>NC_052049.1:2809852-3129227 GCF_903992535.2 Arvicola amphibius | reverse complement strand
CTCCTTGCAAGGGTTGTGCTAGAAACTCAGTTCTCCTCGGCTGATAGCTAACCACCTCATCCCTGTGGAGTGAGTACTGGGACTGCCAGGAAGGGGGCTGGTTCATCACTGAGGATTGTAATGGAGGCGCCAGAGCAAGCCACCTCCTCTGCAGCCAGCCTTGCAGGGAGCTGCTGACGGGGTGAGAAGCAGGTTTATAACGGCCTTGTCTGCAGAGGTTCAGCTGAACCTCCACAGCCACACACTTTGTGTGGCGACAGAAAGATACAGGCAGAGGCGGAGCAGGCTTTCCACTTCCACTCAGGGTTGTTGCTGCTTTTCTGGGGGCTAAAGCTGGGGTTTCTCTGACCGCTGAACAGCCCTAGTGCATGGGTTCACCAGTCGCCGAAGTGCGGCAATATTGAAGATGTTCAGGGGTTTGTCTAAAAGTCAACATTTTAAGCCAACTGGTGGGTGGCATCTTTCTTCCTAAGTAATAGGAGCCTTGTTTTTTTTTTTTTTTTTAATTCTTTGTGCATGTAACTCTCAAGGTTGTCCTATTGCTCCACGGGCAGAGGCATCCTTAACGTGGTGATTGACTTCCAGGGAGTGGCTGTAGTGATTTGAATACGAAATGGTCCCATAGGCTCACATGACTGAACACTTGGTCCCCAGCTGGCACTACAGTGTGGAGAAGGTGAGAAACCCCTGGTAAACGAGTCTGGCTCTACCAGGGTGCTTACTAGGGACACTGCGGCTTTATAATAACTCAGCATCACTTTCTATTTTCTCTCTGCTTCTCTGGTACAGATGCACTTTGGCGGACAGCCTCCTGCGCCTGCCTCCTGCGCCTTCCTGCCCAGTCTGCCATGCCATGATGGACCATATCCCTGTGGAATTATAAGACAGAATAACCCTTTCTCTCTCAAGCTGATCTTGTTGGGGTATTTTATCACAGCAACGAGAAACAGCTCAGACAACAGCTCCTTCTGCTCATTAATGATCACGACTCCTCCCCACCTGCTCCCTGAAGCGCTCACTACATCCCATACACAGCTGTGATTTACCTCCACAGTGACATCAGATAAAGGACACAGCAGGAAAATAAAACCCCAAGCTTGGCTTGACCGCTCGTTCTGACCTCGGATCGTCGGCGCACTAGACCTCCCTCTGGAGGGTGCTCTGTCTTCTCTGGAACACCCCGGGTTGTCTGAGCCTTGCCATCCGGCTTACTCAGTTGATTTTGTTGACCATGCATGTGGGTGTTGCTCTGATTGTGACTGTCACCTGACCACTGTCCATCAATAAAGGAGTGTCTTTTGAAGAACAATTTATTGAGCTCCGATCTCCCACTGCTTTCCTGGTGACTTTCCATTGTCTAATGTGTCTGCCCTCTGGCCTTCTGTGAATAGTCACTTGCCATCCCAGGGCTCATCACTGAGAGAAGCAGGCTTCTTGTCTCTTCTTAAGTCTTGGCTAATATATTGTTGGTTGTGCCAAACCTATAACTCAAACTTGCTGTTTCATTTACTTATTTATGGAATAAGGAAGTGTGAAGGGATCACCACACCAACAGTCTGGCTTCCTTTCAGTGAATCAAATAATACGACTTTGTCTGTCAATCCAAACATCAACAGTAGTCAGTTTTGGTGTCAGGGTTTGCACATTGATTTTGAGCAAAACATCGATTTCTTTTGGGAAATGTTCGCCTTATTTGTGGGGAATGTTCTGGGTTGCCTAGGACTTGAAGGTGAGTTATGGGCACCTAGTTAAAAGGACAGAAGTCATAGAAGGTATGTGATCCTCATGTTATGTTGTTCCTCGGATGCCCTTGTGTTTGCACAGCCACATGAATGTGCTTTGGCATGTGCCGGCTTTTGTTTGAATTTCCTATGCCTCATTGAGTTTGTTTATCTTAGATTTAAAAAAAAAAAATCTTTGGTGAATTTGAACTTCATGACCAGTATTCAAGATCCCCCTGCAAGGAATCTTTAGATCCTCCCAGGAGACTCCTGGGAGTCATTTTGTGATTAAAACAATTTGTGATCAAATAAATTCCAGAAATGCATGGTTAGACCAGCCAGGTGGGCTCCCTGAAACAACGGTTCGAGCCCTTCTCTTGCTGACTGATGGCGGAAAAAGCCCAGCATGAACCAGAACCTTGTTCACTGGACAGAGACCAGCTCCCCTAGGGAGACACGGGCTAAGTTTCCATACCTGCTAAGTTTTCCTTAGGAAAAGATGTGTTAGGTTGGGATTGCACGGCAAATGACTCTACCTTCTGCTACAACACCTCTGTCAACACACACCCAATGGTAAGAACAAGAAGCACATGCTTCTCAGACAAGCATCAGAGTCTGTGGTGATCAAAGCTTGACTCAGCCATCAGTGGCTGTGGCAGTCAAACATCACTAAGCAATCAATGGCTGTAGTGATCAAACATGACTAAGCAATCAGTGGCTATAATCAAACATGACTAAGCAATTAGTGGTTGTAGAGATCAAGCATGACTAAGCAATCAGTGGCTGTGGCTATCAAACATGACTCAGCAGCTTTAACTCCGATTCCCTGGAAAGGACCGACTTGGACATATTTCATGGAGCATCTGTTACAGTGATCATCATGACACCTTTCTGTGTGAGTTGTCTTTTTCCTCCTTGGACAAGAGTAGAGTAGAAGCATGTGGGGGTGAGCCATTATCCCCATGGTATAATGACTTTCCCTGACATGGTCAGATGGGTGGCCCTGCTCAGGAGAGCAGGGAGAAGTCACAGCTCTGCTTTGACAACCTATTTTATTTTCAGTAGAGAGCAGGAGGTCCACAGAAGTCTTGATTATGGGTTGTTTGGAAGTTCTGTAGTTCCACGTTTACCGCATGACTCAGAAGGTCCTCCTGGCGGCAGCTATTCCAACTCCTCTCAGAAGACTGAAGGTTCAAAGTCTCTTCCTATTGTTCTGAATTGCAGTTATTACTCAGCAGTCTAAAACCCTAAAACTGAAACTGAAAAGTGGGGTAGGAATGAAGCATACGAGGGGTACTCACAGCAGCCATCTCCCCCCAGTCATAAGGCGGAGCACCACAAAAGCCAAGGGAAACCTTGTACGGGTACATTCACACACTGGCTGTAAAGGTGATGAAAGACTTCTGTGTGCCACCGTGTCCGTTAACCTCAAAAGCCTTACACCGGGACAGGAAACCCAGAAGACAGAAGCAATGGCTTAGCAGGTGTGAGTCCAGGTGGGAACAAGATTCTGGGTGTAAGTCCTGGTCAGAGCGATGCCCTACAGGGAGCGGACTAAGTGACACCAAGCTGTGTGGGTAGAGGTGGGTGGCTTCACACCTACTATCTCAGCATAAGCAAGCAGGAAGAGGCTGATGAAATCTACAGACATTTGTGATTTTTGTTACTCAAGGAAGAGTAGTACATTTTGCAAAGAATAGCATTTATTCGGTGCCTAGTAGTTTTATTTTTTTAACATTACTTTTGTTAACATTATTTCATATCAACTGAAAAGCAATATATATATATATATATTTGCTTTGTAGTCATACCTATATGAAACTATATATAATGTATGTTATATATTTATATATGTATATATACATCATTGTATACATACACACACACACATATATGCAGACATGCCTATAACATCTCTAAATCAGCAATTCCAATCCAATTATGAAAAAAGCATCTAGGAGATCTAATCTGAAGGGCACCCAGCAACCTGTCTGGCCATCATGCCCCAGATCTATCAAGCTGGGGGGAACCTGAGAAGCTTCTCATGGGGAGATGAGAGAGGTAGGACCAAACACAGCCTGAAGATCGGTGGGGTGGGTCTCTGGTCATGGGCTGCCACTCAGAAAACCGCCCAGGCAGTGTAATGCCTGGATTCCATCCCGGGACATTTGGAAATGGCAAAGCAGGAGGTCTCTGGAGCGTGCAGTGTAGACACCATTCTCTTTTGGCTTTGATCCCCTGTCAGTGTTTCTCGTTTGAGAGCTGGCATCAATTTTAAGATGGCATACAAAGAGATGGGCTTGATTCTAACTTTTCAGATATCTGTCGTTTCATTTTCATATTGATTTTCTACTTACTACAGATGTGTGGACTGGATACATGGGGGGAAGTTGATCTGAAGTAGACAGGAGTCTCCTGGAACGTCTTTGGAACTCTAAAGCATAACACTAATCCCAAATGAACGTTTGAAGTGCACAAAAGAACAAGACAGAGGCAGATGTTTTTGTTTGTTTGTTTGTTTGTTTTATCATTGGGATGAAACCAGGGCCTCACACACGCTAAGCAAGTGTTCTTCTGCTGAGCTGCAGCCTCCGTTCCATAATTCTTTAAAAGTCTATTTCAGAATTGAAAACTAAATGTGAACAAATCAGCTAAACTATCAAGTGTTCTTTTGAATTCACTTTTAAGAGAAGGTTACAAGCTAATGGGATTAGCTGTGGCGTTTTTGTGCAGATGGATCCTATATGTATAGTCCTGCTCTCCAAACTGGCTTTGTTTACTTACCATGATGGTGTCCAGTTTCATCCATTGTCCTGGAATGGCACTCTCTTTCATGGCTTAAATAAAGTTCCTTTGTGTACATAGACCACTCTATGCATTAGTTAGATATCCATACACGGAAGAACCAAACTAGATCTCTATCTCTCACCTTGTACAAAAATCCGTCTAAGCCGGGCAGTGGTGGCGCACGCCTTTAATCCCAGCACTCGGGAGGCAGAGGCAGGCGGATCTCTGTGAGTTCGAGACCAGCTTGGTCTACAAGAGCTAAATCCAGGACAGGCTCTAAAGCTGCAGAGAAACCCTGTCTCGAAAAACCAAAAAAATAAAAATTAAAATTAAAAATCCGTCTAAAGTGGGTCAAAATCCTTAACATAAAATTGAGTGACTTTTATCTAAAGTTATTAGATATTGAATGCTTCTATCTACTTCGGCTTAACCGGTTATTCGCATGTAGGCTCAAATAGAGGGTATTTGTAGCCCAGTCTTTCCTTGGCTGTGTGCCCAGATAAAGATAATTAATCCCTCGGGGTTCCAGTCTCCTCCTCTGAGAAGCAGGGTGTCTCAGCATGTGCTGCCCTACCAAAATACCACATGTGGATTAAACAAGGGGAGTTCACTTTCTCACAGCTCTAAAACCTGCGATCAGGACGAGAAGAGCGAAGCTGGAGAGGGTCTTCATTCTTCCCTCTCCATGCACACAATCACTGTAACCAGCTGGGGGTGCATGGATGTCCTGAGAAGCAGGCACCTCCCACAGTGTTGACCAGCTTAGCCTGTGCACCCTTGAAGCCCCAAAGCTGAAAGGCAACCTTTGCATTACCAGGAAGCGCTTGGATTTTATGCTGGGCCCTCAGGAGAGCAGAGGGGTGAGGTGCAGATTCATTAATAGTGATGAGAATAAAGGAGGAAGCTTGACGAGGCAGCTTGTCATCAGGACTCATGGCTTATGCTCTGAAGACCCCCAGGTTCATACCCAGCAGACTCCTGGGTTGGCATCCCAGGAGTTCTCAAGACATCTGCAGAAAGGGATGGCAGGGGCACCTGCCTCATATACTGCTAGAAAGATAGAACTGAGGCAAAAATCTTTCCTTATCTCCCACCCATCATCCCATAGGAACAGTCCAGGAAGGGCCCAGAGCCCAGTGGGGAGACAGACATGGGGTGGGAGGAGGAGAGAGTCACAGAGTAGTGTCTCAAGGCAGCAGGGCTTTTCTGAGGTCTTCATTAAGATGGTGTTTGATAGTTTATGAAATAGCCATGCAGACGCGACAGGTCTGGGATTCCACTGGAATGGTCCATTAACTAAAGTGCAGGCTGGTCCCATTGTTCTGGTTAAAGGGAGAGATGGTGGGTAATGTGTGGAGTTTAGTGGAGGATCTGGTTTAATTTAAAGTGGCATGAAGAGTTGATGTCATTACTTCCATGTGTTTGTAAAAGAGACTTGCAAGTGGAATGGACAGAGGGATGGTGGAGGAGCAATGACAAGAAGATTCACATGAAGGGGAATGGTTGTTTGCTGTGACCTTGACCATTCTGATGTGGGACCTGTAAACGGTAGTTTCCCTATCCTGCAGCTACTTACAAATAACCACTCAAAGGCTTATCTTAACTATAAATGCTTGGTCAATAGCTCAGGCTTATTACTAATTAGCTCTTACATTTTAAGTTAGCCCATATTCCTTATTTGCATTCTGCCATGGAGTGGTACCTTTATTAACATGGCATGTTCATCTCCTGCTCCCTTTGCATCTGGCCAGGAACTCCTAACTCTGCCTTCTCCTTCCCATCATCCTTAGTTTGGTCACCCCACCTATGTTTCCTGTCTGGCTACTGGCCAATCAGCAATTTATGATGCCAATTTGAGTGACAAAACTTTAGAGTGTACAAGAGAATTATTCCATATCAGGTACCTGTCCTTCAAGCCCTGCATCCTTCTCAGGATGATAATTGTGTGTACTACAGAGTCTGGTTAGGATATCAGAATATTTGGGATGGAACAGCTGGCCTAAGAATAATTGCTTCTGGGGTGTATAACTTTTGATTCTTTCTCTTTGACAGCACTGTCTCCCTTGGACACTTGCTGTAAAGTAAAGGATTCATGATTTGTTCAAATAACAAACAGACAGCTAAGTAAAAAGGGAACACCCAAGTACAGCAAACAGCACAGTAATGTCATGTACTTACAGGCTCACAATATCTTAGCTAAATGCTACAATTAAATAACAGTTTCCAACAGAGAAAGAACTACCACAGATCTGGAGAGGGAACTGAAGGAGAACATTCAGGAGCCAATGATGGATGGAGAAAGGAGGACCAGGAAGAAAGTTCTGGAAATTATGCACCTTTGCTCATGAGTATAGAAGAAAAGGTTATTCTCTTGAAATGGAAAGTAGACTGTTAATTTTTTTGATTCTGGGGACAAATACAATCCAAGAAAAAGAAAAAAAATCCCCCTAATAGAGTGTATATATCTTAGCCATCAAAGTGTACACTAGAGAAACGTTCCTGTAGACAGGAGGTCACAAAGCAGGTTCTGTGCGGCACACTGTCTCTGTCCTGGCTCCAGGACAGCTTCCACTGATAGACACAGGAGATAGCGAGGTTGGTGTCTACCCTTGAAAGGGTTTCATTGCCCTTGGTGGAATTCCTTTCCATCTCAAAGGCCACTGTCTTCAAGGACGGTCCATGTCTCTTGGTTCATTGTCTGGGGAAGTCTTTATTCCAGACATCCTGGATTCATTGGCAGTGCCAAGAACAGTCCGCAGAACAGACTCTCCAGCCTCATTTCCTGCCTTGGAAGGCACAGCGTAGAGTTGCATCAGGCTGGGGAAGTCTCAGATTTATCTTTCTTCCACACTGGAGTTTAGTTGTCCTGACTACAGCTGCTGCCACATGGCTCACCTGAGGGTCTTCTGGAGGGAACCTGACTTAGGATCTGTAGCCGCATCTACTGAATTTCCTTCCCCACATGTTGTTCTGCCAGATCTTCCTCAGGCTGCATCCTCCTTCTAAGTCAAATTCATAGAGCTTAGATGTGACCTCACCTTCCACCACAGGATCAGAATGTTTTCTCAGACTTCATCCTGAGACAAAGCACAGCATGGGAGAAGGGGACCCCCCTGGGTGTACTGCTACAGCTCCAGCAAAGGGTTTGTGGGAATCTTAGAGCTTTGCATTATGGGGGCAAGTGGCGCCTTAATGGGAAAGGTACAAGTTAGTTTGTGAATGTAATTAAATACTCTGTTTTTAATGAAAAGCACGGTGTGAAGGATGACAGTTTCCACCCTAAAGCACTTCTGGTTTCTAAAACTTGCTTAGGTGCTTTCCCAGGCTGTAGCCCTGCCTGTTCGTGGTCCTGCAAAGGTCATATTCTGTTTAGCATCCTTGCTAAGGTAGAGACAGGGAAGGGACACTCAGAAAGACTTCAGGGATTTACTAACACATTTTACTTCCATGTCCTTGAGTTACCTTTGGTGGCTTGGATGTAAGCTGAAAATTTCATCAGCTTCAAAAGTCAAGTCTGTTTTATAGCATCCTCTCAAATTCTTATGGTGTCCTGAACACCTCTGTGTTTTGTAGAACAGGCTAGCCCAGGACTGAAACTGTGACATGGGGATACAGCTATTGAGATCTCCCAGTTCCTTCTCCAGAGTGAGGGCCATGAGAAAGTGGGAAAACAGGAATCTGCAGGTCAGCTGGAAGGAGCAGCTATGACTGTAGTGGGACATTCTTTGGATCACCAGTTCCCAAATAATGACACAGAAACTTCTTAGTAAGTATGAAAGCTTGGCTTTAGTTTAGGTTTGTTCCCAGCTAGCTCTTATAGCTTCACCTGTTTACACTAACCTGTTTACGTTCTGCCACATGGCCTCTGTGCATCTGACTTCCTCTGCATCTGTCTTCCTCTGCATCTGTCTGGTGAATCTCCACCTCTCTGATTCCTCCCCAGAATTCCTATCTCTACTTCAGACATCCCACCTATCCTATCCTACCTAGCTATTGGCCATTAAGCTCTTTATTAAACCCATCAGAAGTGGCTTGACAGATGAGGTTACACAGAGAGATATCTTCACAGTGTACAAAAAGATTGTTCCAGAATAAATGACCTGGGGTTTGCACCACACTCTGTGAGGCAGGTGAGCCAGCAGTTTCCTCTGAGGTGGTTACAAGCTCACTGGCTACCTCTGAGCCCAAAGATGCCTGGTGTTGTCTAATCCCTTCTCTTCTGCATGACTGTGATTCCTTTATCTTCCACACCAGGATGTTTATGGCTCTTTTCTGCTGGAAACTTTCCTTAGAGGATGGTGCTCTTCATAAGCTTTTCTACCAAGAAGCAAGCCCAAGTGCACTTGCTGCATCCACATGGACTCTG
Organism: Arvicola amphibius; assembly: GCF_903992535.2. Taxonomy (NCBI): domain Eukaryota; kingdom Metazoa; phylum Chordata; class Mammalia; order Rodentia; family Cricetidae; genus Arvicola; species Arvicola amphibius. The sequence continues at coordinate 3,120,353 of NC_052049.1, read as the reverse complement.
GGAAGGCATTTGATGATGGGCCCAAGAGCATGCCCCAGCTGGAAGCAGAGATGCTATTCTCATTGGCTTCCATATTCCAATTGTCTGGAGGAGAACCCCGTATTGACATTGATCTCCCACATACCCCAAAGGAAGCGCTGAATTATCCCTTTGCAGAGTACCCCTAAAATTTCCCAAGGATCTTATGCTTGTCTGAATGTTCTCAAACGTGAGACATGGGTGCAGCATGACTCTTCACCCCAGTGGGTCATCTACACTGTCTGATGACTTTTCTCCAAGATCCTTGTTTGTTTTGAGACGGGAATGGAATGCAGGGTACTGCGATAACATTGCTGGGTAAACGTTTGATTTGCTTTCCTTGTAAATCTTTAACATTTTCTTATATATTCTGGAGGCAAATGAGTGCAAAGTCTCAGAGACAACTCTTGGGACTGTGTGTGTCTCCCACCCCCACACCACGGTTCTGGGTTTTTCTTGAGAAGCTATCATTATTGAGATGCCATTATTTTCATTTCAGAGGCTGAGTAAAGGCAGAAGTCCTGTTGAATATCTGGCTACTCACTAATTTCAGTCAAAACCAAATGGTGGGTGGTAAGTTCAAGGTCTTCTAGCTCACTGCAGAGACAGCCTCTCCCAGTGCATAGCTAGTCATGCACACACTTCAAAGGCACCGCGCTTCCAGGCAGTCTGTAAAAATCCATCATGACAGCAAGTAACCCGTGAAGAAATTACCACACAGAGCTAGGGTGATGGTGCCTCGTAGACAGAAATTTACCTGCCATGGATGGGGGACAGGTGAGACCTACCATCCGGTCATCAGAGCCATCCTAGCTGAAGCCAAGGTTAGAAGAAGGGGAAGACACCCTTGAGGAGGCTGGGATCACTCATGATAGGGAGCAGTGGGAAACCCTTGCATGAAGCAACTTTGGAAGATGTTGAATCTGTCTAATCAGCATCCGAGCTGGTGCTTTTTAATTTCTTTTCTGTTGCTACCATTGATAACTCTTACATTTTCCACTTTGCTTTGCTGCTGTAAATTTCAACACCTTGTATTCTAACCTGGAGCCCTCCCCTGCTGCTCAGTTCTTCTTGAGAGCCGTGGTGGGGAAATGGACTGAAAAGTCTCATTAACATTCGACGCTTGGGCTGTTTATGACCCCTTGCTCTCCCCTGCAGCTACCACTGCGAGTCCATTGCAGTCTCTCCAGCTGTCTTTGGTGTCTCTTAGATTTCCCTCATCCTAGAAAACTCTTGTTATACAAACACAAAGACCTGAGTCTTGATTCTCCGTAATACACATAACATCAGTCTCACTTCACATGCAAATGTACACATGCATATACACAACTAAATACAACAAAATCATAGAAGTACTTAATAATGCTATTTGACAGTATAGTTAATTAATACAAAAATGATAAAATGTTTTCCTCGCTCCTTCTCTTCCTTCATTTCCTTGAAAATGCATTTTTAGCAGTTTTCCTCAACCTGATGATGACATCTACAGGATAATATATAGTCCTTCTCTTCCAGGACTTCAGGGTCTCCAGAGCACAGCATCAGATATAAGGTGCGTCACAACCCTAGGAAGCTCAGTGCTCCACCAGGACAGGCTTGAGCCCCAAGACAATTAACTACTAAAGATCTTGTAAAGTCATTTGCAAAGAAACTCTGCAGAGAACTGAGTAGCTGGGTTGAAACATTGAGAAAGATGAGAATGTATAAGAAACAGCAAATACTGGCTGATTTTCTTATAAGTGGCACTAAGATAGTCAGAGAAACATAACTTCTCCTCCAAGCTCTGCCCTTGGTTGTTAGTTTTTAATAAGTCTCTTTACCATTGAAGATCTTGTCTCCTCATTTGTGAAAAGGGTTGATGGTAGTTTGTGTGCCTCAGTAGGATTTGTGAGACACACACCAGGTTATGCTCACAGAGAACTTGGCGTGGAGCCTGGTTAGGGGAAGCCCTCCACAGCAGAGGCAGTTAATTATGCCTGCTCTGTATTCAGGTGCAGATAGGAGCCAGGTGCCCTCCTTCCACTGCCCGGTTGCTGACCCGCCTGGCTGTGTTACCATAGTGGATTTGCAGGGCTCATCAGTATGGTGGATTGCCTGTGGCATGAAGCCCTGTTAGAATCACCGACTGCCCCTCCCTTAGGAGCTATGGATGGGGGGGACTGGCCAGCAGCTGTTGTCACCTGCTTCTGGAAACCAGGTGCTTCTGCTTAGTTACCTACTGGGCCCAGTGAAGCAGTAGACCAAGTGACAGGGATAACCAGTCAGATGATACTGCCCGTGGGAGGATCATAGCACTGGGCTCTGGTTCTGAGGAATCCAAGGTCGACCTCCCGTTGGGAGAGCAGAGAGCCAAGGTCAGTCACCCTCTGAGGCTTTATTTGCTTATATCCAGGATGTTGTTCATATAACAACAAGAACAAAATCTTCTGAGGTTGAGTACATGCTTACAGACATAAGATGGCTCTAATGTCCCCAGTCCACTCCTCTGCTTCCTAGCTGGTCCTGGGGGGCAGGGAATGGCTGTGAGTTCCCGTTCCCAATAGCTAGCAGTTAGCATCCAACCATCTAACCAGCTAGGCAGCCAATGGGTCACATAAATTTTCACGGCACCTCACTGCAGAGGGAACACACTTGAGAAGTTAGATGAAGGATTCAGACAAAAACCAGCAGCGCCTTGGTAACACTGGAACCTACTTTGATGCGATTCCTTCTCTAAGGTCTGAAGTAAGAAATTTACACCGTTGGACTGGATTTCCGATTTAGTGTGACGTCAGAGACCTCTGTACACTTCTATGGACTCTTTCTTTCTTCAGTGTGAGAATAGCTAAGCCTAAGAGAAGATCTGGGTCCGTACAGAGCCTCTTGGGTAAGATGGTGACACGCCACTTTTGTGAAATCCTTACAGGAAGTTTGCACACTTGAAGTGGGCTTTACCTCACAAGTCTCCTTCCACAGCACCCCCGAACAGCCAGGCTGCGGCTCCCAAACGTGAGCTCCTGAAGTGTTAGGACAGTCTTACCTGGCTTTGTCTTCTCCGAGGACCACCAGTCCACAGACCTCATTTTCTGATTGTCCTTTGAGTACTTATGGTTACTGAGTGTTCACATATTGGACTGGCACTGACCCTGCGAGTTTTAACCCGGGCCTCTCTAGTCTCCTGTGATCTCTGAAAGGAATATTCAGAAAACTTGGCTTTGGACCTGGAATAGCAATTTGACTTTGGGTGGGAAATAAAATTTCACGTGGAAAAAGTAAAAAATTAACAATTAAAATTAAAAGCGCATTTTTTTTGGCATGAGCTTCATTGTTCTCGCTTTTCTTTTTTTTTAAATATTTATTTATTTATTATGTGTACAGCATTCCTTCCATGTGTGCCTGCAAGCCAGAAGGGGGCGTCAGGTCTCATTATAGATGGCTGTGAGCCACCATGTGGTTGCTGGGAATTGAACTCAGGACCTCTGGAAGAGCAGTCAGTGCCCTTAACCACTGAGCCATCTCTCCAGCCCTGTTCTTGCTTTTCTGAGTGCAACTGAAGTTTAGACAGAGAGGAAGAGGAGCAAGCAGCATTTGTTATTGGGAAGAGAAAGGGAATCCTAGTCACCTGCTTCTGCCAAAATTACAGCATGATCCAGGACCACCTGCTCCTCAGCCGTCCTAAGGAAGGAAAGATGAGCATCGGGATCGAGAGTCGTGCTGGCAGATGCCAAGGGAAGTCTGACTGAGGGCAGTGGGGAAGGGCCACAGGGCAGACATCCAGGACATGCAGTGGTGACATACAGTGACTCCACATGTGCCCTCCCTACAGAAGCTTCCATGCCACCCTGCTTGCTGTGTGCCACCGCCTCTCCTTGCTAAACTCACATGAAACCATAATATGCCTTGGAAACTTACAAGTGATTTCAAAACAATGGATAGTTCTACAGTTGTTAAATTGAGTCCAACTAAAGTCATTTGGGGCTATTGTGGTGATATTTTATTTGTTTTTTAATAAATAAACCTTGCCTGAAGATCTGAGAATAAAACAGCCACACTGGTAGTGGTAACACACACCTTTAATCCCAGCAGCTACACTAATTGCCATAGAAACTGGGCCATGCATACCTTCAATCCCAGTGGTGCACGCCTTTAATCCCAGAACTAGAGAGAATTATAAAATGGGAGGAGACAGCTCTCAGACACAGTTTCATTCTGAGATTCCTGGAGGTAGGATTGCCATTTTGGACTGAGGTCGAGGTAAGAGCCAGTGACTGGCTGTTTCGTTTTTCAGATCTTCAGGTTGAACTCCATGAGTTTTTATTAGTCATGCTTGATTCTTTGAATTCCTAAAATGAATTGGTTCGCTTTGGTAATATTTTCAACATTTGGTTCATGCAAATTGCATGTTGAATTCTGACGGAAAGGTGAAGAATGTTTCTTCCATTCTTGGATTTCAAAGGTTTCCTGTCAACTGGATGAATCTAAGCCCATCATTAGGGAGGAACACCTAAGCTAAGTCTAGAAGAGATATGGGAGATAGATTGGGAAGAAGGTGATTGTTTTGACATTGGATTAATATTTAATACTCTGGATAAGTCAGTTACCTTAGGGGAACGTGGGCAGTTCCTTGGAGAGTGAGGGAGTTTCGTCTTCTGATTACTTTAGAGAAACCATGGTAACAATTAAGGATCTGGGTGTGGGAGGGTGGCCCTCCCACAGGCTCTTCCAGACAGGCCTGGGAGGACCTGGGCAGGGGCGTACAATCTCCTCACATGCCGTTTTAGGGAGCAGGATCGGATTCAAGTACCTGACAAAAGAAGCATGCCCAATGAGAGTCCTTGGCAGAGCTACCTAAGGGCTCTGAGCAACTCACTCCCTGTTCTCAGGCTGCTCGGATTCTCACACACAAGCCAAGAGCATTGAAGAAACAGCCTTTCAGGAGTGAAAGGAAAAAGAGCCTATTCAGAAAGGCACAGCCAGACACATTCATACGACAAACACAGCCTAGATCTGCTGCACTCGGCTTTTCCACAGAACTGAAGCTCACATGAGTTGTCTGCCGTTGCTAAAGCTTTCACGTGGAAACCACTCTCAGATAACAGAGGTGTGCCTTATGCAGAAAATGATTACAAGTCCAGCTGTTTATTTGTTAGCAAATTCATGACAGATTTCTTTTATAAGTGACATGTGGAGTTGGAACTGGTACCTGCAGCTAACTAAGCACCTTAGAAAGTGTCCTGGGCCACACAGTTCTCTGTGATATTGTGATATTAAATTATCATCCCGTGCACAGCAAGACTCAAGCTAGTCTGTGGATTCACAGCTGCTGACTCTCAGCACGCTACTTAGAAACTTAATACCAGGGGAGAACTCTGCCCTCTGCTATATGCATACTCAGAACCCATTGCTCATTGGTGCTGCCTAGGTCCCACCTCCAGTGACTCGCTGAGGACAACACACAAGGTTCTGGCAGCAAGGCTGCTGCCGTTTCCAGGTAGACAGAGAAGGTAAAGGTGAGAGTTGAGGGTTTTAACTCAGCCAGGGTAGAAGCCCTGAGAAGCAAACACTGGATAAAAAGAATCTGGAACAGAGTGGATTCTCTTTTTAAAAAAATACAGCGGCCCAGGCGAACATATGACATTTGTCTTTAAGAAGCTTTGCTCCTGATGTTGAGAACAAGAGCAGAGTGGAGAAGTGAGCCCTGAGTCCAGGCCAAGCAACGCACCAGCTCGGTGAAGAATTGCCAGCTCTACAGGGCCATCTCCAGGATCTCCAGCAACCTTGTAGATAGATCTGTCCTTTCTCCTCTTTTGTTCCTCCCTCCTCTTCTCCTCTCTTTGTCACATATGCTAAGCTGACCTTGAACTCAGATGGCTGAGGAAGACTTTGAACTTTGGATTCCTCTGCTTCTACCTCTCAAATGCTTTTGAGAGCATTTTGAGGTTACAGATGTGTATCACAGTGTCTGGTTTATTTGGTTCTAGGGATCAAACCCATGACTCCCTGCATGTGAGATAACTGAACTCTAATCCTCTCTCTCAGACGTTTCCTGATGTCTAAGATTGAAGTTGAAGATGGGGACAGACAGTCCAATCTGTAACCTTGGAGAGCAGTTCCTAGGTGGGCTATATTCTAAATGACAACTCCCGATAAGACAGCAAAGTCCATCTGGTGAAAGCACAGAACATGTAGGCAAGGTCTAATGAGATTTGTATCAATGCCCCATCCTGTGACCCAAGGGCCAAGCATAGGTCAGTACGGACTGAGAGGCAAATGGTGGCTGAGTTTCCTATGATCAGATCTATATCCATACACACTCTGCCTTTGAATTCTTCCCCTCCTGGCTTCCTGAGAACTGATCATATGTAGAAGACAGAAGGCACCATCCTGGCGTCAGGGGTTAGCTATTAGCCAGGAGTTGGGAAAAGTCCTTCTCCAGCCTTGCTCTGTCTCCATCTGAGGCACTCATTGCTCACTGACCCCCATCTCCCACCCCGGGAAAGGCAGAGCTGGCTTCGTACTCTGTGATTCCTGTTCCTCATTGTGCTTCCCTATTGCAGGACTGACAACCACCAAGCAGTTAGCTTAGGAAATCTCAGCTCTGCCTCATAGCAACTCTCACCCTTTGTCCACATGGCCTGGTTGCTTGATCGAGGATGCATGGTGATGTTCTCCTTCCAGACTTGGACTCTATCCCCGCAAAGGATGTTTTCTCTTTCAAATCCTATTGCCTGCACTCCTGTCTTCAATCCTGCTACCTATAGCTGCGGTGCAGACGTGGCAGACAGGGATTGATAGCATGCAATGTCAAGCCACTACGGACGATCTTTTTCTCAGTGCATCTTCCGTCTTTTCCTGGAAGAAAAGAGCTTGGTGGCTGTGGCTCTTCTGTGAGGAAAGAGAACCTCAGCAACTGCATTGCGGCCTCAGCTTTCCTGAAGGAAAGGCCTTTGAGAGGATAGAATGACTTCCTGGAGAGCAGCAAGTCCTCAGGGCTTCACCCGCCATCCCCTGAGGGCTGCCACCTCTGTAAGGCATTGCGAGGCTCCTCAGGCAGCCTCAGTACAGAGGTGAGCAGTTGCCCCTGTGGTGGGGTTTTGCTCCTGTTCCTCACATTATACAGATGCCTGTGGGTTTGTTGTTGTTGTTTGTTTGTTTGGTTTGGTTTGGTTTTTTAAGACAGGGTTTCTCTGCACCTTTGGAGCCTCTCCTGGAACTAACTCTTGTAGACCAGGTAGGCCTTGAACTTGCAGAGATCCACCTGCCTCTGCCTCCCAAGTGCTGGGACTAAAGGCATGCAACACCACAGCTTGGCCTGCCTGTGTGTTTTTAAACACCCCAAATGCTTTCAGAAACTTTTTGTAATTCTGTCTGTGATCACCAAGGAAACTAAATCCATGGATGCAGAAAGAGACAGAACAATAGACAGAAACAGGTATGTCTGCTGATGTACATGTGCTTTACAGGTGCATACATGCATATTTCCGTATCTATCATACACACACACACACACACACACACACACACACACACACAACATTGGTCCTTGAAACTAGGCCTGGACTGGTTACAGAATTGTTGGTGAGGTGACCTCTGACTGCACCATGACAGACCCTGGCATTCATCTCCCTGTGAGCATGCTCACGGTGGCAGCGAGAGCCACGCCCCTGCAGGTGTTGTTCCAGAGGAAGACCCTCTCGATGATAGTCGACACCTGTTCCTCTCTGCTGCGAGCCCTGCCTTAGAAGGAAACCTGGAACAGAGGCTGGTGAACTGAGCAGAGACGGGGAGAGCATGAGAAGATAGCAGCACCCCTGGGAAGGCCCCAGCTGCCCGCGCTTCCCATTGGCCGGCCGCCAGGGGCTGAGACAGAGTATAGACCAGTGCAGATACGGTGCCTCGGAAGGCGGCCGTTGGAAAGTCATTGTATTTTTAGCAGGTTCTAAAATAGAGAGCAACCATATTTCAAATTCCTGCCTAATCTTCTGCCAACTGCTGAAACAATCTGAAGTGGGAAATGCTCCCATCCTTACAGGTTCCATGCAACTCAAGGTGAACGAAATGAGGTTATGGGATACTTCACGCTACACGATAGCACACACAGCGAAGATTACCGCAGCCAAGAAAGTTAACGCCAAGTTCTTTCTTTTTGTGTGCTGAGAGTATTTAAAGTGTATTCTGCCATCAAATTATCAGCAAAAAAAAATGAGGGTTTTCTTTTCCAGTTTATGTGCATGCGCACACCTATGATCTATGAAGCATAAATGTGTGCTCGTGTCTATGATAGAAGGGATAAACCCAAGCTGGCGGAGGAAGTTGGAGCCATTTCCTTCAACATAAATGCTATTTCTGGGACATGCCTGGATGAATTCCCAAGTTAGGGAAGGGGTCACACTTGTCCCTAGAGCCACTGCACAGCGGAGAAGCAGAGGGCATCCTGCTGTTTGACTATCTTGGGCTGAAAGAGAACTCTGGTGGTGGATCCATCTGGACGCCCTTTGAGGCTGAAGTTCACTGTGAACAAAAGCCAGTCCTTACAGAGTTTTCCCACCGAGTCTATTTCCACAGAGGCATGGGAATTGGCATTCATTGCTTTTCAGATAGAGCACTTTTCCCAACAGTTTTCTGAAGCTCAGGTTCAGAACTTGTGACTGTCTAGTTCTCACCTCACGAGCAGACCTTATCTCATGATTGCTCCTTAGGTGTTTCCGGATTGAGATGGCCACCAGAAGGCAGGAGCTTGACAGCAGAGAGGGGCTTTGAGATGAGTTCATCGTGGGCTCACAGGACAGAGCTGCGTGTCTGGTTATGAATTTAGTGTCTACACTAGGGCAGAGAGCCACTGAGGAAGGAGTCCGTCTGCCATGTTCTCTGGTGGCTCGGCCTTTGGCAGAGGTGTGATGCCAAGGTGCATCAGCTCAGGCTGCCAGGCACCGCGGAGGACAGGGATCCAGCCCATCTCAGTGCTTCCTGGCTGTGGTCAGACAAGGAAGTCAGTACCCATGCACTTCCCCCTGAAGTCCAGCAGCGAGCCAGAGATGAGAAATGAAGACTTCACCCCAGAAAGGAGGGAGAAGGGGTTCCTTAAGCAAGCAGGAAGCGATAGAAATTGGCCTGTGGATTTGTGAGATTTTTCTAGAGGGCAGAATTCAGTGGAATGTTGACCAACAACTGAAGATAGCCATGGCCAGGGCATGTGACAGAGAAGAGACAGAGGTCAAAGGTCAACTGTCTAGGGTCCACTGGTCTTAACAGAAGGTGAGCAAAGGATCAGCATCTGCCTTCTACATCACAGACCATTTTGAAGGTTTACTTAGCACATGGTTATGAGTGATTATTGCTTATCAATCTCTACGAATGTCCATACTAGTAAGGATACATAAGAGTTGTATGTGCTTCTTTTATTCCCATGAAATGGTTGACACTTTACGAAAATAAGGAGATAAGCTGACAATTCTCATAAACCCCGAGCTACAGAGCAGCATTCTTAGGTCAGACTCTTCCTGCCCCACAGGTGACGTCATCACTGAATCTTTTACTGGCCCCACTAACCAGTCAGTACCGGTCCAATGCATCAACCTCCCAGAAGCATGCCTGAGGTCTGTGTAATGTGACATGTGGCATCTCAGTAGTTAAGCCAATCACCACTGCCTGTCCGATTGCAAACGCACACTATACAGTCTAACTTCAGAGTTCAGTGTGCACCGTGAAGTGTCTTATATTTCCAATAAGACTGGAATGAGGAAATTTGAACTATCATTATTTTCAGATTACCCAGTTAAATACCCAGGCTATCTGAGTGAGTCAGCTAAAAGCTAAAACAATACCTTTATTAAAGTGGCTTATTAAAAAATATGAAAATAGCCTTCTGTAGAGCAGGGATTAACTTAAAGTATAATAATAAGGCTTATATTAAAGGATCCGGTGAATTTTAAAAAGTTGACCTTTTGACATCAGTACGAAAATATTTGTGGAAAATTCTAAAAATAACCAAATCAATTTTTTGTGTATGTTGAGGTTTGCTTTGTTACTGAGAATGTGGTCAATTTTAGAGAAGGTTCCATGAGGTGCTGACAAGAAGGTATGTTCTTTTGTGTTTAGATGAAATGTTCCATAGATTTCTGTTATGTTCTTTTGAATCATGGCACCTGTTAATTCTCTTATTTCTGTGTTAAGTTTCTGTCTGGTTAACCTGTCCATTGGGGAGAATGGGGTGTTGAAGTCTCCTACTATTAGTGTGTGGGGTTTGATGTGTAATGTAAGCTTTAGTAATGTTTCTTTTGCATATGTGGGTGCTCTTATATTTGGGGCATACATGTTCAGGATTGAAACTTCATCTTGATAGATTTTTTTCTGGGATGAGTATGAAGTGTCCTTCTCTGAAGTGTCTCTTCAGATTGATTTTAGTTTAAAGTATATTTTGTTAAATATTAGGATAGCTACATACACCTGCTTGTTTCTTAGGTCCATTTCATTGGAAAATCTTTCCCTAATCCTTTACTCTGAGATGATGTCTGTCTTTGGGGTTCAGGTGTGTTTCTTGTATACAGAAGAAGGCTGGATCCTACTTTCATATCTATCCTGTTAGCCTGTGTCTTTTTATAGATGAATCCATTGATACTAAGAGATATTAATGACCAATGATTGTTAGTTTCTGTTATTTTTTTGGTGGTAGTGTTTGTGTGTTTCCCTTCCCTGGGTTCTGCTGGTGTGAGGTTATCTGTTGCTTGTGGGATTGTGAGATTTTTTTTTGGTGCAGTTAGCTTCCTTTGGTTGGAGTTTTCCTTCTATTACTTTCTGTAAGACTGGGTTTGTGAATAGGTATTGTTTAAACTTAGTTTTGTCGTGGAATATCTTGTTTTCTCCATCAATGGTGATTGAAAGCTTTGCTGGGTATAGTAGTCTGGGCTGGCATCCGTGGTCTCTCTGTGACTGCAGCAATCTGTCCAGGATCATCTGACTTTCACTGTTCCTATTGAGAAGTCGGGTGCAATTCTGATAGGTCTGCCTTTATATGTTACTTGGCCTTTTTCCTTTGCAGATCTTAATATTCTTTCTTTATTCTGTATGTTTTGTGTTTTGATTATTATATGGTGAGGGGACTGTTTTTGGTCAAATCTATTTGGTGTTCTGTAAGCTTCTTGTACCTTCATAGGCATATCCTTCTTTAGGTTGGGAAAGTTTGCTTCTATGATTTTGTTGAATATATTTTCTGTGCCTCTGAGCTGGAGTTATTCTCTTTCTTATACCCCTATTATTCTTAGGTTTGGTCTTTTCATGGTGTCCCAGATTTTCTGGATGTCCAGACCCAGAAAGATGAACATGGTATGTACCCACTCATAGGTATATACTAGCTGTAGAGCAAAGAATAAGGAACCTATAGTGCACAACCCCAGAGAAGCTAAGGAACAAGGGAACCCTAAGAGAAACATACATAGATTCCCCCCATAGATGGGGAAATAGACAGATCTGAGAAAATTGGGAGTGTGGGGGTGGGAGAAGAAGGGGCTTTCAGATGTCTTTGCTGTTCCATGTCTGGGTAGGAGGGATGTCTTAATGAGGAAGATCCCAGATTTCAGACTGAGGCCAGGGTTTACACTGCTGGATTTTAGTTTTGTTTGGTCATGAGTGTTTCAATGCATTGGTTCTTCCCTTTTGGAATAAGAATGTTTAACTATGTGACTTTTGAATTTAGGAATACACAGTTGAAAGACTTTGGGCCTTTGGAGTTTTGAAATATTTGAAGAATCAGGAGCTTTTTTGGAATTGGACTTTATATTTTATATTACATATCTTATTATGATATGAACATGAGACTTTGGTGACAAGAGGTGAAAATTATGGCTTAAGAAGGCAGTTTGTGTACCAAGGTAACACAGAGTGGCAGTGTGGTTCAGGTTTGGTTTAATTGTCAGCTTGACACAACCTAGAAACACCCGTGAAGACCATCTAATGAGGGAATTGTCCAGATCAGGATAATTTCTGGGCTTGTCTGTGGGGAACTGTCTTGATCATTAATTGACATAGGGAGACCCAGCCCCTGGAGTGTGCCCCCATTCCTTACGCAGAGGGTCCAGAGCAGGGTAAGAGAGGAGAAAGCTGGCAGAGAGGTGGCAAGAATGGATTCATTTTCTCTTTGCTCTGGACTGTGGATATGAGTTGACAAGAAGATTGACTTCTTGCCTTCTTCTTACTCCAAAATGATGGGCTATAACTTGTGATTGTAAAAGTCAAATGAACATTTCCCTTCCATAATTCGCTTGTTTTTTCAGTGAATATTATCACAGCAATAGAAATAAGACCAGAAAACCCATCTTGGTAGTTCTTTTTAATGATTATTTTCATTTTGTGTGTTTTGTCTACATGTATGTAAGTATTCCACATGAGCCTGGTCCCCTCAGTGACCAGAAGAGGGAGTCAGGTGCCATGAACTAGCACTAAGGAGGGTTGTGAGCCACCACGTGGGTTATGAGAACCCAGCCCTGGTCCTCTTCAAGAGCAGTGAATGATCTTTCTTGCTGCCCAGCCATCACCAGATCCATGTGGTACTTCTTTGTCTAACGCTGGGCAATGATTCCCTTCAAATTATCCCACGGAATTTAACCCAACTTTTCACACATTTATTTTTAGTACATGTGTTCTGTTGTATATATTTAAAATTATTTTGGTTATCAAAATCATGCTTTCTGGGCATTCTTGTACTATATCAGCTGTTGACTAGCCAGGGAAAATCATTAACAGTAGCCATTATTCTGAGGAAAGTGTGAAAACACTGGCAAGTGTTGCTACTCTGATACTACAAGAAAATAATAAAAGGAGGGACAGAAATTAAAATTTAGTGTGCAGCAGAAAGGGAAGATTCCAGAATTGCTGGTAATTTGGTCGGCTTACTTTTCACTTATTAACACAGTCTTGAGATTCAGTAACACTGGGTTTGAATAACATTCATATGACAGAACGTATTTTTGCTTAACTTTTGAAAATTGTATGATACGCAATTTCCAATTCACATGGTTCAGTTCATTGCATCATTCAAGATCTTTCATAACCCTTGATCACTTAACTCTGATTTTACTTATTTACAGCTATTTAGTAATTCAGTTACGGTTTCCCAGCACTGACTTTCAGTGGAGTTTTTACAATGATGTATTTAGACATTAATCTTTGTAGATTTTAAATGCTTTGTTTTCTCTTACTGCCACTTCGACAGTTCCATGCATGTATACAATGGATTGCACTGTATTGTATTACTGCCACTTCGACAGTTCCATGCATGTATACAATATATCAGGATTATATTCGCCCCTGGATTACCCTCTGCTATCCATTTTCTTTTCTCTCTGAAATCTTTCTTCTTCCCATCTGGCCCCCCCATGGCTACATCATTAGAGAACATGACTTTTTCTCCCACAGACACATCATTGTCTATTAACTGTTCCCAGGGAATAGACTTCATGGGCGCCTTGTGTGACAGGACGTTGAAGCAATAACATCTTCAGCAGCTAGCTGTAGTGTGGAGCTGCGGGCAGGCCTGCTTTTTGTCCCGCCCTGCTCCTGCATGGTTAGCTTTACACCCGAAATATCAACACACAAATTGTATTCTTTTAAATACTGCCTGGCCCATTATTTCTAGCCTCTTATTGTCTAATTCTCACATCTTTCTTTAACCCATTTCTAATAATCTGTGTAGCACCACAAAGTGGTGCCTTACCGTTTAGTTTCTAGCATACGTCCCTCTTGGGCTGGAGCTTCATCGCGTCTGGCTTCTCTCTGAGGAGAGGCATGGCAGTCTGCCTAACTTAGGAGAGGCGTAGCATCTGACTGAGCCATCTACCTCACTTCCTTCTTCCTGTTCTGTCTACTCTGCCCACCTAAGGGCTGGCCAATCAAATGGGCCAGGCAGTTTCTTTATTAGCCAATGAGAGTCCTCCATCAGCTAGCCACACACTTGATGGTAAAACAAGGGGTTCAGGATATTAAGTCCTCTACTTATTATAAAACTGTGGATATTTAGTCTGAAGACAAAGGTCACAGAACTGGGAATGATAAACGATATGCTGAAAGTGTTTTCTCATAGCTAATGAGGCCAGGAAACTTTCCCAGGTAGCCATGACTACAGCTACATCAGCTGACCCCAGAAAAGTGTGTAAACCCAGAGTGTAAGGGACCCAGAGCAGCTGCAACCTTCTCCTCAAAACTTGGATGAAAGTCTTAAACTGACAGAATAATTTTACCCATGGACCCATGAAACCATCCACGGAGACTCGGATTGGTCTGGGAGCCTTCCCTCCCGGGGCTTTCAGATGTCTTTGCTGTTCCATGTCTGGGTAGGAGGAATGTCTTAATGAGGAAGATCCATGTAAGGAGACCTCCTGGTGTCTGACACAAACTCTTCACTCGCCTGAAGACACTGACGCCCAGTTCAGTCCTTCTTTGGGAAGCCGAGTGATGACACTTCCCGGCAGCCCCAGAGTGCTTCAGAATTGAAGTCCAGTCTGCGGACAGAGAGCTGCCTCCCCCATCTGCCAGCCCGCAAGTGTTTGACCACTAATCATTCCTGGACATACTCTCTTGGCTCCCACCACCCGACTTGGGGCCTGTTCAGCTCTCATTCAGCAGGCTCTTCCCAGTCCAAAACACTTCCTTAAGCCTTCTTATGAACCTATGAAACACAGACACAGCATTTATAGGAGACAGGATGCCAACTGCCTGTTGTAAAAGGAAACAGAACAGCCTCTCTGGACCTTTGAAAGCCTGGAAGGCAGGATCCTGTTCAAGTATCAATGGGGGTGCAGGGTGGGATTAGCAAGAAGCCCTACCTACATCTGCAGCACCAAGGGGCCAACCACAGTACACCCTGTCCTCCCTTATAGACCACCAGTTAGGATATTGCACCACAGGTTTGCCCATGGACAGTCAGGTGATACATTTTCTTAATCAAGTTTCCCTTTTCCCAATTGCCTGTCACTTGTATTGGCTTGAATAAAACTAGCCAGCATGTTTCCAACAATTTTATTCATTTTGTTGCCCCCCCCAAAAACAAAATCCATTTTATTTTTCAGCACTTACTTTGGACAGGCTAGACTCTTAAGTCTGTGGAAAGCAATCTGGGTGTCAGAACACACTGTGTGTCCAGATGCCCACTCCGCACCAAGGACACAGCTGTGGGTCCTGGACAAAGAAGGAGAAGAGGAGGGATGTTTTTACTCTGAGAGGGTAAAGAGAGTGAGTAGTTTGATTAATGTGTTGGTTCCATGCTGCTGTAGCATTAAGTTCCCATGAGACCAGTTATTTAATATAACACTGTTGCCACAGTGTCTAATCTCTGTTCTGGAGACCAACAGATCAAAGCCAGTCTCCAGTAGTGTAAAGGTGCCAGCAGGGCTGCCATTTCCGGAGGCTCAAGGAGGGATCCATATCTTGTCCATGACAGGTGGCCTGTTTATGAAGTGGCTACATTGGTGTACTCTGCCACCATAGCCTCCCTGCCTCTCCTCTCCTGCATGTATTTTCTCCTCCTCTACCAGGGCAGGGGTGATTACACTCATGTCTACTCGGTCCACAATAATCCTCTCTAAATTCAAAAGCCTTAATTATCACATCTGCAAAAAACCTTATTTAAGCCACACACATCAATAGTGCTAGGGATTTCTAAGTAGGTTTGTCACTCTAGGAGCCATTTTTCTGAAGTTACATGGTTTTAAATAATTGATCTGATATTAGATTTATCTTCTATTCTGTACATAAATTTTTGGCTCTGATATAAAATTGAAGAGACAGTGGCCATTTTCTGGGTCTGGGTAGATTTTCTGGAACCTGACACAGGTGACTTCACTATGTGACAGGTTAACATTTGCATTTCTCCTCAGCCGTGGTTCAATATAATCCTTAAATAGCTGTGTATTTACAGGATTTTCATCCTCCAGGGGCGATGCCAACGGGCTAGATAATGACATTCAAGATGAGATGAGAGGATGACATTCAAGGTGTAAATGTCACAGCTCTGAAGGGAAAGTCTCCAGGCACTTGGAAGCTAAGGAATCTCTATGGCTCTGAAGGTAAAGTTATCCCAACAGAAGGAAGTGTTACGGCTCTGGTCCAGTGGTGGATAGTTTCCTAGCAAAGTGTTACAGTCCTTGCTCTGGGAAAGCACAACAATTCTGCTCCAGCAAGGGAGGGCTTTCCCAGCTGGGTTGTCACAGCTCTGGTCCACGCTGCCCCTGAGAAGAGTCACAGCTCTGTTCAGCTCTCAGAGTGTAACCCTTTTCTTCAGCAAGGGAAAGTTTCCCCAGCCAGTGTTACAGTTCTGCTCTGCCCCTGCTGGACTCTACTCTGGTGAGAGCCATTAAAGCTCTGATCTGGCAAAAGCTGTTACATTTCTCTTCCACACTATTCAGGTGAGAAAAAGTTGTTATATTTCTTGTCCAGGCTGCTCAGGTGAGAGAAAGTTGTTACATCTCTTTTTCACGCTGCTCAGGTGAGAGAAAGTTGTTACTTTCACAAACCCCACTAAAGAGATTTATGGGACAGGAAGAAACCAGGAAAACAGTTGCCTCTGCTGGGTGGAGAAAGGGCAGCCCCAAACTGAACAGTTGCAGGACTTATATAGGATTTCTTAGGGGTGGAGCTTTCCAAGACAGAGATTTTCAGGGTGGGGATTTGTAGGATTTCAATTCCTGAGCTTGAGACAAAATCAGAGATTGGTTGAAATTCATGCTCTGGGATTAGTTGGTTTTCAGTTCTTGAACTGGTTAGGGGCAGGATGTGTTTCTTTGGCTCTGGCCTTAGGGCCAGGGTTTTGTTTGACTTCCTCTACTCAGGCCCTGTCTTTCCTTCGTCCAAGAGTTCTGACTGAGCAGCTACTTTCTCTTCCATATCTGTAATCTCCACATGGATAATTACTTATGCCAGACAGTGCTATGGTGGTTTATGCAGAGTCCCTTTTTAGCTGTCCAAAGACAAAGAAGAAACATTTTCATGACAGAGTAAATCATCCAGGAAAGAATTTGAAAGGGTTTGTGTCACTGATGCTGACCACCCTGGAGCAGACTTCGGGAGCCAGGCACTTCCCCTCTGCTCACTCCAGGATGGAAGGCGAAGGCACTGCGTGATGCCATGTGGGCACTGTTGATCCAAGAAACATGGTGGCATGTTACATTCTCACGTGAGGATTCCATGGGAGGGGCTTTAGAGTCACCTGGCCAAAAGGAGAGCCACTCATTTCTCTCTTGGAAAAGGTCAGAACCTTTATGACTCTTTTGAGAGAAATTAACAGATTAATAAATTAATAAATGTGGGGACTGAGGCCCGATTGAGGTACAGAAAGGGTGAACCATTCAATGCTGCTACTGGCTGCTATTTCAGAGAGTAGGTGGATGTTGTCTCTGCCCAACACATGAAATAGATTAAGAATAGGGGAGAGTAATGAGATGATAGAAGACAAAATAACTACATCCATGACAAACAAGGCCATTTGCACACAATAGCTCCAACTTCTAGGAAGAAAGCCCTGTTCATCAGTCCTGAATTCTGTTTAATGAACTGAAAACGTCAGCCTTCTGCCCACAAACACCTTCAATACACAGGATCCGAGGACATCCTTCATTTCAGACAGATTTCCAACTGAAGCAGAGAGACAGAGAGAGAAAAAAAATGAGCTCCGTGTCTTCAGGCAAATAATTCACTTTCTCTATATTTCAGAGAGGTGACTGGGAAAGAAGCCAGAGGCCTGATGTACAATTGGTTGCTGAAAAAGACAAGACACTCACGTGGAAACAGATACATTTCTTAGTAAATCTGAAGCTATCTACTTGCAAGTCTCTTCCTCACTTAGGAAGTCAGCACTGGTGTGGTAGGAATGGCAAAGAGTCTTCACCCTAAGGCTGAGCAGGTTGCTCGGGATTCATGGTGGAGCCTAGGAAACTGACCAAAGTGGGACTTGGGACAGTGTAGAGTCACAGAAGTCTTGATGAACCTTGATTCTAAGATGGCACTAGCCAGTGATTCAGGGTTTACTGTGGAGACCCCTAGTCAGGTACCACACCAAGCATTTGCATGGCTCCCCTTCTCCATATCTGTCACTTATTCATGCCTATCCTTTTCCTTCTTTATCTACTGATTGATCAATCATTTTTCTTGTTATAGTTCTGTCTCTGTCGACAAAACAATGCAGGGAGATCATTGCCCTAGGTGGGTGCAGCTAGATGTCAAAGAAGGAATGTGGGCATCTGTAGATAGCCACCAGCAGACAGCCACTGCTACCCTGGGTTTGTGGGTGTGTGGGGCACAGAGGGCTAATCTCTGGGGAAGCTGAGATCACCACATAGTCAGTGGTATTGGGGCAGAGAGAGGGAAGACAAAGTCCTGTGCCTCCCAGGGCCACAGTCACATCTGTCCAATAGATCTACAGCTAAGAGCAAGCTTTGTATACTGTTAGGTAACGCAATTAAAACTAGAAGAAGAAAGAACTAACTGGAGTTAGCAAGATACCCAGAACCCCTGGCAAGGACACTTCTCCATCACCTTCAGACCAAGGAGACCATGTGATGCTTCAGAAAGATTTGCATAATTGTGTGGCTTTGCTCAAAAGTGTCAGAAGTAGATGGTTTTGATGAGTTGAAAAAGAAAGTGAACCTGGACAGGGTAAGGAGAACAAGTAAAACGGTGTAAGCCTTGCAAAGCCCCAGGGATTTTGCTGATTGGATTGTGCACAGTTGATGGTGTCAGCTATTTTATCTTAATTCCAACTACTGCTCAGTAAAATGAGTTAGAGTTTCTATAATCCATTTAAAACAAAGGGAAATACAAAGCATAATTTTTGTAAGATAAAGAAGTTATCTTTTGTAATTAATTCTGTAATAGTATTTTAAGAACATGATTTAAAACTTGTTGTAGATGATATAATGAATAATTATAAGGATTATTACAGATTTAAGTGTTGAATTATTATCCAATTAGCATATAAAACACTCAAAATCCATATTAATTATGTGCTATAAAATTAACTTTTTTAGCCGGGCGGTGGTGGCGCACGCCTTTAATCCCAGCACTCGGGAGGCAGAGGCAGGCGGATCTCTGAGTTCGAGGCCAGCCTGGTCTACAAGAGCTAGCTCCAGGACAGGCTCTAGAAACTACAGGGAAACCCTGTCTCGGAAAAAAAAAAAAAGAAAAAAAAATTAACTTTTTTATTGAGCTTTTACTTTTTAAAAATAAGTTTATTAATTCCTTGAGAATTCCATATAATGCATTTGGATCATATTCACCTCCGTCCCTAACCCCTCCCAGATCCAGTCACCTCCCCACATGCCCAACTTTGTGTCTTCTACATTCTAAGAACATGCAGATTTGACTTGTGCTGTGTTATATTTAGGTGTGTGGCCCTCCACAGGAACTTGGTCCCCCTATCAGTCCCCTTATCACTGAAAACTGACTCTTTCTCCTGGAAGCCATCAACTGTCCAGAACTCCTCAGTTAGGGATGGGGATTTGGGGATACCCTTCTAACTTCTTTCTAGAGTGTAAATAAAGGCTGGAAGCCTTTATTTTCCCAGTGTATACTGAAACTGTTTTCAGCATATGGTCTGTTTTAGGCAAGTTCTCTAAAGTGACAAAAAACGTCAGAGTTGATGACATTGGGGATGCACATCTGCTGCTGAGAATGGGAGAGTTCACACCTTGGTGATGCACATCTGCTGCTGAGAATGGGAGAGTTCACACCTTGGTGATGCACATCTGCTGCTGAGAATGGGAGAGTTCACACCTTGGTGATGCAGATCATCTGCTGCTGAGAATGGGAGAGTTCACACCTTGGCGATGCACATCTGCTGCTGAGAATGTGAGTTCACACCTTGGTGATGCAGATCATCTGCTGCTGAGAATGTGAGAGTTCACACCTTGGTGATGCACATCTGCTGCTGATAATGTGAGAGTTCACACCTTGGTGATGCACATCTGCTGCTGAGAATGTGAGAGTTCACACCTTGGTGATGCACATCTGCTGCTGATAATGTGAGAGTTCACACCTTGGTGATGCACATCTGCTGCTGAGAATGTGAGTTCACACTTTGGTGATGCACATCTGCTGCTGAGAACAGGAGAGTTCACACCTTGGTGATGCACATCTGCAGCTGAGAATGGGAAGTGAGTGACTGGCAGGTAACCATGACACGGAGACTCCATGCTAGAGCTTGGTAGGTTTCATGAAACTGTGCATACAGGAAAGGACGGGAAAGGTCTTGGATTGCAATGTGAAGTACATATTTAGAAAGTGTGAGTAGGTCGGCCTCAGCCAGAGACAAGGCTAGAAAGGAAAACTCCAAAGCAGTGAGACAAGATGGGCAGAAAATGAGGAAGGAAGGGCAGTGGGAGCAGAACCAGGACTCCTGGTTTGTGTATAAGGTGTAGGAAAGATGCCTCTTACCAGGAAAAGGCAGACAAAATAACAAGGATGGTTGGAGCTGTTCTGAAGACCAGCGCAGTAGATGATAGCTCAGATAAAGGCCTGAGAGCATTTCCTCTGGAAGGATGAGAGAGTCTGCATGATGGGAGATCTTTACCCCCTCAGCCAGGATGTCTCTCAGTGGTACTGTGCAGGTAGACTGTGATGGTGGGAAGTGATCAGATGGAGAGGGGAGAGGATGGAAAGTGCTGCGAGGGTCCAGATGATGAGACCCTGCTTCAGGTCAGAATCTGTCTTTGGACTCTCCTTCCAGATAAGAAAAACTATAAAACTCCTCAGAACATGTGAACCAAAGGGTCTGGGGCACTGGGCATCACTCCGTAGAAGATGTAGATCCAGGAAAGGATCTGAACACAGAAGATGCATGGCCTGAAGACAGCCTGGTATTCAGGCTCCAGTGGCACAGGGAGGTGGAGCCATACAGTGTGGTGATGTTGTTGAGCTGATACATGGCACACAGATGATGTGACAGTCAGTAGGAAGGGAACAGAGATGGTGTGACTCTCAGTAGGAAGGGAACACATAGGGTGTGACACTCAGTAGGAAGGGAACACATAGGGTGTGACACTCAGTGGGAAGGGAACACATAGGGTGTGACACTCAGTAGGAAGGGAACAGAGATGGTGTGACTTAGTAGGAAGGGAACAGAGATGGCGTGACTCTCAGTAGGAAGGGAACACATAGGGTGTGACTCTCAGTAGGAAGGGAACAGAGATGGTGTGACACTCAGTAGGAAGGGAACACATAGGGTGTGACACTCAGTAGGAAGGGAACAGAGATGGTGTGACTCTCAGTAGGAAGGGAACACATAGGGTGTGACACTCAGTAGGAAAGGAACACATGGTCTCCCAGGTTCAGTTTTATATAAAGACATCTAGAGAATTCACATCGAAAAATTCAGTCTTCAGGTTGAACTCTGTCAGCTGTGTGGCCGCTTATCATTACCAGGTTCTAGACAGTGTCAGCAGGGTCAGGAAATTCTGGTCTAGACCTCTTCTAAAGGCCAATCTCCAAGTTTGCGTTTGTTCTGGTTTCTGGATAAGACTATTGGAGCCTGATATTAAATCAACTGAGTCTATGGACTGTGTATCATAGATAAGACAGGAAGAGATTCTGTGAACAGAGGAATAACTATCACAATTCTGCAGACCTCTTGAATAAACTCATTCATTAAGTTAAGTAAGGAGGACCTGAATTTAGATCTTGCAAGTCCATTTGACATCTCCTTGTTTTAAGAAAGGTAAGTAGATGCTTGGGCTTTCAAAATATCTTACTGAAAAGCATTAAAAAGGAAAACAAAAGCTATTTTATCCTAGCTGCTTCCTGAATCTGTTTTCATATGCCTCTGATTCTTTGAGGATGGAGAAGCACATCCAGCACATTGCAAAGAACACATACTCAGCAGTCGAGAATCTGCTCCCGTGTTGTCGTGAGGCCAAGGGGCAGTACCCACTGCCTTCTCACCCAGAACCGACTAGAGCGCTATTGTGCTCACCAGACGGGAAAATGCATGCACACTTCAGTGAGTTCATTTGAAGAGTACAGGGAGGCTGGTGACAGCAGGCACCGTCTGCAAAACCCCAGCTGTCATTTATGGGCTGCATCCATGAGTCAGGCACGAAGAAGCATTTGCCAGCCCCAGGCCGGGTCGTAAGACACTTCCCCACACTGAAACAGTGTGCACAAGTGGATTCTCAGACTAAACAGTTTGCTTGATGACAAATCAAACACATACACAAATAAATTTGCTGGATGCTATAAGTCCCAGCTTATAGCCATCAACCCAGAAAACCCAAATCAAAAGGAAACTCCAGAGTGACTTCAAAAGAATGACTCATAAATCGCAGCATATTAAAATGTGCACTAGAAATTAATTGGGAAAACCCTCTAAGAGCTTTCAGCTCACTGAGCCATGCATACTGTTCCATGTGAGTCTGCCCATCAGAAAGAGGCTAGGGATTCACAAGAAGAGCCCTGGAAGGGGGTACTTGGAAGAGCCAAGGGCAGCCCACACCAGCACCGATATACCTGCCCCATGCTGAGAGCAACATGGATGTTATTCTGTGACTACAGAATGTGTAGCCTTGAGAAAAATTCCACACCTGAGCATTGGCCTCAGTGCATGTCAGAATTAGGATTGAGGGAGAGCGTGAGCCTCTGCCCTGTCAAAGCAGACCATTCTAGATCTGGGGCGGGCACAGCACAGTGAGGGTCCAACCGCGTAACGCTGAACCCCCTGTACTAACATTATGTTTACCTGAGTTAGGTTGAAAAGGGTCACTGTTAGGATATTAATTGGTATAATTAACTGCAAGTTCCTGGTTGGGGGAGGCACTGCACAGGCTCATCATCGGCTGCCTATGTTCCAGTCTGTGCTCCCACCATAGGCAAGGGAAGAACAGTGCCCAGTTCAAAGACAGCGGGAACTCATAGGGAATTCTCCCTTCCTCGGCCTTGTGGTCGGATCATGTCCCTTTATGGATGAGGTGTCCACTGACCCTGGGGCTGCCTGCCTAGTCAGCCTACTATGGTGACATCACTCTGACATAGGTGCCCAGACAAGAGTAATCTCCACCTCTGCAGCCTAGTCAAGACACACCCACAGCAACCACCGCATGTTGTTGCCGGTGACCCTCCAACACCGTGTTTATGGGTTTTTTTACATAGACTGGTCATAATTTTGGCAGGAAATGAAGCATGGATAGCGAGTTAAGATCATTTCTCTGGTTGTGCAAGTCTGTAAGAGGCACTGGAACAGCGAGAGAAACAGAAGCAGGGTAGTGCACATGGTACGTTTGTGTTATTCCCAAGGCAGATGGTGAGAAAGGAGTGAGTGCTGGCAACATCTACAAACAGGTGGCAGCCCTGGAGTAAATCTGCAAGGATGCATT
This sequence comes from Arvicola amphibius, assembly GCF_903992535.2. NCBI lineage: Eukaryota > Metazoa > Chordata > Mammalia > Rodentia > Cricetidae > Arvicola > Arvicola amphibius. Next base: position 3,097,011 of record NC_052049.1, on the reverse strand, counting down.
TCTTACTCCTTCTCTTCAGAAGTCTTTCCTGTCCTCGCTGAAGACGTGAAAGAAACCCAAAATCTCCTTGTTGTCTGGTTGGCTGCATTCTCTAAACTGCCATGATCTCTCACATGCTGAGATTACAGGCGGCATGAACGGCCAACCCCACCCTTAAAACACACGTCCTGGGACTTATAAGTTGTCTCACTAGATGAAGGTGGCTCCTATCTAGCCTGATGACCAGAGGTCGAGCCCAGGGACACACAGGGTGAAAGGGGAAACCCGACTCCTGCAAGCCGTCTTCAGACCTCCTCATGAGCAAGGGCGCTTCATGTGAGAGTGCACACACACAAACAAATACGTATATATAAAATAGTCCATATGAACTCTTTGAAAGGCATGTGTTATTGATGGTAAATGTGGAGGAGACCAGAGGACACTGAGAGGTTTGTAGAAGCTTTACACAGCTGGAGAATTACCTCAGAGGAGCTCCATGACTGTCTATGGCCCGCAGTAGTGTGTTAGGATGTCTTTCTTCTGCTCTGCCGGCATTCTTCCTGGAAGAGGCTGCAGGACAAGGTGGCAATATGGGAAGAAGACATGGAACTGGTTCTTTCATTCCACCCATCTGCCTTCTGCCAACAATTATTTTGCACAGAGCCACAAGGAAAGACTGCGAGTCTGTCTTTCATTTGTTGACCCTTGTCCGTTTACCTGTCCTCTGCACTCTGTTCCCTTCTCACCAAGGTCTTTGAGAGGAATTTTTAAATAAAAGACAAAACCTGCTTACATATTTGAACCCAGGTGTGCTGTAGTTACAAACACCGAGCACTAAGTAACCTCACTAACTGATGCCTTGCCAACGTGGCATAAGAAGAGAAACCACTTTCCATGATTAGGAAACCCTTAATTATCCAACCTCGTGTCTGGTGCCACCTTTAATGAATCGCAAATAGCCCGCTATCTGCATCATCATCCCAACGTGTTTCCTTTTGAGCAGAACTCCATGTATAAGACCTTATTGTCTGTCTTGTATGAATCCCCAACTTGTTGGGCTTGACCCTGGCACACGCAGGAGTTAGCTCCCACTATCTCTACTTGTCCTTGAGTGTTCGTTGGGCATGAGCAAGCCCTGAACTTGAAGGAAACCATTTCAACACAACCACTTGGGCCTCTTTCTTGACAGGTGTGTCCTGGCTGGTCTGCAAACTGTGGCACACTGTAGGACCATCTGGAGGACAGCTGAGAGCAGGACCATGGAGCCTATAAGAAGGGCTCTGAGACAGTGGAATTGAGCCTCCCTGTTTTACCTGAAGCCACTGATCTAAGGACGTCACCCTGAGAAGCTCTGGCCTGGGTCTTCCTCTGTGGCCTGGCCGCAGGCCCAGAAAGACATGCGTGCTGTCCTCTGCTCATGAACACCAGGTATCTCCCCTGCCTTTCCTTATAGCACACTTGCAAGTGTGACAGAAAAGGTCGCTTGAAGTCAATTGCTTTTTCTATAATTACATTTCAAATCTCAAAGAAAAGTGAGAGAAATGCCATGCCTTTACTCTCTCTTGATTAAATTACAGCACATAATAGAGCATAAATGAATAGTTGCTCCTAGGCTCCAATTCTTCTCTCAACCAGATTAATCTCACGCTGGCATTTCAAACTTTAAATGGACTCATGTTCCTATTGTCAGCTGCTAATGAATATCTTACATTCAAGGCATCTCTGAAGGAGCCTCTTCTTGGAGTTTAAGTGAAAAGAGAGCTCAGATTGCTTGACCCGAATAGCTTTCATAAATCAACCACACACCCCATTCAAGTATGTGTGGACCCAGGAGCTCAGAGCTTGCATTACAGCAGGCTGAAGTCATGTTGAAAACAGAGTCCACCCCACCCATCCACTCCTCCTCTTCCGCCCCAGCTCACAGGTGCTTTGCCAGGAGAATAGGAACCCGGTACCAGAAGATAGTCCAAACAAATCAAGGACTTGGAAAAATAGCTGGCACAACAAACGCGCCCAGCCTAGGTCCCTCTGAGAGATCCATGTCCAAGCACAAAAGGAACATGCACATCCCATTTGTCTTGCATGTTTTGACAGTTTTTTTTTCTTTTTTAACATTATTATAACCCACTCAACTATATCTCAGTTAAGAATAACTGGTGTAATTAATATTTAATTGGTTGTTTTCATACATTTAAATATAACCCACAAGAAAAAAATAGGACATCCCCACCTGTTTATTCTATGTTTATTTTTTGACTCTTTTATGGACCCAGGTTTTACAGATGTGATTGTGTCTTCATCGTCTCTGTTCCAGGTTCTAGTTTCACTGGTTACAGGGCTTGTTCTGTTTAGCCACTTAGTGTTCATTACTTCACTCAAATTCTCCATAAAACCAAAATGAGACAACTCCCTAAACTTCTTCCCACTTTTAATATTCTTGAAGAAGCTTCCAATTTATGATCAGTCATCCCACAGAACTGTTTGATGTCCATAGAATGAATAGGAAAAGGAAAGCATCCTTGGGGACAGAACAGAGAGAGAATATGTCCCTTTGATGGGTGTTTTATTCCTTCATTTTTTGGTGAAAGAATAGGCTAGGTAGAGCCATGGACATGTTAGGATAATAATTCTGAGCAAGGGAAGGAGAAGGGAAAGCCCCAAGCCATGGAAACCTTAGCTCAGCGCACTCATGGTAGGACAGAGGAGCTATTTTAACACAAGAAAAATCTGAAGTATGAGAGAAAAGCCAGATGAGCAGAGGGGGCCAACATTTCTTCAATTTTACCACTGGCAAAGGGATGGATTCCAGAGGTGATGGGCCAGTACACTCCACACTGACAGATTCAGGAGGACTCGTGAACAAGCTGAGGAGGGCTGCATCAAGAGGCGCTGATCACAAGACCCAGCTCAGCTAGTTTCGCAGATGGCAGCGGCTCTTCACATTTCACTTCACTAATCAGCTTTCGCTGGATACGAGTCTCTCTGGGGCAACCATGAGCAATCTCTGCATGGATGGAGACCACTCAGCTGGGGCACCTGCTGCCTCGGGCCCCTGACCACTCAGCTGGGGCACCCGCTGCCTCGGGCCCCTGGCTTCCTGCATCATCTGGCTTGAACTGTCCATCTGCTGTCCCTTTGTACTCAGAGGGACCTCAGCACAGCCCGCCGGAGCTGTTTCCACCCACCTGCTCAAAGACCCCCCACTAATTAATTGGGGTCAAGCAAAGGGGAAAGCCCTAACAGCGTGCGGCAGTGCCCCGTTCTCCATCACATGCTAACTCCCATTCAATGGTTTGGATGAAGGCACAAAGAGCAGGCTCATAACATTCACACATGACACAGAACCGGAAAAGGCAGCCAACAGAGCGGATGACAGACTGAGCTTTAGGTGAGTCCCAGAGGGAGGCAGAACCAGAAAAGAAAGACACAGCTAGATAGGGAAATGAAAAGCAAGAATTGCAGAACTTCACAGTTGTGCAGCTGCGCATGGCTTGACAGCAAGAAGAGCGCTGTCTTTCCAGAACGGAGGTCAAGGCACATGAGTGCGCCCTTGCGGAGACCTCTGCACGCTGGCTTTAGGAGGCAGCGGAAACTGCGTTACAGACAGGTCGGTCTGACTACACCCATCCACGGCTTATGGCTGTCTTCTCCATGTGGGAGCATGCCGGAGGGAAGGCTAGAGGCTTTGACTTCACACAAGAAGAACTCGGCTTAAGTGACCAAGTAAGCTCTGGACACAGGCATATGACTTCAAGTAAAGTTAAATAGCTGGCTCTCCGTCGGCACTCTGCATCTGCAAACTCCCACATATGGAGGTGGGTTGCTTGTCATGAGAGTCATGCATAGGCTGGAGGACTGGGCCTTAGCCGTTTAGAGTGAAATCATACACCTTAGGGAAAGTAGACAAAGAATAACCCTGATGACCCACCAGGCCCTCTAGCTGTTTACTTTTCCCAGGGCCTGAGCTCATCAGACGCTTAGTACATATGGTTTCACTGTCCCCCACCCTGACCACACACACACATACACACACACACACACACACACACACCCTCCAGAACAAGGTGTCCTGGAAGAGATAAGACACGTCAGTGCCGGGTCTAGTTTGTAACCTGGTTCAGAGGCCTCTTTGCCCCAAGCCTTAGTCTTTCTGGATGTTGTAAAGCCCACAGCATCTACTCTGTGCTCCATCCCCATCTGCTCACTCTAGTGCAGTGACGGCTGCACGGGCACCATGCATTCCCTGTTGCATTTTAACGAGGATACTGCCCTGTGTTGCTTTTTCCTTCCCTCTGGTTTGTTTCCTATAGCAGTGTCCTGCACAATGAGGTAAGGCTTGTCCCAGGTCCAGCTCTGAATTAGGACAGCATGGGTTCTGAAAGCCCGATGAAAATGTCTATGGACAATTAATGAAGGGACTGTGTATGCTAATTGCTGATTTCTCAAAATTACTTCCACAAGAAAGGAACATCAATTACTTTTGGATAAAAAAAAATGTGATAAAAGAAACCACGGTACATGAAAAAAATTGAGGTTTAATTGAACAGGACACCAAATTCATTCTCCTCTGTGTGTGAGAGAGAGTGAGAGGAGAGAGAGAGAGAGAGAGAGAGAGAGAGAGAGAGAGAGAGAGAGAGAGAGAGAGAGAGAGAGAGAGAGAGCATGTTGTGAAATGTTTTGAAAAGTGTGGAGTGATAGCTCTGTTTTATCAACCATGGATGGGTGCACTGTGGGAAATGATAGCGCAGTGGTCATCCACGCCCACATCTGAGGACCAAGCCTGCAGAGTATACTCGAGGTTGCAGGCTGTTTACCCCTGAGCAGGAGGGAAAGTAAGGAGATGGAGCAATGTTACTGTGACTTGTCCATGTCCTCCTTGACCTAGAATTCCAGTGTTTTCCTGGATCATGCCTTCTACCCATCCACCCACAGATCCATTCTCTGATCCACCCAGCACTGTCTAATGCTCTAATGCTTGTGTGTTCAGTGTTAGTGGTACAGATGATGGTTTGTGGTAACAGATCTTCAGATGATGATCCATACATTCTGGGACAATGGATCTTTCAGTTCACAGAGTAACAGTGAACACAGAGACATCCCCCTTCATGAAACAGACCAAACAAAATGATTGTCTTTATCTACCAAAGCCAAGGACATATGGGTGAGCTACCAGAGGCTGTGGAGGGAGGTGGTGGGGACTTTTAGAGTATGAAGTAGAGATTCCAAGAAAAAAAGCCATACTAACGTTAAAAGTTCTATAAGGCTGTCTGGTGGATTAGAGAACCATGATTGTGGAGATTTGGAATGTTACAAACCTATAGACAAATGATGTTGGGTTATTGAATCTACCAGCCTTTCAACAATCAGGTAAAACCAGAATCCACCACCAGCCTCCATTAACGCAGAAAGCAAGACTAAGAGCAGAGTTTTCCCACCTTTCCTGGAACCTGCTCATCTGTGCTCTGGACAATCGATTTACAAAGTGCCTTGACTTATGAACATGTCTTGTTCTGAACATGAAAAGCTTGCATAAAACCACTTCCATGTCAGAACGTGTTATTTGAAGCAACCTCAATCATCCTCTCCGTCAACGGCTACTCATGCCTGCCTCAGAATCGCCTTTGTCTGACTTCTTTTGAGGTGAAAGTTATGTTTGCCTCAACATGAAGGATGTCCCATTGCACTTTGCCATGCCTCTGCTCTCAATATTTTGCCTTCTATTGCAGGACCTAAAGGCAGATAGGAACCGGAGTTCTGTTGTCTAGGAGAACCTGCTGGGCTATATTCGATAACACCTCACTACTTGGTATGTAGACCATACACTCTTAAAATAAGTAAATTTCCTAAAGAAAGTTCCTCTTGGATGGATGTTTTCACACAGGTTTAATGGTACTAGGGGAACATAACTCAATACTGAACCAACCACAATCCTATAGCTTGAGTCAAAGCCAAGGAAACTTAAGATGGAAATGTTTTAGTCTTAATATTAGAAACATGCTCCTTATTCCAACCTCATCTGAGCTGCCATGGAGAACAGTAAGGAGTGGGGTTGAGAACGGATCTGATGGATCAGTTCATGAGCAGGATCCATGATAGGATTACAGAAGGAATGGCTGGGGATCTGGGGGCAGAAATAAAGAATTCTGTACCTATAACTGCTCTTTCCATTGTTTAGATATTTTAGAAAGAGATCATGTTCATAGCTCAGGGAAGGATAGATATTAAGTATCTTCTTGTATTTCTTTCATCTTTATTTTGTGTGTAAGTATTTTTTTCGTGCATGTGAGAATTTGATACTATTTTTGCTTTGTTTCAAATGCATAATTGCAATTAAATAGCCAAGACTCCCTGGAATTCAGCAGTGAGATCAAACTCATCACCCATAAGATCCAGTTGCATGTTTCTGCTGTCACAGCAGAGTCAGGTCTGAGAATGCATGTCACTGCTAGGGGGGCAGGACATGTCAAGCCCTGCACATCCCAGGTTGTCTCAGCTCTCATAAGCAGCTGCCTCTCTTCCCTTAAGCAGTGGCTGGAGGCTGGAACCATATCCTTGCAAACTGAACTGCTCACACCTTAGCCTCTGAGCTGCCTGGCCTTTCCCCGCTTATTCATGAGGAACCGTCCTTAGCTCAAGCCTTATTCCAGTGTCACAGCTCCATTGGGTGAGCTTTACCTGGCTGTCTCCCACAATAGGTATGGCAGAGGTCTTGTCTTCCTCTATGGAAGGATTGCATGTAATGTTTCAACTTTATCTTCTCAAAGTTAACTCTGAGTTCAGTACATGCTACTTTACAAAGTCTTCATGGGAATCTGAATGCCTTGCAGGGCTTGGCCTGTTTGATTTCCGTAGCACATCCACCGCCCTTCCCCTGGACATGTGCATGGCCTGTTATTGGATTCTCCAACTTCTTCCATGTCCAGGATTCCCTTCCAAATTTTTCTGTGTCCAAGGCCAGAACTGTGGTTTGGTTGATATTCTCGAAACATCTCTAAACTGTCTATGGTCAAAATTTCCTCTCTTAACTCGTGGTCTCCAATTGGAGAAGTGACCAAGGCTACTCTATCAAAGGGTCAATCAATTCAGTAACTTAAGCCCAAGCCTATTTAAATACAAGCTTTTTTTTTTTGTTTTTTCGGGACAGGGTTTCCCTGTAGTTTCTAGAGCCTGTCCTGGAACTAGCTCTTGTAGACCAGGCTGGCCTTGAACTCAGAGATCCGCCTGCCTCTGCCTCCCGAGTGCTGGGATTAAAGGCGTGCGCCACCACCGCCCGGCAAATACAAGCTTTTTAAGAAGCTGGATGCTTTATGAGCAGTGCACAGCCACGTCAAACCCCACATTCACACATTCCAACAAGTCACTTCTTAGTGGCTTATAGTTCTCAGTTTTAAGTCCATCTAGTAAACTGTTTGGGCAAGACTTAGAGGTGATTACAAAGTGTTAGATGTTAAGGCCATGAATTTCTTTTTCATTTAATATTTAAAACACTTAGAGGCAGATCTAGCTGTAGGCACTTGGAAGTGGAGGTTAGACAGTCAAACACATTGGCACAGGCATGGGATAAGTAAAGTCACCCATATGGAGATGGGAGGGGGATTTGTGGAGCTAGAACAGGTTCAGGAAAACATACAGGTTTAGGTATAAGTGTAGCCAGGAAACCCACCTGCAATCATCTCAGCGATGTGAATGCTTGTCTCAGTTAATGGTCCGTATAGGCAGGACATCTCCAAGGATGCAGGTGTGTGTGACCCGCTGGTCTCCAAGACATCTGTTCTGGGAAGAAGGCATGGCCGCATGAGAAGCAGCATCAAAAGACAACACATTCCCTGGTATAAAGCGTCTAAGAGTACTACACAATAAGCTTTCCTCCTGCATAAAATGGACATTCAACAATAGTTGAAAGGGTGAGGGGAATGCTCAAGCCAGTAGAGTATATGCTTGCTCTACAAGTATAAGGATTGGAGGGTGGATCCCATGTGAAACTTCAGACACAGAGATGTGTGCCTGTCATCCTGGTGCTGCAAAGGATGGAGAGAATCCCTGGAGCTCATCTAGCCAGTTCATCCAGAGTAATCAGTTCTCTAAGGGATCCCGTCTCAACAAATCAGATGGGGAGCGATATTGGCACTGACCGCACATCCACACATCCTCGCCCAGATGTGCACACTGTGAATACCTACACATGCCTGTATGCCATACCCACCAGAAAGTGGCTGACAGTTGGTATCTACAAGAGACCAGCTGGTGCTGGGTGACTGAAAAACATTCAAGAGAAGACTTTCAGGTCAATTCCAGCTCAGGGGACACTGGACATGGTGTGTTCAACTTTCTGCAAAAGGCGGGGTGGGGAGTAAGAGAGGACAATACCAGGAGCCTGTATGTTCTGGGAGTGTCTTGGAAAACTTTGAAAAACTCTAAAGAGCATTTCCCATGCCTGGTGTTGGGGTGTCTTATTTGTGGTCTTTGTCTCTTGGAGGAAGCAGCTTTAGCTCAGATGGGAAAATCGTATTTAAATTATATAGTTATGCACAGGCTTACATGTATTATAGGTCTCTTTAGATAGTTCATATCACGGTTCCTTATGACTTTTCAGACATCTTTGGTGTTATTTTACCTTCCTCCCTCCTTCTGTATTTATTTCCCTCTTCCCTCCCTAGTTAGAGCCCCAATTTTCCATTCCCTTTCAGACCACATGCACCCTGTTATTTCCCTCTTTATTGTTCCCTCAGTCCCTCACCCCAGTAATGGTCCCTTTTTACTTTCCTGGTTTCTGAAGTTACCCCAGAATATGTCCTCACATCTAAAGATTTGGAGCTAGGAGCCTCCAATGAGAGAGAACAGATGACATCTGTCTTTCTGAGTCAGGGTTATCTCACTCAGTAGAACCTTTTCTCTGTCCATCCATTTACCTGCATGGTTTCCCTTTTCTGTAGAGATGAATAGTATTCCAGAGTGTATGGACCACATTTTCATGATTCATTCTTTGGTTGAAGGATGCTTAGGTTCTCACCAATGCTTAGGTCTCACCAATATGACTGACTAAATGTGAGCTCAACAAGAATGGCACCAACCAACAAGGCAGACGGGGAAGGCTTCAAATCTGCACAAAGAATTATAGGCAACTCATGAAAGCTGGGAGCAAAAGAAAGAGTCTTCCTTGGGAAAACCACACCAATTGGTTATCCAATGCTGAACGGTCATTCCTAAAAACATACATAAAAGTAACATCATACAGGCTGATCACGTTGCACTCATATATTTAAGACTACATATGTATATTCATATGAGTATGTAACAACAATTTATGAAAAAGTAGGCCATGAATTTGAACAAGATCAAAGAGAGGTATCTGGGAGTGTTTGGAGGTAGGAAAGGAAAGGGGAAATGAGGTCATTGGTACTCACTTGGCTATTTTATTGGCATTTTCTGATTGCTCTTTTGGGTCTGCTCTGGCTGATTGCTCACAGTTTTTTTTTTTTATAGCAGTTTATGGGAGCTAGAGCATGCTTGCTCAGGCTCTGCAGTGGTTGATCCTTGTCAGCTTGACACAAACTAGAGATTCCTCGAAAGAGAGAACCTCAGTTGATGAACTTCTTTCTTCAGATTGGCTTGTGGACAAGCCAATGGGGTTATTGTTGTAATTAAGGATTGGGAGTGCCCAGTCCACTGTGGGCAGTACCACGCCAATGCATGTGGTCCTGCAAGAAAAAAGTGATCGTGTTACAAGGAACAAGCTAGTTAGCAGCACTTGTCCATGGCATCTGCTTCAGTTCCTGCCTTTAGTTCCAGCCTAGACTTCCCTGCTGTTGGACTGTGATTGCAACATGTAAGGCAAATAAACCCTTTCTTCCAAGCTTGTATTTTTCTGGTCATAATGCTCCTCTCAGGAACAAAGAAGCAATGTAGAGCAAGCAAGTTATTGGACACAGTTGAAAATTGTCAGAGGATCCTGGATTCAGATGGCCTCTGGCACGAAAGCCTAATGCACAAGTATTTCTTTTTCAGTCTAACTTCTTGACATTAATACTATTGTCTGACAAATTCCTCCTAATTTGTATAGCAGTGAAAACAAATTGGCTGAACGATGTTATGTAGTTTTTTTTTTTTTAAGCCAACGTTTTCTAAAAAGTTGTGAGTAACTTGGAGTTCGGGATGACATATTATTGCTTTAGTGGATTACATGGGTGGCCAAAATTGAAAATCCATAAATATAAAGCTTAAAGCTTCTAATGGAGCACAGGAATGCTTTTAAATATGATTTGGTGGCCTGTTGTAATATTTAACATTTGTATTTTACTGGTCTTCAATAATTCATAATAATAAGAATTCTTATTAATTCAATGCTCTCTTCACAGCCACAGAGGAATCTCTCCTGAGAAATTAGTGGGCCTTGGATATGCAGCTTGTACTTAATTCAAAGCACATGTTGAAAATTTCATGGTTTTGGACTCAGATAACCCAAATTATATTCAATGTAGTTATTCTATCCGTTCTTCCTTCCTTCCTTTCTTTCCTGTTTTTCTTCTTTCTTTTTTTTCTGCTGAGGAATTCTTATTAAACTGGATGTTGTGATCAAATGACAAATTTCATACTTTATTACTGCAGTTAATCAAATTTATATATATATATGTGATATATATATATACATATATATATATGAGCTATTTTAGGCACAGAGAGTTTAAATGTCATTATCTTAGCAGAATGTTAGGAGAAAATGAAGAGTAATGACTGGCATCAGCTCATCCTCAGCATCTCTGTTCTTCATGAATTCCCCTCATTATGACCACCCATGGTCTTCAGTCCCCACCCTTTCTCACACACGTTTCTCTGTACACTTTCATGTCCTTCCATCTGTTAGAGGGATGGCCTCTGGGTCTCCTAGATCCTTCCATGAGACTCCCTGAACAACGGAAGTTGAGTGTGATTCAGGTCTATCCTGTCCTTTTTTTCTGGAAGATTTTCATGTTTTTGCAGGGTTTTTTGATTGGGGTGTGTGTGTGTGTGTGTGTGTGTGTGTGTGTGTGTGTGTGTAATGGATATGAAATATACATGCCAGGTATTGCTTATCTCAGGATAAAGGTTAGGGCTGGATAGGGTAGAGTCATAACCAGCCAAGGTCACCATAGATGAAAAAATTCATAGGTCACTTATAGCTCTAGGGATGGCAATATTTAGCCACAGAACCACCTTCCCAAGCTCATCCCTCATCTCCCAGCACTGAAGAACCTGGGAACTTATGGCTTAGGTAGTGTGGAATGCTTTATTCTCTCTGAGATGGCTGATGGTTTATTAAGGAGCATTACTGTGGCAACTGAAGAGTCCCCTGAGGATGCCTATCCTTGTCCATGCCCACTGAACAAAGTCTAGATTATACAGACTCATGTTGTTCCTAGGCCCTGTAAATGATGCTTGTCTGTTTCTCTGTAACAAACTTAAGTAGAAGGAAATTGTGTTGACTCTCCATGGCTTCCTGAATAGTCACCAAAAAAGTTAAAAAATCTTGAAACATTTCCCAGTGATCAGCTCATACATCTCTAGGTCTGAAGTCTGGCATGCTGGGCTGGATTCTCTACCCAGGGTTGTATGAGGCTAACAAAGCATGAGATACTCTCTGGGGAAGGATACACTTCTGTTTATCGTCAGTTTTTGGTTGCTTATAGCTGTATGACAGAGGTTCCTGCTTCTTATTGGCTTGGCAAAGGGGCAAGGGAAAAAGGACTGTTTTAGCTACTAGAAGTTTCTCACAATCCCTGATGTGTGCTTCTGAACTTCAAAGCCAAAATCACATGAACTCTGTTCTATATGATCCCCACATCTGAGGTCTCTTCTGCTAGGAAATTAGGAGTGATTCTTAGAGGTCCACCTGAGTATTTCAATCTTTTTGCATTAAAGTCAACTAATTTGAGACATTAATCATATATGGAACAAATCTGTTAACCTTGGTGCTTTAATTGGCATTTCGTTGAATAACTGGGAGATATATAAACATTGGTGTTCTAGTTCACTTTCTGTTATGGTTACTATACACACCATGACCAAAATCAGCCTGGAAAGTAATGTGGGATTCCCCTCTGTATGCTGTGAATACCATTGGTTAATAAAAAAAAAAGCTGCTTTGGGACTACTGTAGTACAGAATAGGGCAAGGCAGGAATTCCAAACACATAGAGGAGGAGAGAGTAGGCTGAGTCAAGAAGACACCATGTAGCCACTGGAGAAGAAAGATGCCCATGTGCTGGTTCTGGCAAACCACAGCCTCATGGTAAAATATAAAATAATAGAAATGTGTTTATTTAAGATATAAGAGCTAGCAATACACTGAAGTGATTGGCCAAGCAGTGTTTTAATTAATACTGTTTCTATGTGATTATTTCAGGTCTGGGTGGCCATGGAATAAACAAGCAGCCTCTGCCAACAAAGAGGTGCTCAACGTGGGGCTGACTACATCCACATAAAAAACTGAGAGAGCTTAGAAAGAAATTCTAGACACCAAAGAGCAAAGTTAAGCGTGGCTTTTGGTAGTAGCATTTTCTCATGTGAGCTCTGTTTGCTAGAAGCAAACAGAGGTGAGATATTTAAGAAAACGCTTCCTGACTTAGTGGTAGCAGCAAAAACTGTGCAGCTCCTTTAAGAAAGCTTTCTGGTTTGTACCAGTTAAATGGACAGTTCTGACCCTTTCAGGAGACCAAGCATTTAAATGGGGTTTGTGAGCAGAGTGTTACAACTTGTTTAATGGCAACATAGTCCCACTGTGTGCCTGGAAATGGAGCTCTGACCATGGCTTACAGAGATGGCACTGAAAGAACCTACTCCACATTTGATTGGGTGGAGCCAAAGGCAAAGCAGACTTAGTCCTAGTCATGCCACTAAGCATTTTAAGAAGCACTCCTGGACAGAAAAGTATTACAGATATGCAATAAAGACAAATAGATGAAAAAGACCTCCTAAATGTGTCATGGTATTGAACAAATGTACATAGATTTGGGAGAGAGAATAGTTATTTTAAAAAGTAAATGTTTTTTTAAATAAGTAAAGTCTTTGAGGAGACAGAGTACACACAGTCATAAATTAAAGTAGTAAAAATTAATAAGCCATATAAAGATAAAATATATGCAGAGAGTCTGGATTATGTATATTGTTATGTTTTCTTAAAATTTTTGACTGTGAATGAGCTAAGTACAGAGAGATATTTCATTGTAAGGGCTGCTAAGCTAAACCAACATATATATATATATATATATATATATATATATATATATATATATATATACACACACACACACATATATATATAGTACCTTGTCTTAAGAATTTGGGTCTAAGGATATATTGCTTTAGAAAACTTCTGTTTTTGCTTCCACAGAGGATAAGAATCTGTGGATTCCTTCCAGAATAATGTGGTTTGATGGGCCAAATCCTCCTAAAAGGTCACCATGAACACCCAAAATACTTTATCCAACAAAAATCAGGAAGCAGTTTGGAGAAAACCATGCCAAAATTCCCAAATATTGTTTATAAATGGTTGTTGTCATTTAAAGGGGGATATGATATAGAGATGAATACTTTGCATTTGTATGGATATTGGTCTATTGATAACAAATTTAAGGTCAATTTTCTTATACGTATTTCTGCTCTTGTTTAAGGTATTGTGTTTGAGCAACTCAATACCTTAGTTTGTAATGTATAATTAAATGTATAATTAAAACCTGCAGGTTAACAGATAGTTGTAGTGTGGAGCTGCGGGCAAGCCTGCTTTTTGTCCTGCCCGGCTCCCGCATGGTTAGCTTTACACCTGAAATAACAACACACGAATTGTATTCTTTTAAACATTGCCTGGCCCATTATTTTCAGCCTGTTACTCACATCTTGACTAACCCATATCTAATAATCTTTGCAACACCACGAATGGTGTCTTACCGGAAAAGATTCAGCATGTCTGAACTGGTGGCTGGCTCCATTGCATCTCTCCCTGAGGAGAGGCACGGCAGTCTGCCCCAGAGAGGAGAGGCGGGGCAACTGTCTGAGCCATCTACCTCACTTCCTTTTTCCTGTTCTGTCTACTCCACCTATCTAAATTTTGCCCTATCAAAAAGCCAAGGCAGTTTGTTTATTAGCCAATGAGACTCCTCCATCAAGATAGTCATCTATAATAGTCAAGCTTGAAGTCATATTAGTTAGGTTTTCTAGATGTACAGAGATATATTTCAGATGGATAGTTATTCTTCAGACCTTTCAAAGATCTATAGAAAATGACATTTAAAATGTTTAAAATCTCAGAACTTTTCAATGAGACTCATCTGCTCCCAGAAGCACCAACTTACTTCAAGAGGTTGTTGGGCATTGAAGAGGCTCCTTATGGAATTTGTTAGACATTTGGGCAAGAAACTGCTCTGCTTGGACTGCTTGATATTATGCTATATGAATTGAACATGCAGAACCCACATAAAAATGACTGCTGAAGTTGACTAAAAATGAGAAAGTCCTTCAGAGTTCCTACCTCATGAAAGAGTCTGCCAGACATTCTGCATGACACAGAAGAAAGTGACTGACAAACTACCAATATAGGTGGAACTATCTTTGAAATTTCTTGCTTCATGGAAATGTCTGCTGGATACTATGGCCTGTAGGTTGAAGATTGGTGCCCCAATGTTACAAAAGAACTTTGGGTGACTGTACAGACAGCAAAATGTCTCTGTTAATTTTACAGTTTTAGAAGTTGCTTACAATGCACTTCCTGTTTACTTAGGTAATATTATATCCTTCTGGAGTCCTTAATAGATTTGAAAAGTAAGTAGTTATAATTATAGATTTCCTTAGTCATGATAAAAGATTAAATAGATATAAATATTCTAACTATAATTCTTGCTTGATAACTGTTTTGTTATATGTAGTCTTGCTATGTTTAAGTTAAAAACCTTCCTTTTTATTTAGACAGTTAAGGGGAGGTGATGTGGGATTCCCCTATATATGCTGTGAATATTATTGGTTAATAAAGAAGCTGCTTTGGGCCTATTGCAGCACAGAATAGGGTAAGGCATAAATTCCAAGCATATAGAGGAGGAGAGAAGAGACGCCATGTAGTTGTTGGAGAAGAAAGATGCCTGCATGCGGGTACCAATAAGCCACAAGCCTCATAAAATAATAATAGAAATAGGTTAATTTAAGATATAAGAGCTAGCTAGCAATGTGCCTAAGTGGTGGAATGATTCTGGAGATCTGGGTGGGGCCATGGGTGACGATGGTCAGCCTACCTGGAGGAAATGTGTGTGTGAAAAGAATGACAGAACTCAAGGATAACAGTTCAGAAAACACAAGTATTCTCCTTGATACTTGAGTATTCGTGTGTGTTTATTTCACCTTCCACTTTAAAGTTATTTGAAGCACCTGCTATCATGATAGTATTACTTTTTTCTTCTCCAACTTCCCCCACACACTTAATGTAGTGATTGGCTTGCAGTAGCTACCCAGTGACTGTTTGTTGATAGCTTTAATGACGGACTTGTAAATCTCCATTCCCCAGATGGTTCCCTATGCCTAACAACTGTGCCAAATCCTAAGGCCAGTGAAGATGATGTATTTGAAAGCATTATAAACTCAAAGACTCTCCAATACTAAAAATTATTATAAATAGTAGTAGAAGCAAATAAATGCAAGTAGTCCAGAGAAAACAATAGAAAAATGGTCCCCCAAGACTTTATATAGTTATAGCCTCTGTTGCAATTCATTGAGATCCTGGGAAATGTACGCCAACTTACTGATGGAATCAGTGAATTACAGATACAGAAAGCAAAAGTTAGCCCGTATCATTACCCCATAAAGAAGAGTAGCTGTGTAGAGACTTCAGAGGAAGCTCTCAGTGGTGTCCTAAAAACTGGGATTGAACAGGAATTTTCCAACAAGATACGAATCTCCATGAGCTCCTGAGATTGTTCCCTGTTGAGAATGTCCCATTATTGATCATCATTGACATAAACCAAGAAGCACATGCAGATGATGGTAATTGCTCATGTCTCTCTGGCTAGAAGCCATTGACAAAAAGACACTCCTTTTCTTTAATCAAGTCTCCCCTTCCCCAGCTCTGAACAAACATATGCACCTCACCATTTCTCTGAGGATTTTGGATTCTTGCTCAGTCAGAAGATTTGCCCTAAGAACACCTTAGCAAATCTGACATCTCCCATGAAGTTTAGATTCCTGGTAGTCCTTAGTTTATATCTTGAGAGTATGATCCCACAGGTTTCCTCTACCTATATTACTTTCCTAGAACATTTAAATCCCTCAGTACTTAATATTTTGCATTTTTGTTTCATTTTTAAACTTATAATTTTATATAATTTAAGATATTAAAGTACTTCAGAAGAAAACTTATAAATTCTGATTATGAAGTCAGCCTTGCATCTTAAAATGGGCATTTCAATGATTCTGTTTAATGTAAAGAATTAGCTATAGAAATGATTTTAATATGTGGCTTTAAATGAATGCATATTCTATGCTGTTTTGGATACTGCAAATTATAAATGAAAATCCAACTCTCCAGCTCTCCCTCAGTGAATGACAATTGTCTGTGGAAAGAAATGGCTTCTGCTCCTTCCTGCCTCATTGGTTGGTTATTCAGACCAGGACATTGGTCTTTTACTTTGTTGTTCATTCCAATCCCTTGAAGGTTGGTCTTTCTGTGTTGTGGCTGCCATCAGCACACAGCACCTCATGTGTGATTGTCAGTGAAGTAAGGACAGAAGCGACCTGTGAGGAAAAGGCGAGTTGGCCACCGTGTCACAGGACAGTGAGGAGATGGGAGTGACTTCCTCCCCTCCCTCCCTTCTTCCCTCTGCACTCATACATTGAGCTGTCATTTCTCCTATCAAGTCAATGCATCCACAAGGAGAAGCAACAAAAGCCAGTGCAAACAGCAAACTATACAGCACTGTTGCAAATGCTATGCGAGAAAGAAGCCTTTACACACCGGCTGCTGGGACGATGCAGAGGGATCCTACAGCAGGCTTTTCTGTCTAAGCTGAATGTGGACAGAGAAGCAGCAGGGAGGGGATGAAGAAGGAGAACAGGGCTCTGGGACCTGGGGCATCAGAGGACAGAACATCAAAGGGGAATACAGAGCGTGTGAGTGTACACGTGCCTTTCAGGGTGACTCAAAATCTGGGTTCAAGAGTGTCTGAGTTGGGGTTTTTATTGCTGTAAGAGATATGATGACCATGGTAACTTTCATAAGAAAAACATTTAATTGAGTGGGCTCACTTACATTCCAGAGATTCAGGCCATTATCAACATGGTGGGGCATGGTGGCAGCAGGCAGACGTGGTGCTGGAGGAATAGTTGAGAACCTACATCTGCAGGCAACAGCAAGTCAACTGAGACCCTGGGTGGTGTCCTGAGCATGAGAAACCTCAAAGTTTTCCCTCACAGTGACACATTTCCTCTAGCCAGGCCATACCTACTTCAACAAAGTCACACCTAGTGCCATTCCGTGTAAGATTATGGGGATCCATTACCTTCAAACTACCACAAAGAGAAAGAGGCACAAGAGAAGGCTGGAGAGGAGCAGCGGAGGGAGGGGGTGTTTCATGTGCTCCCAGGACATGCCGGAATGGACGGTGATGAAAATGATGATCTGTAGTGCGCTGAAGAACAATCATCATGTTTCTCTCTAGGATGAAGGAGAATGCATAGCATACAGTAGGCACATGAAAATGTATTTTCAATAAATGAACGCATATGTGTTTCTCCTTTGTGTAATTTTTTTTAGATTATAATACAATTACAGCATTTCTTCCTTCCCTCTTCTCCCTCCACACCCTCAGGCCCTGAGTAGCAATAACTCTGTTCATCACGTGTTCTGTGGGTCTGGACATGTGTACATGAAACTCCTCCGGAACTATATATGAAGTAAGTGAATTCTACACTGATGTGACCTAGGGTTAAGGGGTGGGATGTGTAGAAGGAATATGGTCTTAATTCCCAGTAGTTTCTCGTAGCATGGGGTCAGAAAAGTCTCCAGCACTGTGCAGAAAAAATGTAAATTGTACACGGGAACAGGTGACAGGGTACAAGCTGGGAATCATGGTCAGCTGAGTGGCTTTCCCAAGCTGTGCTCTGTGCGGTGGAAACTGGAGAGTTAATTTCAGAGGCTGCCTGAGATGTCATCACGCCATTCCACTATAGTGGTCCCTGAAGACGTTTCTCATCTCCACTCCCACACTTCTGGTCCAACTAACCTGCACTCTATCAGACTAGTGCTCCCCAAACACCCATTTGATCATGACACTGCCTGGGTCAAACAGTTACAACCTAGACAGCATTCATCTAACAAATATTTATCATTTGGCAGTCTGGGGTGCAGGGCGACAGCAACGCGGATGTGAATCAGCCATTTGCAGGGCCTTCGCAGTGCTCAGGTCTCGGCTGGGATGCTGGGGCAGAGCAGCACGCAGTGAGTGCTCTTGTCCCATTCTGGGCACAGCTGACATTCTGCTTCCTCCTTTGATTGCATGACCCTGAGCAGGGGGTTCTTATGTGTGTTGGGCAGAGTTCAGCAGATGCCAATGACGGTCACAATCCTGCCCTCCAGACAGGGTGCCCTCCTGTTTAGAACTTGTGCTTCTTGTTCGAGCTATTTTGTGTCTGTTTCAAAATTTTCCACCTCCTGGTCCAGGAAGCTTCTCTGCCTTTTCTCTCCCTCCCTTCCCAAATACAGGTAAAAAGGACTGTCCACTGGTTTAGGGTAGATAATGCTTCCTGGAGGCCGTCAAATCACACTGTTTCTTTGTCATGTGACAAGTTTTCTTCCTTCAAATTTTGCTTCTAAATGACCTCAACCTACTATGAAGATTTCAGCTAGGTTGAATTCTATCATGTAGAGAAGAATATACAAATCAGTAGAACTAGATTCTACTGTATTGGACATCCTGATAACTATGGCTGAATGTCCCAGGTCAGACAGGTTATATTATCCCAATATATGTGTTAACATACACAACTTTGCGACATGAGTTTCATGTAGAGGTATGATTCGTTTAGACTTATCACTTCTGTCCTATCTTTCTTTCTTATAGGATCTCATCTTGGAAATGTATGGTTTCCTTTTTGACCAGCTTCTTGGGTCTGTATGGTAAAAGGTGTTTTTTTGTTTTTTTTTTTTTTTTTTTTTTTTTAGTTTGTCAGCCTTTTGGAATATAAGTGGTGAGATCAGCTTCCTCAAGACATCTGTCATTCTGAAAAGTGCCTGCTCATTCAGCTGGGCCCTACACGTGGGATAAGAGGCATTGCTCGGAGTCATTTCAAGAAGAAGCTGTCTGCTAACGATTACACGTCTGGAAGCTATTTTCCTGGTTTTAAGTAGCCAGGATTTGCTGCTAATACAGTCAGAGTCAGCATTACACCCACACTCATAAATGACTTATTTAGAAAGAAACAAGACATGTTGTGACTTGGCTGTCTTCTCATTTTTTTCGAGATAAGGTAAAATTTCCTAGTTACAGAACATGAAAACAAACTTATTACTGTTATTTAACATATGTTGGAAGTAAATAACCCATGGCTCGCATTCCCCCTTTCCCTCCTGCCTTTTATTATTTCCTTTGAACTAACACATTCCTCCAGCTGCTAGACACATGTGTTTTGAGCGATGGGTTTGGTTTCTCGGGAGCCACAGCCACGGCATGATTCCGATTCTGTCCTGGTCCTGTCTCCTGCGAGCATTGCAGTACTGAGTAGATGAGAATATGTTAAGATGCCATGGAAGTCGCCTGGCTCTCCGGTACTTGGTTCTATGTTGGACTTGCCACCTGCCACAGCATGAAGATGGAATATGCCCTTTCCAGTTGACCAGCGTAGAGAAAGGCAGGGCCAGACCTTGTCATTCCCTAAAAGCTGGACTGTTGTCCTACTGGGGTCAGGCTGCCCACAGACGGCAGAACTTCCTAGTGGGGTTGATTAGCTAGCATTCCTGTTCTGGTCTGATGAGGATGCTTCCAGATCCAGCTCTTAAGATACTGCCTGGAAAACCATGAAACCTCTTGCTTGCTTCCACTTTCTTCATGATATATACCTGATGTGATGTTTGAAGTTAAAATAGACGTAATCCTATATATAACTCCTTTATTGTGGTCACAAGTTAACAATCCGGTCAGTCGTCTCAGCTGCTGTTTGAAGCTGGGGAAGCTTTCAGGAGGCGGAGCTAAGTGGAAGGAAGTGAAGTCGTTGGCTTTGGAGGGCTATCCGACTCCTTCTTCTCTCTGCCTTCGCTTCCCATAGGACCTGTAGCTTTTCACACCACATACTCCGGCCGGGCTTCAGAGCAATGGACTGGACACTCTGAACCCATGAGCTGCAAATAAGTACATGGTCTCTTCTTGTGGAGTTTTTCAGAAATTCTGTCACAGTGGTGGACAAATGAACAACACACTTCCCAAGAGCAGTGCTGTGACCAAAGTCTTTGTAGCAATGGTAATGACAAAAGTGAGCCCGGGGGCAGTGGTGCTGAGCACAGAGATGGTGATGCATGTGCTTTTGAACATAAGGAGCAGTGAGAAGCGTCCTTTCGTAGCTAGAAATAAATGAAGACCGCTATCAATCACTTGTATTAGTTTTTACTTTAACAAGTAAGCAGTCTCTGTGTCTTAACAGATAAGTCAAGAGATAAGATAAGAGATTACATAATATCTCCGTGATGCTTCGTTTTAAAGGATGTTTACCGCTGGCGCATCCCAGTTTTAAGGAGTTCCGCTCAGGTGTTTTGTGGAGTACTGGTCACCAATATGATTTGTCAATGTTTTCTCCTCCTTAGGTTCAGTCTTCAGGACTCTGGACAAGGGACTGTGGAGACATTTCCATTTCTGTTACATCACAGCAGGTGTGTGTACCAGCAAGAGGGCTTCCCATCAGGGTACTGACCTGTTCTCCCAGCAGAGAGAAGCTTGGTTAGGCTTCCCTACTGTTACCGACTCCTCCTGTGTTCTGAGCCCTGAACCCTTCGGAAAGCAGTGACTATGTAGAGAACATACATAAGCAGGAGGGATTGACGCCTTAGAGGTGGGGGCATGAACACTGATTACTTAAAATTGTCGTGCGTGTGTGGAAAGGTTGGCCATTTGACCCTGCCTCTCTCCATTTGCATGCTTATTCAATTATCCATCTCTATCTGGAAGGACTCGTGAAGACTTATCTCATTCTGTACCCTATGATCTAACTCTACTTGACTTTGTGGCTTAGATTACCTAACGTTGGCTTCTACATCTTTCTGACATTCCCCTGTCACCCCGATAGTTGTTTACATTTCTACTAATCTTGAGCATGTCTTTTGCTTATACACCACAGGCTGTTGTAAGCTCAGGCTGCCTCCGGTCACAATCATAGAAACAGCCATTTCCCCAGAGTCTAAGATGAAGATTTCTTGGGTTATTTGTATTTAGCTCTTTCTACTGGCATATCAAGGGATACGCATTACATTAAGCATCTATGTGCAGTGTATTCTAACCCTCATACATAAAAATATATGTATCAGTTTTTCTATGTCTAGCCACATGTTTTACATCATGGTAAACGTGAACTTTTGCTGCTGCTTTGGGGACTAATCCATTACCGCACACAGAAACCTCTTCTTCCTTTCCTGCTTATCGGCTCCTTTCTCACCTCCTGCCAGCCATGTACCTAGTTAGGCAGTGCTAGCACACATGTAATGCAGTATCATGCTTGCTAACCTGTAACCCCAAGTGAAGGGAGCTTTATCAGTTATACGGTGCGGCTCTGTCCAAATTCTTTTCCCATTTTCTTACAAACTCCGCTTATCTTCAAACTTGCCTGGGATGAAATTTTTTCCTTATCTCCTTCAGTGAGATTGTTTCATACGTTCGTAATGCGGCTAAGTGGCCTTGCCACATGATCCTTTTAATTCAGGAATCCTGGACCTTCTGAACGATCTTTTCGAACATTTTACAGATGCTGTATCTCCCTGTTGGTGTTACAGATAGATATTTACAAGCATTTTAAAAAGCACAAGGTCATGAGCCTATGATTATGGCATCCTGAATATCAACAATTGACCACCCTAAAATTCCTATTCAGCAATTATTCACCCCTCTTTCTTCTCCCCCTTTCCCAGCCCCCTTCCTACTTTCAGCAGCTGGTGGAAATTAAATGGTTCCTTGCCTGAGTATTGTTGAGAGGGTTACTGAATGGGTCAAGGGCACTTCCCCCGTGGCTTTGCCACTGAAGAAAAGGGCACCCCCCCTTCCCAACAAGTAAGAGACCCTTGATACTGAATTCCTAAGGAGAATTCCCTGTTCAGAGTAACTTAATCGTTTACTGATGCAGAATTAAGACCAATTCACACCCTTTGTTGGTGAATAACATGGCTTTCCTGGACCACTTTCCCTTTGTCATTTACAGAAAGGTGGCTGGGCCCCTTCCAGGTGTGAACGCCCACAGGTAAGTGCTACCCAAGCCACTTTAGGATATGCTCTTCAGGGGTGTAAAGTTTATAGTCACCTGGGTAATTACCTAGGTTCCCTGCTTGTAGGAAAGAGAACACTCATCTTGGTAGGCAGTTTCCCATAGTGTTCCCTGAAGCACCTACATAGGGTGTCCATCCGTGTGGCAGAAAATGAGGCTCCTTCTACCTGGGTATCCTTCCTCATCAGAAGTTGACACCGTGAGGGTTTTTTAATTTTAGTCTTTGTTTCTTTTCTGTTATCTGCTTTAATATGCGCCAGTCCTCATGTTTACTCTCTTAATTTTGATGTTCCCTAACGACAGTGCTAAAATCTCTTCACTTGCTATTCGCTGTTCAGATATCTTGCTTAGTGAAGACTTGGGTAGAGCATTTACTCTCTAAGCTGTCTTGCCACAGTTGAGTATTGAAAGAACTCTGGATGTCACACAGAGGAGTGTGTGTGTGTGTGTGTGTGTGTGTGTGTGTGTGTGTGTGAACATCTTCCTCCACTCTGTGGCTCTATTATCTTGTCAGTATTTTCCACAGACTACACATGTCAATTTAAATGAAATCCAACTCAGTTGTTTGCTTGTTTGTTTCACTGATTATGCTTTGAGTCTTTCCTTATATTTTATTGCATCTAGTTGTGTGTTACAGGCATGGTACACACATGGTGGCCAGAAGTCAACATGCTGATATTGGTTCTCTCCTTCCTCCATGTGGGTCTGGGTGTTTTGAGCGTGGCACAGGATGCCTTTATCCACTGAGCCAGCACACTGACCTCACCAAGCTCTGTGCTCTCAGCATTTCTTCAGTGGATGTTGTGAACTTTAGTGCTGTATTTAAGCAATATGTATATTCGGAGCAGTTGTGCAGAAATGCAGGGTGGATCTGCTGAGGCTGTTGTGTGATTGTTCTGGTGCCTTCTGTAGATGCTGGTTTTGAAAAACCAAAGCTGAGGGGTTTCCGGGTGTCTTACATCTCCCCACCCTGTTCTCTGACCTGTGTGTTTATATTTTTATCATTCTAAGATATCTTTATATCTGAAAATAATTCCTTTAATCAGGTCTATTTCCTCACATGATGAGGCATTATATACACTTTATAAGATTTACACTTGAGTGTTTTGATATTTTCATGTAATCTAAAATGCGGTTGTTTATTTACTATTTCAAGTCCCAATGGCCTTTTGTGGGCAAACAAGACAGAAACATGGCTTTGTAAATCAGGTTTATGTCCTGAAGCCTTGCTAGGCGTGATTAGTAACAGGACATTTTAGACTTTTTAGTCAAGTCTTTGCAACATTTTATAAAGATGATTATGCAGTCTGTAAATGGTGACAATTTGTATCCTTTTTCTCCTTTTTATTTCTTGTTTTACTGCTGTATCTGTTTCTTTTGTGTTTCCATGGTAACACATTGTCACCAAGGCAACTTATAGCCAGGTTGGGTTTGATTTGTTGATGTGTGAGATTTTGTGTCTATACTGAGACATAACATTTCAGTGGTTCCATTATTCTACTGTCAATATTTGCTTCGTTTTGTGTAAATGATGACCCCAGAGACCAACTTAGCAAGCTTCCTGTCCATCTCAGTTTCTGGAATCAGTTGTAAGATGTATCATTTCTCCTGTGTATTTTTGTGTGTGTGTGTGTATGTGTGCATGTGTGTTTGTGTGTGTGCATGCATGTGGTTTTCTGTGTGTAGTTGTGTGTGTGATTGTGTGTGTGTTTCTGTGTGTATGCTTATGTGTGTGTATGTGTGTGTGTTTTCAATATTTTCTGTGAAGCCGCTCAGATGCTTAAAACTTTTGCATGCCTACCACGTGTTTGATTATTCTTATCAATATATTTAGTCAAGTTTGGTAGTATTAGTTTTCCTTATTATCTTACTAATTTATGCATTGCTTTATCAATGGACTTCTTTTATTTCTCTCTTCTACATTAAAACCGTTGTCCTCATCTACCACCCCACTGAGTTGGAAGCTTATACTGTGTAAGGCAGTGGTTCTCTCTCACACGTAGAGGTCTGTGAGTTTGAGGCCATAGGCACCTTCTAGATGCAGCTCACAAGCTCAGCTGATTCCGTTGCCATTTTGAGTTATTTTCAAACTCTGATTAATTTATCTTGGAGCTTTGAAATAGAGTTTTCAAGAACGTTCTGCTATATGTTGATTTATGGCACAAGCTATTGTTGCTTGAGAACCTATTTTGTGAGATCATATTTTTTATTTTTAAGATTTATTATATGGTTTCAAACATGGTCTGTCTTTGTGAACACCCTATGTAAGCTTGCAGAGAATAGTTTTTACTGGGTGGAGCTGCACACAAGTGTCAATTAGACAAAGAGAACCCACATTTTCATCCAGGGAAAGGATCTTATTGTGTTTCCTTGAGCCCATAGTTGCTTATGGAAGATGACCCATGTCTCAAAACATCAAAGAAGTGGTCTACGTAATCATTTCACCTTCCTTTATGGTCAGTTCTCTGTCACTACTTCTGCAGTCTGATGTGGGGACTTCCTTCCACAACTCCTACCTTTGGCTGCACAGTCAAGCCCTAATCTAGATGCTGAGCAGGAACATCACAAGCAGGCAGTTTACATCCTGCATAAAGGAGGATTCTTGTGGGTTTTCCAGTGAGCCCAAGTAAACACAAGACCACTACAAAGCAGGGACCATTCTCTGGGTGTTGAGAAGGTGGCATTCCTGAGGGTGTGCACACAGGAGAAGTGGATGCCATTGGGTCATGTGATGATCCATGATCAGAACATAGTGAGGCTGTCGGGCTTTTCTCGCCATGAGCCTGAGTTCTTCTCATTGCATGTGACTCTTCATGAATCTTACAGTAGGAAATTCTCAACACTCACTGAATTTCACTGGCACCACCCTGCAATACTGGGCACCTCACTGCACTTCAAAGGCACCACACTACAACATGGGGTCACTCATTGCTCTTCAGTGGCACCACACTGCAACATGGGGTCACTCATTGCTCTTCAGTGGCACCACACTACAACATGGGGTCACTCATTGCTCTTCAGTGGCACTGCACTGCAACATGGGGTAGCTCACTGCATTTCAAAGGCACCACACTGCAACATGGGGTAGCTCACTGCACTTCAGTGGCACCACACTGCAACATGGGGTAGCTCACTACACATCAAAGGCATCACACTGCAATGTGGGGTAACTCACTGCACTTCAGTGGCATGGCACTGCAATAGGGGGGTAGCTCACTGCACTTCAACAGCACCACACTGCACTGCAACACTGTTTCCAAAGTGCATGCGTCTCTGTCCAGTCAGGTCTTATCTTTAGCCTGAGGAGGTAGCTATGGCAAAAGCAATAACCTATAATGCTTTAGGAATCTCTTGAACTACTCTGAACAGTAACTAGAAAGGTGATTTCTCATGCCTTGTAGAGGAGTTTTTGGTAGATTGTCTATGTCTCTCAGAGGCTGCATTGTCAGCCTAAATGACTCTTTAAATATGTATATTTATACATACCTACACTTATATGTGGCATATTATTAGAGAAATAATAATATGATCATTACGACCTTTTAAAGCATCCTTAGAATTATTTTCCTCCTCCCTCCCTCACCTTCTGCATGACTTCCTTCCTTCTCCCTAAGTAAAGTACCCTCTCCCTTTTTCTCATGTCCCCTATCATAACACCTGTCCTTGGCGAGTCTCCTCTCTCCCTCCTCACATTGAATTAATTCTCTAGGGCTGGGGAAAGGGAAAACACACACATACGTATACGTACACACACACACACACACACCGCACACGCACACACCTCCAGAATGTCAGGATCTCATCTAGGGTGCTGATGAATGGCAAGCCTTCAGCAGGTCAGAGAAACTGAAGAGGAGGGAGGTGCTGAGTGGGTACACTGCTAGACAGACAGACAGACACATGAGGTCTTTTCTGAGGGCCAAAGTCAGGTTCTTTGTTTTCTTATTCTTTCTGTTGCTTGTTCTACTCTATTCTTTTTTTGCTCTGTTCTTCTACCCTGATGTTTCCCTTCCCACTTCTTTATTTTTCCCCTATAGCTTATAATCCCCAACAAAATCTTTCAAACAATATAAAAATTATCATGTGGTTACATTGTATTTTTAAATGAATGATGATGAATACAAGAAAAAAAACAACATTTTTTTTATTTCCCTTACATGATTAAACATTTTATGTATGACAGGTAAAAGGCAAACTAGCCCCAAGAACCCACAAGCAGTTAAACATTTATCTTTTAGATTTCTCATAGATCAGGAGGCTTTCCGTCATAACTGTTTATGTAGGCAGCAGTTTTTATAATTGGCAGAAAAAGAGGTTACTACTCTCATTTTTCATATTTTAAAGTCCTGTCCAATCATCTTAACCAACCATCCAAGTCTTTGTTTTCTAGTTACATGAAGCCATCATTTAAAGCTTTGCTTTAGCTATGATGCTCACCAAAGCCTGTGAACACATTTCTCAGGATCAGAAAGAACTTGAGCTGGCTCATGGAACTTGGATGTTTTTCTTAATCAATAACCTAAACCATAGTCTATGTCTCCTCAAGAGAAACTCAGAAGTCCTAGCTGTGTGACAATTTCTTAGTCATCCTTTCTATCCTTTGAAGCCCTTGCCTTACCAGAGATGGAAGCAACACTACATCCTACCTTTACCTATATTAATTTCCCCCTAAAATAACTCTATCATAATCCCTTACAACATTTGTTAGAAATCCTTAATCATCAAAATTCTATTTAAACTCACTATTATTGTACAAAATCATTACTTCAGTTAAGTAGCAAACTTGAGAGGAAATCATCTTTATAATGCATAGATTAAAATGTCCAGTAGGATGGGATATTTCTGTGAGCTAATCACACTACATTAAAGGCAGTGAGGATCCCCTACACCCATTCTCACCATGCCAAACATCACAGAAGATGGCAGCAGCAAACTTGTAAAGGCACAGCAGGGCAAGAGGCATTCTGGAGAGGAAGCCCCAGGTGCCTTGCCTATCCAGGATTCACCCATCAGTGCCTGGCAATCTGATAGGCTGATCCTCTGAAGCTCAAGTGCCACCTGCTGCTCCTCTGACAAGGCAACAAGCAGAGGAAAACATTGCCACTTTAAACAGTCATGACCACTGGAGAAGAGAGTCTGGGTCTAAAGCCAAAACGCAGCGTCTTCTTCCTCCTACTCTGAACCCATTCCCCAGCCAAAGACCTTCAAGCCAGAGTGCCAGGCTGGCCTCAGCTGGGGGTACCGAGAACTTGAGAAAGCCCTCTTTACCCACCAGTCCTCCTGACAGAGGAGGGGAGGAGGAGAAAGGCTGAGGAGAAACCAATCCAAAGAGAATCTAAGAGAATCAAAGCCAACACGCTCAAATTCATCCCCATCCTGTGACTTGTGCCCACACTGAAAGGGCTACTTACGGTGTCTTCTCCTCGGGGAAGGAGGGAGTGATGGAGTCTGAGTGAGAGAGCCAGCGTGTTAGTGGAGGCGAGAGGAGACTAGAGAGATCCTCACTGGATTGGAGCCTGGGAAGAAGGCTCTCCACTTGATGGACAGTTGAGACAGCTGTGGCTGATGTCGGTCTTTCGTTTCATCATCTTTTCAGACCAAAGCAGGCTCCCACGTAATTAGTCCCAGGCTGTTTATCTACAGGTAGATGCTGGCTGCTGTGTCAGATTCTCCCATGAATTCCCGGTTCTCCGTTTCCTGAACCTGGTTCTGTTTAACTGCGATTGTGCCTTCTTTTTTTTTTTTTTTTTTTTTTTTTTTTTTTTTTTTTTTTTTTTTTTTACTTCTCACTCTCTTTTTAACACAACTCTTTCCTTGTGTAATGTCGAATAACCGCTCTGATATTTACTGTATGTATTTACCCGTGCAGGACAACGGCAAGTTCCCCTAGCTTAACTAATACTTCAGACCGGAGTCTCCCTGAATTTAGTTCTTGATCTCCCTATTTTTGAGAAATTTCTTTATAAAAATTTAAACGTTCATTTTTCACATCCTTGACATTAAAAAAGCTGTTCACAATTTTATAGTTATGTCTTTCTCAAGGACCTGGGAGTAACACTTTGAAGTGTAATCATAAGAAAAGTCTCTCTAAGAAGATAGACTTTTTACTTTAGTAGGGTGCCATTTAGCAAACTCAAGGGGCTTCATTGAAAGAAAATAGTTTGTAGAGTTAGAAGCCAGTGTCAGGTACCCACCCACTCCACTACCACCCTCTCCTAACTCACCCCAGACTTTAACATCCTGCCGTTCAGTAAATCAGGAGAGAACAGGCAGCTAAACTTCACGCTCCTCTCCTGCACAGCTGCCTGAATGGTGCCCTGCTGGTTCCCTGCTCAGCTGTAGCCAGTGCAGACTTTTCTCACTAGGGTGCATTTCCTCCTTTCCCAACTGGATCGGGTCAACAATGCCATCACAGAGCTACAGAAGAATGTAGTAAGGAAGGACACGCAGAATAGCCCACTAAAGATGCTGGCTCCATAGAAACCCAGACCCTGCAGAGCAAGACTCAAAGCCCCATGCTGGCCATAAGGAGTTCTCTGCTTGGTTCACTGCCTTACAAGGGATTTATTCATTGTCATGTCCAGAAAGTCACATTTTCACAGCAGAGATTTTCTTTCTGGACAAGATGCCCCTGTCTCCCATGGGCAAAGATTTTTTTAAATGCATCTCTTTTACAATATGTTTTTGTTTATTCCTTGAGAAGCTCTTGCGCTGTACATGGGACTTCTATCCTAGTCACTTCCAGCTTCCCACAGCTCTTCCAGACTCTTCAGGTCTCCTCAGCTCCACTCTCATGTCTTACATGTGTAACCACTGAGTCCTGTTAGTGCTAGCTGTGTGTACATGATGTATAGGGCCATGCAGTGGAGCACTGCCGATCTACCAGGGGACACACTATAGACAACTGACCCCCTCCCCAAGAATCACCCTGAGTTTTTTAGCTAGACGTGGACATCAACTTAAAAGTCCTTCCCCAGCCATGCTGGAATGTCAGCTGACATGATCTCACATAAACCTTGTGCAGGCATCCAGAGCTGCTGTGAGGGCTTTAGTGAAACAGCCCTGTCAAACCTGGAAGGCGTTTTCCGCAAGAGTCTTTCAAGATACACCCATGCCCTGACTCTTAAACCCACCTTTCCACGATGCTCCTTGAGCTCTAGGGGGGCATGTGTATGTGCCATAGGATTCCATTTATGGTCAAACACTCCGCAGATACTTATTCTCTG
This sequence comes from Arvicola amphibius, assembly GCF_903992535.2. Classification (NCBI taxonomy): domain Eukaryota; kingdom Metazoa; phylum Chordata; class Mammalia; order Rodentia; family Cricetidae; genus Arvicola; species Arvicola amphibius. The sequence goes on along the minus strand of NC_052049.1, from coordinate 3,067,340 downwards.
AGTTTTCACCAGCTGTCTGTGTATTAACTGCCATCCACGGGGGTGGGGGTGGAGCTTCCCTGTTGATGACTGGTATATAGCACTAATCTTGAGTATTGAGATTAGTGTTTAGAAGGCAGTTTGATACTATGTTCATTAATCAAAGAAATAGCAATATGTTCTCTTTTAGGGACTAGGAGCTTCCAGCCATGAGTTCTTGGCTAGATCGACAGTATCAAGAATGAGTTTCCTCCTGTGCAGCAGGGTTTAAATCCAAGCAGAAAACAGCCAGTTACTTCCTGGAAACATTCATGCCATATTGCAGGCACGGGAGCATTTTCCATGCTAATCATTATGGTAGTTCACAGCTGTATAAGATGGTTGTGACTTTCTCCCCCAGCAGCCGGCCTAGGGCCTTCTGGAACTATGAAATCAGGAAGGTTTCCCGGTCAGCACCATCTTGATTTCTCTGTGTCCTGTGATCAAAGTGTGAGGTGTCCTCAAGCAATAGACTCCTAATATCAAGTCTAGTGAGCAACCAAGAACAACTGTTGTTGGTTGTTTTTACTCTTTACTCTTTAGGCTTTTTGAGGGGTCCATTACCAAGCTCCCAAACAAATCCCACATGGGGGCTTTATTCTCATTTAGGAATGCCTGGCCTCAGTTTACCTTGTTTCTTGTCAGCCCCTTTTAACTTAAATTATTCCATCTATCTTTGACCTTGAGGCTTATCTTTCTCTATTCCTGTATACCTTTTCTTTCCTTCTTACTCCAGGTCTGACTGTGCAGCTGGATGGCTGGGTGGCCAATCCCTGAAGTCCTCCCCATTCCTCTCTCATGATCCTTTCTCTCCCAGATTTCTCCTCCTATTTTTCCTCTCTGCCTGCCAGCCCTGCCTGTTTCTCTCTCCTGCCTCGCTATTGGCCGCTCATCTCTTTATCAGGACCATCAGGTGTTTTAGACAGGCACAGTAACACAGCGTCACAGAGTTAAACAAATGCAGCGTAAACAAAAGTCACACACCTGAAAATAATATTCTACAGCAACAGTGGTAGCAGCCCGTGTTGTTCTGGGCTCTCTGGATCACACCCTGCACAATAACTAGACAGAAGGCACGCGGCCCTCAGCCTGGGTGTTTGGTTGTCAGCTGACTTCCAGGAGAAGCTTTATCCCTCTTATACAGTAACGATATAAACTTTATTTTATGTATGTGTATTTTTGGAAACATAAAGTAGTTTGTTTCCATGTGGCTAAAATAGTCCTTTCTTACTTTTCATCAGAGAAGAATGCTCTCTGCTCCCTTGTGAAGCCTCTCTGTGGTCAACGCTAGGCACTCATAGCCAGCAGCCTGACTCCACGGGGAGGGTGAGAAGCACCTTGTATTTGCAAGACAAGGCTGCCCCTTCTTCCCTTCCTACTGGCATTCCCCCATCTACGCGCCCTGACGGATCCTCCAGCTTTCTCTCTGCTGTTCATCCCGCTGACCGGGAAGGACCTTTGACCGTGGAACATTTCCTACACAGCTTTCTCAGCTCTGAGTTTCAAGATAAACTGTAGAGTAAATTCTGAGCTCAGGTTTTAGCAAACAGATCTTTCAGCCCTGGAGGCTGGGGCAACGCTCTCACTCCCAGCGTCGCCATTACTGATTTGCTTTAAATCTTGTACTGTAGGCCCTGCCATGACACAGCACGACAGGGTAGCCAACGAAAATGTTGAAAATATCCCCCGTATCTAGGTTTTCATTCCGAGCATCTGCCTGCACTTTATCAGATTAGGTAATGCTGCGGAAGAGCTCAGCCCCACCTCTCAGGGAGTACCCAAGGGCTTTGTCTGTGGTCAAAGAAGTCTTTGTTAAATCAAATACACTTGTGAGTTTCGACCAACAACTGCATTAAAGTTTGGTAATTAGAAGAATCAATGTAAAAAAAATTGTGCAGAATGCAATCAATTTCCCTGGTGTATCTGAGTGGTTGGAAGTACATCAGGCAACTTGATTAATTGAATAAAATGATCCATCAGGGCTATTAATGTTATCAGTGATTTATGTTTTAAAGTAGCGAAATATTGTAGATGACTTGAGATGGGTTTTAAAAACTAAAAAAGAAGAGGCTGTGTCTGTCTGAGGACAGTGGGTTATTTCAGGAACTGTCTCCCCACCCATGATGCTATTACAAGACCTAGTAACATCCTCTCTCTCTCTCTCTCTCTCTCTCTCTCTCTCTCTCTCTCTCTCTCTCTCTCCCTCTCCCTCTCCCTCTCCCTCTCCCTCTCCCTCTCCCTCTCCCTCTCCCTCTCCCTCTCCCTCTCCCTCTCCCCCTATCTTCTCCCACCTCTCTTTTCTAGGAGAAAATAAAAGCCATTTTGATTTTCAGGAAAGATTACCTTTCTAATCCTTTTTTTAATTGAAAGTAATCAGCAGTTTCTTTATAATTTCTTTGTGCATCTACACCTTGAGAAGGGTGCTGGTCTGGGTAGTATTTTGTCAAAAGCATCACCTCGGCTCTCTAACACCCCTTTATATAAAGAGTCTGGAATATTATAGTCGGGGGCCTCCCATGGTTGGAATATTGGGAAGAAAGTTCCATTTCAAGCCTCCTCCCCTGGGAGTTGCCTTAATCCAAACTCAACCTCTGAGAGGGTCCAGAGAGGGTTAAGACCACTCCCACAGGCTACTTAAACTGCCCACCAGAATGTACATGTGGTCTCCCCCCCCACTTCCCCTCATCAAGTTTTCCCAGTGCCCCCCAGGAGCACTGTATTAAACATGGGCATCTTTTATTCAGTCTAATTTGGTCTGATTGGAATTATTTGTGCTGGCAGAGAGGCTCATCCTAAGAAATATTCCTAACAGGTAGGTACTGAGTTTTCATAGGGGAGGGGACAATCTGACATCAGAAAGAAATGCCCACAGGGCCATCCTGTATATAAAAGCATTTGAAGGTGTTTGCCTTTTAACCCCACCAGTCTTAATGAGATATACAAAAATGCAAAATAAAACCCAACTTTATTATAGTTTTTAAAAGTTACAGGCTCCTTAATTAAGAAACAAGCAAAACCCCAATTGTACAGGTAAAGGAGACGCAGAGCAGCAAAGGACAGCATTTTCTGTGAGCCTTATTGGCTCTGTTGAGTTTCTCCCTTGTTCCTTTCTTGACTATTTAATTAATGGAAACTCACCGGGCTGAGCTTCATAAATATCTAAGTGGTGCACGCCTTTAATCCCAGCTCTGGGGAGACAGAGGCAGGTGGATCTCTCTGAGTTCAAGGCCAGCCTGGTCTACAGAGTGAGTTCCAAGACAGGTTCCAAAGCTACAGAGAAACCGTGTCTCGAAAAAAAAAAAAAAAAAAAAAAAGGCTAATTCACATCCCTTCCCTGCACTCTGTCCTGTCCTCCCCCCCCCACCAGTTCCCCTCCTCTGCCTCAATAGTCTAGCCCCTGGTTCTATATCACATAGATGCCACATGATTATATAAGCTTTCATAGATATATAAAGTAGATGATAACCTGAGAATTCTTTTAAACTGCCACTAACTATGTGCACAGTTTAAAGTGTTTTATTTTATTTAATTTATTGGAGCCTCAAATAGTATTGTTATCTGCCCCAATATACCAACTGGCTTTTCCCCAGTGCTGAACATTAAATTTTTACATTTTATTTGATTATTTGTTTCTGTATTTATCATGTCTGCACACATGTGCCAAGGAGTGTGTGTGAGTGTGTGCAGATGTCAGAGGAAAGCCTAATGAGGTTGATTCTCTCCCTCTGCCACGTGAGTCTCAGAGCTAGGGTTGACCACCAGTCTTGGTGGCACACACCGTCACCTCCTCAGCCACCTTGACAGCTTTCTTCTGGACCCTCTTTCAAAGACTTATTTTATGTATAATTGTGTGTGAATCGGTGTGAGTATGTGCGCTCGTGAATAGTGATGCGGGAAGAGGCCAGGAGAGGGTGTCAGATAGGGGTGCTAAGGACCGAACTCAGGTCTTCTCCAGGAGCTGGTGTGAGCTCTCTTTCCAGGCCCAGCTCTGCACATTTTGAATCATTTAATTTTCAATTTCCAAACGTTCTCATCCAGTTCAGCATTTTGCGCCACCGTCATTTTTCTCTTTATGCTGAACAATTTTAATTCCATGTCTATGTATGTGTGTGTGTGTGTGTGTGTGTGTGAAGTTATACGTATGCATATGTCATATACATATAACCATAAGCACATGTGCATATGTCCGTCTCACATTCCCTCCTCCTATCTGCTAACGGGCAGCTAGACTGGTTCTATAACTTAGCTACTAGAACCGTGCTCCAGCGAGTATGGACTTTGTTCCATTACTTGCTAATTTTGAACCCTCCAGGAATGCATCCAGGATGTATGCGTGTGTGCGTGTGTGTGTGTGTGTGTGTGTGTGTGTGTGTGTGTGTGTGAGTGTGATTATAGCTGCACCATCTTGTCATTCTATTTGAAGTTTAGAGGAGCATCTACGGTGGTTGCTATAGCAGCAGGACTAATTTATCTCTACGCCAGTGTGTAAGGGTTATTTCTTCATGTATCCGTCCAGCATTTTAATGATGTGTGTTGTTTTCATAGTGATAACAATCCAAACTGCAGTGAGACTGAACCCCAGTTTGGTTGGTTCATTTGTTCACTGTTGGCCTAAGATAGGGTCTTACGTCATAAGCCAGACTGGCTTGGATCTTGGCAGACAGCAGTGTCGCCCAGGCTGGAGTGTCGCCAGGCTGGTCTCAGACTCGCCATAATCCCCCTGGAGCATCGGGGATGCTGGGACTGGAGGCGGGTGTCATCCTGCCTGGTGTGCAGCTTCATTTGCATTTCCAGGACTGTCGAGCATTGCTGCGTGTATCTGTCAGCCTTCTTTACTACTTCTGTCACGAGCTGTCACTTCCGTCTATTTGCCTACTTATAATTGGTCTGTTCTTCTGGCATTTAATTTCGAACAGTCTCTGTCTACTGTGAACGTGACCTAGCTAGGACAGCGTTTGCTCCACCCACTGGGCTATGTACTCCTGGGAATTCTTTCCTAGACTGTTGCAGGAAAGTTTTAATCTAACATAATCTCAATTATCAATTCTTGCTATGTGTGTTCTGGGTTACAGATCTAGAAAGCCATTCTTGTGTCCATACACTGAACTGTGTTGCGCATTCCCTCTGGCAGCTTCAAGGTTTCACGTCGTGCCTTGAGGTCTTTCACGTGTTCTCAGATGGCCTTGGCACAGTGGGCGGGACAGTGAGCTTCAGTGTTCTCCAGAAGGGCATCTGGTTTTCCCACTGCAGTTTTAAAGCAACCGTTTTCCCCCCAAGAGACGTGTGTTCAGTGTTTATTTTGAAAATGGGATGCTATTGTTGTTGTCAGTGTATTTCTGGGCCTCCAAGTCCGTGATCTCTGTGTCTGATTCGTCCTAGTTGTGGGATGCTTACGTTATAGGTCTATAACAGAATACTTTCCCCTTCTAGAACTGCCTTGGTCATTTGGACTGTTGTTTGTTTCCATACAAATTTTAGGTTTTTTTTTTCCTATTTCTGTGAAAAGTGTAATTGTGATTTTATTGAGATTACATTAAGCCCGTAGCTCATTCTCAGGAAAATGGCCATTTCCGCTGCAGGGACTCTGCGGATCCACCGTCTGTCTTCGGATGCGCTCTCCTGTTTGTTCTTTGGTATTTGGTTTAGTCGTTTACCTCCTTGGTTATATTAATTCCTGCTTATTTTGTGACTTCTGTAGATAGGTTTGTCTTCCAGTTTCTGATTTTCATTGTTCCTATGCAGAGAAGCTAACTGGTTTTATATATTAATTTGCCTCCCAATTCTTTGCTAAGAATTTTTGTCTAATGTTTTCTGGTGTACAGGTATTTAGGGCCTTTTAAGTACAATGGCATCATGTGAAAATAGAAATAAGTTGGATTTTTTCCTTTGTTCATGTTTCCTTTATATTTCTTTGTCATATCCCATTACTCAAATAATTGAAGCGCCGTATTGAATGAAAGTGGAAACAGTGCAATCTTTTGTCTCATGTTTTAATTTAGAAGAAGTGTGTTAGTTTCACTCAATTGGTAAAGGTGGTGAGCAGTTTTGCCACCTTCAGTGTGGGTTACAATAAGGCACAGACTTTCTGTTATTGCTTTCTTTGGAACTTTTATTGCAACAGATATTGAATTTCTTTAATTTATTGAATTTCTTGAAATGCCCTTTCACAGTCTAAAGAGATGGACCAAGTGATCTCTCAGATCCCATCCAAGAGCCATAGTGTATTTACTGATTTGTAAACATGTAATGGCTCTTTCATTCCTGGAAGGAAACCAATTTGATCAATGTCTATGAGTTTCTTACTGTGATGTTGAACATAATTTGAAAAGACTTTCTTGAAGGTTTTTGCATCTGTGGTCAGCCAGGGTTTAGGCCCATGCATCCTCATCTACCATGCCCTCATTCAGTTTGGCAGCTGGGTGATACTGGGCTCTTCTTTCCAGCTCATGAAGAAGTTTCAGAAGCACTGATGTTATTTTACCTTAAGGATGGCAGATTCAGCATCGAGTGTACCGAGTCCTACACTTTTCTAAGGGATTTTTAATTGCTCATTTTTACCTTATTATTGGCTATTTATCTGTTACATTGTTTGAATATTCCTAGATCAATATTGATGATCTTTCTAGAATTTGATACTTTTTGATATTTGATATTTCTAGATATTCAGTTTTACAGAAGACATTTTTTTTCAAACTAGCTCCTAAAGATCACCTAAACTTCAGAGACTCCTGCTATAATAGTTTCCTTTTTATGCCAGTGTTGCTTGTTTAGTGTGTTTTTCTTTCTTTAGGCTGATCTGATATGTCTTTTCCTATGTGTTCATCAAAATTTTCACCGTTGTCCCAAAACGAGTAGCATGAGCATCTTAAATGAGGGAATATTTATTTTGATTCCTAATTTCAGTCCATCATCACATGGAGGTGGTAGCAAAGCAGAGAGGGTATCACATTGTGGTGGAAGGGAGCTGAGGATTGGGATAGACAAGTGGTAGGTAGATAGATGATAGATGATAGATGATAGATAGATGATAGATAGATAGATAGATGATAAATAGATGATATATATTTAGATAGATATACAGATAGATAGATAAATAGATGAAAGATAGAGGATAGATAGATAGAAGATAGAGATGTAGGTAGATAGATAGATATATAAAAGATAGATAGATGACAGACAGACAGACAGACAGGAGCATTCCTATGTTCCCCACTCTATTCCCCCATCCACCGTCTTTGCAGGATGTGGGCACCCCATTCAGAGTTGCCCTCCATAATGAAGCTTCCCTGGATGTGCCCTCACAGGCACACTCAGAGGTGTGCTTCATGACTCTCCTGAGCGCTTCTCAACTCAATCAAATTCAACAAGACTCCTCCATTGTTCCAAAGAACCACACCCTGGTCCCATGCTCCATTGTATGGCTCTTTCAGCCTTCATCTCATTAATTTCTGTTTGACCTTCATTATTTCAAGCTTCTATTCCATTGTCTTTCTAACTTCAGTGTAAAACTTTTGTCTTCTTGCCATTCATTTGGTTTTTAAACATATGAACTCACAGCAAGATATTTAATTCCTAAAACTGCTTTCCCTGAACATCAAGTTTTAATTTTTCTTGTTTTAGTCTATGAACATTTGAATTTATTCCTTGATTCCCTCAATGAACTACTAATCATTCAAATGTGAATTATCCCACAGCTGTGTTTGGAGAGGTTCTGTATGATTCCTCCTTATACTGATTTCTACTTTTATAGCATTATGATCTGGTCAGTTACATGAAATTATTTCAAATTTCTTGGATTTTCTGAGTCTTGCTTTGTTGTTTCTGAGGTGATCTATTTTGGAGAAACTTCAGTAGCTTCTGAGAAAAACACACATCCCTAGTGTTTTTATAAGAAGACCCTCTGAGGATTCTGTTCAGTCTGTTTGATCTGCCATCCAGTTTAACTCTGATGTATTGGTGCTTATTTCTCTCTCCGGGCAATTTAGCTGTTGATGAGAATGGGTTATTGATATCACCCACTACCACTGAATGTCCTGTATGTGGCTTTCTGTCCTACAGTGTTGTCTTATTTCCTAGGAGCGCTGGCAGGTGCAGCAGTTCACCCCCATCTTACTGATTGATCATTTTCTTCATAAACAAGTAACAGTCTTCTTCATCCCCTGCAATCAAGGTTGACTTTGCATTTGCTTTGTCGGATGCGTGTGCAGTGACTCTTGCTTGTTCTTACATCCTGCTTACGTCTCTTCTTTAACTCCCCATTGTATGTTTCTTTGCAGACAGCAAACACTTGCATGTTGTCTTCAAACCTACCCTTTCAGCCAGCCTGTATGTTGTCATGAGAGGGTTGGAGCATTTACAATGAGGATTATTGTGAAGGAAGAATTAACTCCTCTGTTCTTCACCTCAGAGTTCCACTGACTCACTGAGTGACCGTGTGATTCTTGGCCATTTCTCACGTGCTGGTTCTAGGGACGTATTCCTTATTTAAGCTGTTACACTTGTATATAAACTTCTTCTTCTGTGCCTAGTATCTGGTATCTTCTGCAACGCCGGCTTAGTGGGGTTCTCTTGTTGGTGCTGATCATAGAAAGAATTTACTTCTCTTCCAAATTCAGAGCAAGTGAAGGTGGTAACCTACAGTGTGGCAAAGGAATTTTGACAACATGGGTGCTTCATTGGAGAGTACCAAGCAAGGACTGTGAGTCATTGGACACTTAATTGGTTCATGAAGGGATTTCTTTCTCCAAAGGATATTTTCCATCCCTATTCCTGACTGGGGCCACCCATCCCGACCTCTTCAGAGCTTCCACTGTGAAGAGGTGAGAGGAGGAATGTGAACCACACAGGCGCTGTGACAAGGAGACCCGGGCTAACAGGTTGCAGAACCCAGCGGCAGAAGACCTTAGGTTATTAACTGGAAAGAGGCTTGGTGTTTTATCATAGTCCGCATCAGAGTTATGACAGAAGAACACATGAGTTCTTGCCCCATGCCTCACGAATTAAGGCATCTTGCAAAGCATAACCTCTCGGTGCCAAGTATGTCACTCTGTGTCAGTGACCAAATGCTTTGTGCAGAAGGTCTGGGGTCGCTGTGGGATGCTCTGTGATGCCAACTACTTTGGACGATTCTTGGTTCCCTCTTAGCCTTGGCCCTTGTGATGTGAAAATACAATTGTCGTTTCTTTGTCAGCAGATGAAAAAGCATTGTAAAGTTGCGTTTTGGGCCTGAGTAGTGTTATTCTTCTCCCAGGGGCTTATTGAGAGGAGGCAGCAGTTGGGGACGTTGGGAAACCAAAGTACTCTTTTGGCTCTCGGCCTCTCAGAAGTCAGAGCACAGCTCAGAAAATGAAGAGGATCAAGTTGTTCCTAAGAACAAGGGGGAGGGGGCGAGAAGAACATTTTAAAATCAGACTATATGGAGCCAAAGCAAATACATCATGTCAATGGTGAGAAATGAGGTATTCTTGCTGATAGGAGCATTGTTCTAGAAGTTTGGGGATCAAGTAATTCTGAGGAGAATAACTTCCTCCAGTGTGGCCGATAAGAAACATCAGTGTGGACCTGGTGGCCCCTTCCTCTGCAAATGAAATATCCTATAGAACAACCCAAGACACAGTGACACCAGGGTGGGGTGGCCTCTCGGTACAATGGCCAGAGTGTGTCTAACGTATATGATTCCACTGAGGGAAAGGAAGGTCAACCTCACATCTCTTCAACAAAAGTAACAAGGATGATGATGGTGATGATGATGATGATGATGTTAACACATGTGCATATCTATGCTAGATATTGCCTCACAAAACAATGCGCTCCAGGAGAGAAGCCCCCCACCACCACTGTCTTGCTCAGGGCACTCTCCCTGCTCAGCAGCATCGTCTCGGCAGACTGATGTGGAGGTGCACGTCCAGCCTCCATGCCCCATAGAAATTGCCCCAAGGCTGCTGAGGTCAGTGATGTGGAGGAGCTCGCATGGCAGAAAAGAGTGAAAGAGAATCCCCACTGGTTGAAGACTAGGTGGAAGCAGGAACTCTGAAGGGAGCAACGGAGGAGAATGAGGCACTAGGAACAATCTCCTATGCGGGACTTCTCATAGAGGAGAACATTCTTGTGTTTGCAAGAATGGACGGAGAAAGCATAGTTTCCCTAATGCCCATTCTCAGCGGGCATTGCTATCTGAAATGCTCTTAACTCATTTTGAGAAAATGTGGTAGACATTGTGCATATTTCGCTAAACTTTCATGAAGTGGTTGCTCATTGAATCTGCACAGAAACATCCTGCAGTGTGTCCTCCCTGCCTCCACCATCACTGCCCTGCATCCTAAACCTCCTCTTTAGGACATAGTTCACTCCATAGAATACTCTTGAAAGCACTGGGTAGGCCAGCTTGAGAGGGGCCTGCCTATGGGTCAGACCCAGAAGAAAAGCCTGACAAGGTGATCCATCCTTCTACAGCAGGGGTTACACATACAGATTCTCACAGAGAATTTCATATATGTGTACCTCCTCCTGCCTCCAAGTTCTCCTGTACACCCACAACTCCCTCCTCTCAAATTTATGACCTCCTTTTCTTTGATTAGTAATATTATATGCATGTATCTGTGTCTATATATGTGTATAAACAAATAGATAAATACAATTTGCTGAGTATATTTAGTGTTGCTTTTGTGTATATCTACCTACAGCTGACCTGGATTAGATAACTTATCAGGGGCTTCCTCCTTGTGGAAAACTGATTCTTCCTTGCTCAGCAGCCACCAGTCAGTTGTAGCTCTTTACCAGGGGGGTGGGGCTTTGTGGTTTTCCCCCCACTAACATCAGTGTGTCAATTGGTGCTGTCATTGTGAAAATCTTGTTGAGGAGACCACATTGTTGACATTTCATGAGTATGAAGTACCTAGGGCAGTCTTCACAAGTGGCTCTGCAGGAAATGCAGGAAATGCATGAAAAATGCCAGCCTGGTCTCAGCTGAGCCAGCTGGATCTTCCCCTCCCATGACGGCCACACTGTGGCCTGTTTCCTGCAGCATGCTGCCCTAGAGGGCCCTAGAGGGCATCATCACAGGCCAGGTGGTCTAGGTGTCAGGGATCCTCCGACCTTGCAGAATGTGTGGTTGGTAGGATAGGATCTCCAGAGGACAAGCCTAGGCTCTGTGGACAGTGGTAACCCCGAGAGCAAAAGGGTTGCTGCCTTCTGGGAAGGAATCCCACTGAGGAGGGAGGCTCTGTGGTGGTAGCTAGGGGGGGGGGGGAACAAAGTACAGACAGGAGATTCAAGGGGGATATTCAAAAGGTTAGAAGCTACAGATGGAGGAGGTGGAAGAGGAAGAAGAGTTCACTCAGAGTCTGGCTTTCCCATGATGGCGTGAGCTATCGGAAATGCAGTAGGCTGGGGTCAGAGTTCAGACAGATCTCTGGGGTTCAGTGAGAAGAGAAGAGAGTGTCATCAGCGGGCTCTGCCAGGGGCTGAGCCTGCTTCAGAAGGTTGTACTGGGCCACCCAGTCACTAGCGCAACTCCGACTTGGCTGAAAAGAAGATGGCACAGCCCTGAGACCTGAGCCTGCTGTTTCTGGCTCTACACAAGGTGAATTCCCAACTTCAAAGGGATCTGTGAAGGAATGCCTCATTAGCTCTACTCAAGTGTGTGTACATGTGTGTGAGTGTGTGTGTATGCATGAGTGTGTTTGTGAGGTGCTTGAGCAGGTTGGACTATGAGTGCATGAGCACATGTGTGAGCATGCCTATGGGGGTCAGACATTGTACTGGCTGCCTTTTTCAGTGGACATGATCTTTCTCTGAACCTTGTTTGTTAATCACCACAAATGCCAAACATAGAAATTAATATATGCACTACAGAAAATCAAAGCGTCAGAGAAAACTGGACAGGACACTTGTTACAGCGTTTACACTGAGCTTCACCTGTCGCTTATAGCTTTCAATTATGTAGGATCATAGGGCATTCGGTCTCTCATTGGGTTCTAGGCCCACCAAGAAAGAAGCACAAATATATACACATTTTATTTTATTTTTATTTTTTCGTGTGTGTGTGTTTTGATATTGAGTCTCACAAATGTATATCCATACTGGTCTTGAAACTGTTAAGACTGTCAACCCAATATTGAAACATTAAGTATATGATGTCATCGCTTCTAAGGACATTACAATCCACAGAGTGAATTTTTAAGAGAAGTGTAAGAAAACGTGATATTGCCATGGTGCCCCAACTCAATAAGCCATCAGGGCAGTTACTTCTTTGGCGACACAGTTCAGAGAGTAATCACGGCTGTTATAGGTCTGGCAAGGCTCCTGCTGGGCCAGCCCCGCATCATTTCGGCTGCTGTGTCCTGCAGTTCATGGCACTTGGCAGGGCCACTACACCATAAAATGGAGTCTATAAATAATTACTAAATTAAGTTCATACTGACTGTGGAAATCAATTACTGTTCAAATGCCCACAGCAGCCATTGATCTAAGCTACAATCAGAGGGCTCCACCCCCTGTGCCCAGTGCTGTGTGCAGCCATGCGGAGGGGAACTGGAGGTGTGGGACGGAGGCTGCAGTGCATTTGCAGATGGGTGAATGACACATCAGATGCAGCTTCCCTGTCTGCTCTTGCTCTGGGGAAGCCTGTCTGAGCTTCTGGTCGGGAGAAGGCATATCCAGTAGGAGCTGCTGGGGTACTCTGTCCCAAGAGGAATGCTCTCTTTCTCCCCTGTGATTTGTTTATTGATTGATTGGGCCTAGGGACAAAACAGGAAAAAAAAATATGATTCTACTGTACCAGTTTCTTAAATATTTAAATTATTTCTTTTTTTGCCAAAAGTTTAGCCTTTTATCAACCCAAAGACTATTTCTATTGTAAACACATTTTTCTATCTTTATGAAAATTTTAGTGCATACCAAGAAAATATACTAGAAGCAATGATATAAAATTTAAACACAGGTTGATTGGTGACCTATTGCTCATGAGAGGTCATCTCACAGGTTTGCTTTCCATCACACAGAAACACTGGTGATTTACGCTGGAAGAACGTGTTTGCTTTGAATGTGGACACTCCCTGCAAGCAACGAAGATTTATCTAGGATTTACCTAGGTGTTTTCCTCTCTCATATGATTGGATAAGGTGGAAGAAGATCATTTCTACCCTCAAGGAAGTCATAAGAAGGGAATAACACTCCTGAAGAGCATTCCAATTAGAGGGAAACGCCTACATGTCCCGGAACTGAAGGAAGACACTGTTTGTATGATCCCAGAACTGAAGGGAGACGCTGTGTTTGATCCTGACAGCGAGCCTTCCCTCTACCCATCAAGGGAGCAATGTCTTTCCCTCTCTGGGGTGTTCATCTGTACATCCTAGGAAAAGTCCACGGAGCACCTGGCAAACCGTACCTCCTCTCACAGATGTCTAGGAGCACCATCCACCAAGGGACAAGGGTTTCAAGGCCCCATTCTCCCTGCACCCACAGCACCTGTGAGAACCACTGGCTTACATTAGACATTCACTAAATACCTCTGACGGCTGAGGTGCCTTTGACCACAGGAACTGCCCTTTCTAACAGGAAGTTACGTGTCGAAGGCACTACGGACGTCCGTCTGTGAGTCAGCTGCCTGACATCTGGCCACTTTCTTTAGGTCCATTTACAAGTTCGGGTGCAGTACTCAGAAAGCATCCTGCATGATATGGATGGCTGCAGTGTTTTTAGTCCCAGCTGAAGGCATCACCTCATCTCTGACTTCACCCCCAAAGCCCATACCAGCTGGGGAAAGTTTTGCAATACCGAAGCCCTCAAACACCAGGGCCCCAATCATTTGATTGAATTAGTTTTGCCTGATGGTAAGAAAGATCAATGTGTAACATTAAGAAAAGTTAAGGGTGTGCTTTGCAAGGAGAGACGTAGGCTTCAATGGTATCCTAACACTCCTGGCTGCCAGAGAAAAGAGGTGACATTTATGTGATACCTCTTAAAATAATATTGTCCCTGGGAGGCTCTGTCCCCGGGGGTTGGTGCTGCTGTTTCCTTAACAACAGGTCATGATATCATGAGTGCCTTTGTCCTCCAGAGCTCAGGGTGGCATAGTGGGAGAGGGCCACCAGGATAGGGGTTGGCAATGCTGGGCCAGCTGTAACATGCCCGCCTGTCAAAGACGCCCTTCCGTGCTGCTGTGCTTTCTAACTATTAGGACACTTTCTCTGGAGATGAACAAGGCATTCTTGCATTTTTCATCTTGAAAACTCTTTCCAAGTAGAATTTTGAGGTATTATTTTCCACTTCATGAAATAGCCTCCTGAGGTACTTGACAGGAAGGCTGGGCTCGGCAATAAAGCCCGATGGCTGTGGCACTTTCGGACGCCCAGAAAGCAAGGGCCTTATCCTCCCCTCCCCTCAGCATGAACCCTCAGGAGTTTGAATAACATAGGAGCGAGAAACCTCATCTGAGGGCCCCATTCTGAATCTCCAGCATCTTACCACCACAGACAGCTGTCAACATGCGCTTTAGCAGAAATAGCTCCCAGAGGAAGCCAGCAAAGCTTTGTGCTATTTTTAAGACCTTGTATAACACACATCCTTTGTCATTGAATGAATTGTCTTAGAATCAGGATGTAGATGATTTTTCAAGATTGTGTGCCATGTACATTGTACATGACCCACACATGGAGGAGTGGTGGAGGCCTCAGTTGGCCTGTCGTTTGTTAACTTGGTCTCCTCAGCCCTTCTCCACCTCAGGTGGTGGAACAGTATACAGTGCTCACAGACGGGTCTCTTAGGCTAATTCATTAAAGGATTCATGAAGCTGAGGGCAACTTCATGCAAGCACGACCGTTATCACAGCAAATAGAACCTTCCATCTCAGCAGCCATGGAACAAGACTGACTCTGTCGAGCCTGAGGTCTGAGGAATGGAAGGTGTTCTTAAAGATAAGGGCTAAGGGAGTTAGCCATGAGCCACGAGGAGGAGACATTCTGTTGTTTTGCGGTTTCCTTGGGTTCTCTAAGTTCCCATCTGGCCTTGGAATGTGGAAGCTGCACGGAGAATGTCACGCTCCATTGTAGGAAATGATGTTTCTCGGCCATGAGAACAAGACAACCAAGAAAAAGGTTCCCCTTGCACCTGCTGCTGAATCGACTGTGGCCAGTATGTGAGAGACCTCGTGACTGGGTCTAGCACCAATGGAGTAGCAGTCAACATCACCAAAAGGTGCCAAATGTTAGCAACCCATCACCTTCCCTGCACTCACGACGGCCTGGCGGTGGTTTTCATGTTGGAGCTCTAGCCCATACCTGCCTGACATCAAAGCCAAGTGAATGGCCACATTTTGGCTGCTGTGACCAAAGCACTCAGGCCTTATTTTATGAGTAGATGCATTTCAGTCCCTCGGTCTGGCAAAGGCAGAGTAAGAAAGTTCTATTCCATCTCTTCTAACTGAACCAGGCTCCCTGCTTACTCACAACAAAACACCCTTGCAGGCAAAGATCTCCCTTGGTGAAGTAGGGTTAGCAGTTCTCTTGAGGATCTACCACTAACAGATGTCAAGGGCATCCCAAGGTCATCCCAGCAAGTGGGAATGAGTGGGGCAGCTCACGAACCCAGCTGCGAGGGGCTGGGAACCAACGAGGTATTTTAAGAGTTATTTACAGCCATAAACATTAATATTTCTAGGAAATAGCCAAGAAGAACAAAATAAAATGAAGTAAGGTCATTCCATGACTCTTACAAACTCAGAGATCTGCACTCTAAAGTCTGTAATCAACAGAGAAGTGCTACAGGCTAATTCATTATTTTTAGCTTAGATTCTATTTTAAACACCATCCGCCAGCCTGAGACTCTAGTTCCTAGAAAATTTGGGCAGTTCCGATGGGAAATAAGGAGCCCATATGTCTGTTGCTTGGGCACATTGTTAGAGTCACGTCGTGTAAGGGATCATTTTCCCTTATTCCTTAAGACTGGATAAATGCAGCTGAAGCTGGCTTTTATAATGTCCCACCATCTTTTCCAGCAACGCGTGCACTAACTCCCAAGAGCGCTGATGGCTATGCCTACTCCATGGTGCCCCACACCTGTGCTATGCCCAGTAGAATAGTTGGCTCTGTGGCAGTTCTATCTTTAGTTTCTTGAGGAATCTTTATGCTGATTTCCAGATGGCTGTATAGGATTTTTCTTCCAAAAGCAATGAGTAATAACTCCTATTTCCCATCCTCTCCACCGTAAGTGGTCATATTTCTCAATGACAGCCATTCCAGCAGGGGTGGGTTGTTTCTCATAGTGACTTTGTGAGTTTGCTTCCTTCCTGGTGTGACAAGTTGTTCCTAGGTCACCCTTCAGGTCTTTGCCCCAGAAGCATATCTCTTTAAACTAACTCTGGATAGTCAGCTGCACATGCTTTCAGTCTCTAGTGCCCAGCACTGGCCATAGCTGTCCTGAGACAACAATTAGAGAATTTATACCAGGCATTGAAACACAATATTGCTGTCTACCAAGTTTGTGCTTGAGGACTCTGCAATCAGGCCAAAAAACAATAAAAGATCAGTATTTAAATTAACTGTGACAATTTTAAAGAGAATGCAGCTCCTAGTGTTGGGCATTTGAACCCTCGGTCCCTAGTGTTGATCCTGCTTGGAGGTTGTCGTGGCACACCCTTGATGGAAGAAATATGCACTGGGGCTGGGATTTTATAGTCAGGCTGTCTACCACTTCCAGGCTGCTGCCCAGAGGACTCAGGACTCAGAAGGACAATGTCAGGTCTTTTCTGAGCCAGAATGCTGGCCCAACAGGGATCATGGCCTTGCTAATCTCCCAGTATCGACAACGCTATAGAATACAGCTCAGGCTCTGGTTCTGCCTCTTTCTCCACACCTACGGAAATCCTGTTGGCTCTTTCTCTTTGTAGGTGTTCACTGAGTTCAGGAGTAGTATGAATCTAAAAGAGCCTTCAAAGACCTTCTACGGGGACTTCACTGCAGGCAATGACAGACAGACGTTAGGGCAAGGTCGTGCATCTCCAGCTGTGGCCTGGGACATTGGTTGGAGTTGGAAAGACCCTCCTTACAGCTATTGCTCTGAGGTGGTCTCTCTGCCACTTCCCAGGTACAGTGGTTGCATTCACCAGCAGCAGGGTGGGGGGGACAAGCTCTGTCCGCTCCTGGCACAGAAGCCCAGTGAGAGCAGAGCACATCCGTCCTGCTGGCGGTGAGGTGGAAACTCTCCGCTCTGGATGGCCAGAGAGCAGCTCGCCCTCTCTCCGCTCCTCTTACTGCCATGCTGGCCCCTGATTGCATCTGATGTTTCCCAGATGTTCCCGCTTGCATCGGCCCCCTTCCCTTCCAGAAACACAGCCTGTTTCTGTGCATGAGAGGACGTGGCACTCAGCACCGTGCCCTCCTCCACAATGGCAACTTCTACCACGTGTGTCCATGGGGCTCTGGCCTACTAAGACTGTAAACCAAGCAGACCAATGCTCAGCAGAGTTCCACACGTCCTTAGGGAACACATCAGGCAGGCAGGAACCTAGTCGGCCAAAGACTTTTCAGATACCATGCCTCTGATTGCTTCATTGCAGAAGCAGAAAGAATTGGAGGCCCCAACAAGTGATGGGAACCCCCATCCCTAGCTCAGGTAGGCACCTGCTGGATGACAGACATTCTGGCTTTCCTAGATAATATCTCTTTTGCAAACAGTGTTATAGAAAATCACAGGATGCTGTCTTCAGAGTAATGCCTAGACCATGGCCTCTGATAGATTTTACTACTTGCATTCTGATTGTTTAAGCCACAGGAAGCAGCAGGTCAGGGAAACATCAGGAAAGCAGCGCTCTGTCCAGATGTTGGCGATGACCCACTGGGCAGGGTATTGTTCCTCCTTGCTCCACATAACTTCATCATTTACAAATCCTCTCCCCAGCCGGGCGGGGATTAATTACCTTGCTGGGTGGTGGTGGCGCACGCCTTTAATCCCAGCACTCAGGAGGCAGAGGCAGGCGGATCTCTGTGAGTTCGAGACCAGCCTGGTCTACAAGAGCTAGTTCCAGGACAGGCTCCAAAGCTACAGAGAAACCCTGTCTCGAAAAAACCAAAAAAAAAAAAAAAAAAAAAAACCAAAAAACAAATCATCTCCCCAGCATGCCCTCTTGTTATTATGCATGTGGGTAACCTTTTTCTCTACAGAAGTGTGAGTTCTCTGAGAGAAGAGGCCCACCTCCTTGCTATCATTTAGTCTGCATCCAGTGCCCCGCACTTGGAAAGTGGAAATGGAAAGGTCACCATGGGGCTGGAGATATGGGATCATCTTCTGGTATTTGGTGAGTCATCAGTCCTGGGTACTTAAAGGGGCAGAGTCTAGTCTTCTCCAGGATGGCACCGGGCTTCCAGCCACCTGCTTTTAGCCAGCAATAAGGGCAATTCCAGCAGCTATGTACTGGGTATTGCTGTGTTCACAGTGTAGAGAAAAATCATCCAAACCTCACAATTAAGAAAAGTTCTCTGGTGTACAGTCTAACCTGCATGTGATGTGGGCATGTGTATACGCTGTGTACTGTCTAAAGAATGCTGGTTTTTCTCCCGCTCTTAACATCGTCCCTCTGCTTGGTCACACAAAAATATGCTTAATCACAAAGCTGATATCCTTTGTATTGAGTGGATTGTATGCCCAAAGTGCTGGGCTCGGTCACCAATGGAGCAATGTCCACTTATGTCAGAGACCATCAAGGGTGCAGACAGGATGGGCTCCCTCCTCCTTCTAATCACACAGCGTCGTGCCGCTGACATTAAAACATCAAAGTCACTCTGGCTTCAATAGTTTCCTTTAGTTTCTAAGAAGAAAGTATAAATATAAGTTCAGCAACCATTATCAAAGCTCATCTAGTCTTTCTGGTGACATATGTATCAGTTCATCTAATAACTTGGAAGATTCTCGGAGATCTTGGCAATGCTTTATCAGAAGGAATCACGGATAACACGGTCAATTTGTCTTGATCTTCCCCTCCAGCAGTTTTCAATACGTCGGGCAGCTACAAGAGGGGAGATCTTGCAGAGATATTACTCCTTAGGGAAAGCTCTGGCCATCCCAGCTGGCCAGCAACTGAGATCCGCCCGTGAGGCTGATGGACCCTGACGCTGGACCACATCGAGAGTAGCTACAGATGTTTACCCAGCCCGAGCTGCATGTGTGATCCATTATTCACCATTTCCGAGGAATTGCATTCATCTTTTATCGTGATGCAAATGGCTACATTGACGCCTCCCACACCCGTGTATCCTCAGAGGTAGTTCTCACATTCTCTGACCTCACATGCCAGTTTTCACAGTTGGAGAACCGTTTGCTCCTCAGAGACGGGCTCATCTTCATTGACTTCAACAACTTTAGAAATTTTTACTGCCTTCCCAAAGCAGTTGGGAAAAGGGCTGCTCCGGAGGGACATGCGTGGGTTCTGAGGGATTTCAGATTCTGTTCTGGGTGACACGTGTTCATACACAGCCCACCATTTTTGGAGAGGCCTCGAGTCATGGCTTGATGTTTGTGTGGGTGAAACTTCCATCCAGTGCCGGCACAATCCTTGCCATTCTGTACTCATGATATATTTCCTCATCACGGTTATCAGTGTCCATTCAAACCTTGAGGATTAAGAATGTTACCAAGTCCCAGGTTTGGTACTGTCCACATGGTTAGGACTCATGGCTTGGGAAGTCACAGACCCAGGGAGGGAATATCTTCATGCTGCTTTTCTAACTGGCCATGTTTCCAATCCTCTTTCTAATTGTATGCTTTTACACCAGGAGATTGGCTTGGCTCCTAACTTTGATCAGAGAAACTTCTCACTGCAGAGGGCAGAGGTGAATACAGAGACTCAGCGCTGTTCGGAGTGCCAGGAAGAGTCAACACTGAGTGCTCAGCCGTAGATCAGGCATGCCTAGCATCTCTTTCCGTGCTCAGAAAACATCATGGAAGAAATGGCGGAAAGGATATAATAGCTTTGGGGGTTGCTGCTCTCTAGACGTGACATAGATCTCACACATTTGAACCGTTTCCTGTATTATAAGACCCATGCAAGACCAACTGAGGAAGAGAGGCTTCTGAGGTCCCACTCTTCTGATGAAGAGTTTTTGGTAGTTGATGAGGGAGGGAGAGTCATTTTTCTAGGTGGTGGGTGGCCGTTGCTAGGCTGTCCATGCCCTAGTGGATGACCCATACCCATGGACGTATGAGAAGGAGCGTGTTAAACATAAAGGAAAGAGCAACAATAAATATAGATGACACCTAGTCTTCCAAGAAGCTTCTAGAAGTAAGCTGGGATTTTATAATATGTGAACAAACATACCTCAATGCAAATAGCCATCTTGTGGGCTTTTCTTCTCCTAGAGACTCACACTAAATGTTCTTTCTTTCTTCTAGTCTCTCCTCAACCCCAGGAAGCCACTAAGATTTCTGTCCCCATAATACTTTTTCCTCTAAAATTTTTGAAATGAAATGATATGAAGCCTTCTCTCTAGATTCTGTTCTTATTCTAGTTCATCCTCTTGTGATCCATCAAGGCGGTTGCCTGCATCCCTACCGTCCTTCCTCGTTGCTGGGCTTCACAGAAGCTGGGCTTATATATTAACCCATCAACGGTGATTTGGTTTGTTCCCACTTTTCAGCTGTGACAAAGAAAGAACTATGCATTTATGTGTACGGGCTCTGTCTGGAAATACTTTTTCATTTCTATGAGGTAAACGAATGCCTGTTTTTAAAGTGGCTACATCCTTAGAGGGGCGTATATGAAAATCTTTGGAAAGGATACTGTTTTCCACAGTGATTTGCCATCTTGTTTTCCAGTCAGCTCTACCCGAAATCCGCCTGCCGTCTTTAATCCTACCTAGCTTGAAGTTCAAGAACTACAACCATCACCCATGTGTCAAGAAATGCCCAGGGGTGCAAGAGTGACATGAATGTGGGGGTGACCATCTTCTTCCCGCTTGGACTTAGGGTCCATTCCACAAGTGGAAACCCTTGCCTGTTACTGCCAATCTGACCGTGAATTCATGGCTGTTAAGCTCATATGCCCAAGATGAGCCCACTCTTAGTATTCTTCTGAGTGGACACAACATCAAAGTGTCCTCTCAAGTCATAGCTGTGTACCCACACGTTAGTACAGCTCGGAAACCTGGGGGGTCTCTCTGTGCAGTCTGATGGTGGGTATGGAAGAAACTCACAACAAGTCATAGCTGTGTACCCACACGTTAGTACAGCTCGGAGACCTCCGGGGGTCTCTCTGTGCAGTCTGATGGTGGGTATAGAAGAAACTCACAACTAAGCAAAGCACAGAGCAACCGTCTGTGGAATGCCGAGTGACAAATGGGACACAGGACACAGTCTTAGACCTTAAGGACCTTTGCAAAAGAAGGAGTGGAAAAATTCTCAGAGCCAGAGGGCTCAGAGAACTGGAGACAAACCGGGCCTTCTGGACATGATGGGACCCCTGCACCTATGAATTTACAGCTCCAGCTATGTGCACAGCATCAAGCTCTCCTCACCACCTCTTCTGCCCGTCCTCTCCTACTTCACCCCTCCCTCTTTCTCTCTCTCTGTCTTCTTTTCCCTCTCTTCATCCTCCCCTTCTCCTGCACCCCAGTTCTTCTCTCCCTATCACCACCACCACAATCATCCTTTTAAAGTAAGCACAGTGTTGACTTCTTAGGATGAGTTTCTGCAGAACTAAGTGATTTCCCCCTTTGGTGTTGGTAGATTAATCCCTGTTTCCCTCTGTGCCTGTGTCTTCTGGGAGGGGAGAGATTTCACTGCAAAGTTTGCTACTCACAGACACAGGCACCTTTTCTTCAGCTGTCTCCCTCAGCTGACTCTAGGAATGTCTCTCTTCTGAAGGACCTATCATCTCACATTGTTTTATAGAACTTGCTATCATGAAATTATTCACAAAATATCCTAACTGTCTCTGTAAAGCTCATTGCTCTCTATAGCGCACAGCCCTTGAATTTACCTGGAGTCGTGTGCATGCATTAGCACCAGGCTTAGTTCTATTTTTACTGTAAGCATTTGAAGGAGGAGGGCAACACTGCTATCTGGTTGTCATTTGTATTTCCCTGATAATAATTTCACCCATGTTTGAGTGTCACTATTTAGGTTTAATTTTGGGAAGAAGTTCATCTTATGGTTTGCACATGCCTTATCCTGTAGTTGAACATTCTGAAGAATTCCATCCTCTCACCCTAAGATCAGTCATTAGCAATTTTCCCTCTTTTCCTGACCAATCAGGTGGTAGGCATGTTGTCAACACTGCTTTCTTCTTCAATAAAGGATTTTTATTCTCTTTTCTGTTTTATTAATTTTTGTTCTGAACTTACTATATATTTGTGTCCTTGATTTCTGTTATACTTGGGGCAGATATTACAGTAATTGATTGAATCTTTCTTTATGATATGAATTTCATAAGAATTCTAGCAGTTTGCAAAGCATGTCAATTTTATTAGTAGCTCATTCCAGTTAGAGTATTTTCTAAATTTTCTTTTTTTTTATTTTGTTCATTTATTTGAAGTTGTTCTTATTTGTTTTTTAAGTAGCGGGGTGTTTGTTTTATTTCTTTTGCAATGTGGCCAGAAACCAGCTCGATCTGGATATTTCAATGCCACTGGAAGCTGTGTAGCATCCCAGAATAAAATAATTCTTGGTGGGGATTTGTTTTGCTGTGTTATTTTTGTGGCCATTTAAAAAGCCTGTATACTGTATCTTGTGTTTTAGAGTATTTTGTGGATATTAGTCCAAGCTGCCTGATAATTTGATCTAATCTCTGCCCATATAGAATTCCTGTATGTAATTTTTTTCATTTGTTTAAATTAAATTTTAACAGTAAAATGCATAAATATTTTCAAATACATGAAATATGCAAAACACATTAAATTTTTTTAACATAACATACATTAAAAGTTATTTTAATCTCACACTGCAACTACAGACTTTTTCTTTCTTTGTCATTTTGACTTTGTATGTCATAAGGTCTTCCTATGTGTATACATGCTTGGGATCCTGTTTCCTCTTAATGAAGTGACCTTTTGTAGTTATGAAATGATACTTTTACTGTGCTGATATGCTTTCATGGAAATAAACCTTGAAATTAAATAACTCCCTCTTGGTAGGAAGTAAAAGGTTTCTATATGAATTCTTTCATATGCATATATATATACATATATCATGAAAATATTAATCTGATGACTTTCTTCTGTGTATTCATTCCTACAATACAACATAACATTTTCATAATATGACTTGAAGAAAATGTGAATTTCAGTAGTGGTCCATATTCGACTCACAAGGGTTTTAATCGAAGTGTCATGTTACCACTGGATTAGTAAATGTGTTCTTAACTTTAACATCTGAGTGTTCACTTGGGTAAAGTTAGGTTTTTATGTAGTAACTTCTATGGGAATAAATAATATTCAATCTCTAAATTTTCAGAGCAAATTTATTAAGAAAACATAGGATGTGGTGCAACAAGGAAGTTAGCGCAGTACCTCCCAGACAGCGGTAAAAACAGCAAATTTCCTGGTTTTGTTGACACCTCTCCAGTGCATTGGTTGGCATGGTGTCTCAGAACTTGGTTTTCAATTTTAGAGAATGATTCAAGAGGGGCCAATTTTGCAATGATGTTCATGAGAAATTATGAAATAGAAATGCTTGGAGGAGCTGATCCCTTTCATGTCCCCTGTACCTCATGCCCAGCTCCACATTCCCTGTGAAGATGCCGCATTTGACAGCAGCTCTCTTTCCCCTTTAAATGGTTTTGTGTGTCTACATATGTTAGTGCATGTCGGTCTCTCTGGGAAGTCTGGAGGGAAGACCCCAGAGACATGAGCCGCTGCAGAGAACCCTGGAGATGAGATGCAGTAAGGTGGCCTATTTAGTTTTCAAAGCCCTGAGGTGAGCCACCCTTACCATTCCAAATGGAACATTTGATATATCCTTTCTAGAAGAGACACTCTCAGCTGGCCATACAGCTCACATAGGAAAGTCCAGCAAATGTCCTAATTCTTGTTCTGAGTAGTGTAACTTTTCTCTCATCTTAAAGAGGCTCCATCAGCGACATTATTCTTTCTGTGCGACTCCCTCATATACACACACTAAGTGGCTGCATTTTATATTAGAGTCAGGTCTGTGTTATCAAGAAAAGGGGCATTCCACTTGGTAATTATATTCTGACATAGGCTTTAAAAATACATATTATTTTTTATATTTAAAGATTAAAATAAAGGATTAATAAAAATGATTTAATGTTAACAGGTTTTTAAATTGAGCTGTGTGGGTTGACATGTGTCATAGCCTCTTCACTGCCTCAAGGCAGAAGGATGATGAATTTGAGGCCATTCTGGGCTATGGAGCAAGATTCCGGTCTCCAGATAAAAGACAAACATGCAACCACCACAATAAAAGCAAATGAAGAACTTGTCCACTTGAAAAGCTGTTAGGAGCACAGCACATCCACTATACTTTCAGCCCATAGTGGACTTCTCCTTGTAGCTGCACCAGGTAGAGCTGACTTATGAATGGTGGTGGCTCACTGTGTGCTCCTCCATGCTTCTCCGGCTGGAAAATGCAGCTGAAGACCTCAGTATTGCCTGCACTTGGCGTTTTCTGCTTGTTTATTCGGCCAGGAAAACTAATAGAACTCTTTCAGAGACACAGATGCTGGCTAATTCTGCATATTGAGCTCCCCTGCTTAGACTCACTGCCAGATCATGGGTGAGGTATATGTGGAGATTTAGGGTTTGGTCCATCTGTGTTTGTGATTATGTATGTACTCAAGGAGTAAACCAAGGCCGCAGGAGGAAGAGAAAGGAACAGGCATCACATCTCACCTCCTGAGGCTTCCTCCACCAAGCAATGCACTGTGCTGTAGTGATATTTCATTTGTATTTTAATAGCTAAAGCTTGCCTAAAGTCAGAGAATAAAACAGCTAGCTGCACTGGTCAGCCTTCCAGATCAGAAGGAACAACACACACCTTTAATCTCAGTAGCCACAGTAGTTTGCCATGGAAACCAGGTGGTAGTGGTGCACACCTTTAATCCCAGTCCTAGAGAAGAATATAAAAAGGGAGGTGACAGCTCTCAGTCTTTATCTGAGATTCCTGGAGGCAGGATCACCATTTCAGACTGAGATAGAGGTAAGAGTCAGTGACTAGCTGGTTTTCTTTTTTGATCTTCAGGTTGAACCCCAATTTCTGTCTCTGTTGGGACTAATGAGTCCTGGCTTTCAGCTGCTCTTCCCTCCTAGAACCTTCTAATTAAAGTTACTAGAAGCTGTGCCTAGCTTAGAGGATCAGAGGATGGGATTTTCACCTGTTGGCCATTGACTGCAGTGTATTTAAGCCTATGTGGTGCTATTAAAGATGGGCTTTTTGGAACCAGTGTTGGAAAGTCTGCGTGTCGGTCTGTCTCTGCGTGTGTATTCTCAACCTCCAGCCCCTTGCCCTAAGCTCGTGAACTGGGGTCTAGTGCATAGAGCGCAGACAGGGGCCGCAGTGCGCAGCATGTCTCTTGTGCTGCACTGTGTCTCCTTCAAGGAGCCTGAATGCAGGAAGCAACAGTTGTGCTGTATTTCATTCATCTCCGTACTGGTGGGTCGGGAGCACACGACACAAAGACCATTTCACCGTTCTAAGATCTGTGGCTTGGTCAGAAGGCAGGTCTCTTGGCCTTTTCCAGAATCTGAATATAAAACCACCAGGGGCTTTTGCCACACTAAACACAAGGCACAAGCCTGAAGCCCGAGAGAAGACTGGTATCTTGTGTGTGGCAGCTAATGCCCAAGAGAAGACTGGTATCGTGTATGGCAGTTTCTTTGAACAACAAGGAACTCAAGGGGAGGGAACTTCCCTTCTATGCTGTGGTGACTGGTGGCCTGTTGGTGTGAGGGATTCTTTGAGCCCATGGCAACCAGCTGTCTGTCTGGCTGAATCATCAGAATGATGACAGGGAACATAATATACACAGGACTCCTGGTGTAGGATGTCACACAAATATTTCCAATGGAGAAAGAGTGGTAAAGATTACTGATATCCAGCACCACAAAGTCTCTTGGGTCTTCAACATGAGAGGGTGACTTCATGCTACGTTTGTACTTTAAACTGTTGAGTAATAGAACAATATTGGAAGTGACACAGAGTGCCTGGTCCACACCAAATGCTAATTACTGTCACAGAACAAGTGTCAGGGTCATAAAAGCTGTCATCTGTTGGCTCATGACTCTGCTCTACAGAATCCCATGGCATTCTTTGCCTGCACATGTTTTGAATCAAGCAGCAAGTATAGATGTTATAAATTCATGCCCAGATCCCTCTTCTGCTTGGCCCGTTCTGTCACTGAGAAGCAATGGATTTCCAGCTCTTTCTCTTCTCAGTGAGAGATACTTGGTAGCTTTAAGGAAGCTGCAACGGTCCCAGGACTATCTTGCTGAAAGTGGCAGAGTGTGGAGCACACTAAGAAAGCTTCCATGGGACTGACAGCAGTGCACCTGACACCCGTGAGTGAGATCACACACACACACACACACACACACACACACACACAGACATCCCAGTTAGGGAAACTGTATAAGAGCAATAACACCTGATCTCGGTTTCGGTTCTTGTTTTGCCCCCAGTCTTATTAGCTGGCAATTTAGATGTATTTATAAGTTCAAGTCTCAGTGACCACAGAATGTGGTCCTGGTGCTTCACATGTGGCCTGGAGATTCTGCCCTGCTCAAGACAGCTTGGTGAAGGAGGTGTACAGCCAACAACCAATCCCAACCTTGCCTGGGGGCAGAGGATGTTATAGCCACAGCTACAAGCTGTTTTACTGAAGCCAGGCCTTCAAGTGTCGTGACAAATTCTGGGGGAAATCAGGAAGAGAACAGTGCAGCTCCTCGGTGCCCTGAGGTCTCAGTTACTGCGACCGAGAGCTTCCCCTGGAAAAGGGAGGGCTCACAGCCACATGACTCATGGAAAACATAGTCAGCGTTTCCCTTACATTGCACAAGGATTTGATTATTTATTATTAGCACTCGTCATTAATAATCTGCATTCTCACCTCCTATTTTGGTCTCTCGATGTGTGACAAAGGACAGTTTTGGGGAAGCACTCCCGGAATGCCCTGATCTCCCGGCTGAATGTAGTGGTTTGATTGGAAATGGCCCCTATAGATTCAAAGGGAGTGGTGTTATTTGAAAGGATTAGGACTAAGGTCTTGTTGGAGGAAGTGCATCACTGTGGGTGGGCTCTGAGGTTTCAGAAGCTCAAGCCAGTCCCAGTGCCTCACTCTTTCTTCCTGATGCCCATGGATATGGATGCAGAACTCTTAGCGACCTCTCCAGCACCATGTCTGCCTGCATGCTGCCCTGCTTTCCGCCATGGCAATATTAGACAAAACCTTTGAACTGTAGGCCTGCCCCAGTTAAATGTGTCTCTTTTATGAGAGCGGCCATGGTCGTGGCCTCTCTTCACAGCAATGGAAACCCTAATATACTGGACCTGTAAATCTACCCATGTGAGTGGAGAACTGAACGCAGCGAACGAACATGGAACCTAGGGTGAGGGTGCCCCTCCAAACAGAGGTACCATGTGGTCCAACTATCGCACTCCTGGGTACATTCAAAAACGACTCCAAATCAGGGTACTGTGGATACACCTCAGCATTTACCTTTAATGCTGCACTGTTTACAATGCCCATACTATGAAACAAACCTAACCACACTATAATGGCAGAACGAATAAAATGTGTTGCATTTGCACAACAGAGATTTGGTGAGCCAGAGGCAAGGACAGAGCAGTTTCACTGGCAGGAGGGTGATGGGATGGGGCTGCAGATCATCATGTTGAGCAAAATAAACCAGATTTAGTGTCGCACTACAGGTTTTCTCCATATGTGAAATTAATGCTAGTTTATTTCTTAAATGCTTTATTTTTATTTTTATGTGCCTTGGTGTTGTGCCCACATGCGTGTACATATGTACAAAGTGAAATTGAAACATTTTGTGTAATTTTCATGTGCTGCAGAAAATTTTATTTTTTAATGTTTGGGAAAGAATTATTACATTGTAAACCTTGTTCCAAATTTTTGAGCCTGAGACACATACACCTTTCTACCAACTTATGCCAGAGACCAATCACAGGACGATGGCTATGGTCCTTGGTACTTCTCCAGCGTCTACATGCCTGAGGTCAGAAGTCAGGTAAGGGCCGTGCGCATCTTCCAGTCACTGGGCAGAAGATCCCAAGACCCCAGCGGGTGACAACTGTCTCTTCCATGAGTACCGTCACACTAAGGCTGACAATGCAGCTTTGTCACTGTGATAATCTTAAACATACCAATGGCAGTTAACTGGGGGAGGTTGGCAGAGCTTTCACGGCCTTGGTTAAGCGGTGCTCAGCCTTGTCAATAAAAGGTACGTCTGTGTAACTCCCAGTGTTTGGGATCTGCTTTCTCCTGTGAAGTCAGGTCAGACTGTGTCTAAGCACGGTGACATGACAGCCTCAGATTTTAAATCCCTGGGTTATGCGGCCACCTTCGCCTTTGCACTCATGTGCCTTTCTTCCCACATTTCTCCTGCCATAAATCGCATCGGTCCACACACTAATTTCATGAGTTGGCAGCTCTCACCTTGGCCTTCCTCCACAGTTCCTTGTGAGGAATGCATATTCTTAAATAATTCACTATCTTGAAAATATTCCAGTATGAAAAGGGGAGGAATGATTTCTTCCTTTTATTTCCTATCAGATTCAACATTAAATGTTTCTCTTCTATGAGTCCTTTGGTCTAAGTCCATTGGCTCCAAGCAGCACTGATTTTTTTTATGCTCAGAAAGTATTAAGCTATAGTTCTGATTTTGCTTGAAATAGGTTCATGAAGGACTCAAAAATCAATTTGCTTGGAAATTTTTATGAAGTCATCACTTGGTTTACTGTGTTTATTTTCTGAATAGGGCAGGTTTATGGAAATATTAGGTATAATATGTATTTGTGTATGCACAAACATATAATCAAAGAAAAATACTGTCAACTTGATAGTGGGAGGCATGAGGGGCTTGGGGACGATAGCTTGAAGGGGCGGGAGGGAGAACACTTTTTAAAGATGTATTTCTGTGAGTGAATGTCTCTCTGTGTAGAGGTGTCTGCCCATGTGCACACAGAGGTCAGTGGAGTGTCTTGGGTGTGCTTCTCCGTGTCTGTCCAACCTACAGAGGTTTGTTTGAAAGCAGACTCTCACTGTAGCATGAGGTAGCCAAGCAGCTGGCGTGAACCTCATGGATCAACTTCCATCTCCTCAGTGCTAGGGTACAGGGTTCCACCACAGGCAGCTCTGTTTCCTCTTGTGGGTTCTGGGACATGAACTAAGGTTCTCAAACATGGAGAGCAAGCATTCTACCAACGTCGATGTTTCCACTGCCCTGGTGTATGACACATTTAGTTAACAATTTCCTTTATGTTTCCATCTTCTTGAAATCCTCTGAGGAAACACTGAGAGGAAAGCAAACTTCACAAAGGAGTGTTCATGGCCAATGTTCACTGTCATCCCAGAACGCCACTACGGAGGTGTGAAAACACAAACTGTCACATTGACACCGGGAAGGTGGTCCTTAGGACATGCCTATGAGGGACTACCTAGATCAAGGAGAGTCTCTGAGAAAGTGACAAATTTTCTTGACAAAGTTAATTAAGAAGGGGAGGATGCTTCCTAATGTGGGTAGACCATTCCTGGAACAGGGTGTCTTGGACTGTATAAATTGGGGAATGTGCACAGTGGACCATAATGCATGCATTCATTAGCTGCTGTCTGCTCTTTCTTGTGGAAGTGAGGTGACCAGTTCCTCTAAGCTCCTGTCACTGTGATTCCACTATCATGGCAGACGACACCTTGGAGTTGTAAACCTAGTAACCTTTTTCCTCTCAACTGACTTTGTTGGGGTATGACATTATAGCAACAGGAAAGGAAACTGAGGAAAAAGGTGTGGCTCTGCTTCCTCTCATTTCTGTAGCCTTTACTTCTCAGAGACTGTATTTCATGAAGTCTACGTAGCAACACAAAGCCCTTGTGGACTCAGCTGTCACAGGGCCAGCCCATGTGATGTCCTCTTTCTTAGGCTTTAGGTAAGCAATTAACTGAGCAGGATACCGTAGTCTAGGCAAGAGCCCGAGAGTCTCTCGTCTCACCCTGACGACGCCCATCATTTTGTAAACACATGGCTCTGGCCACAAGGAAACTGGGTGGGAGGCAGCAGCTGAGCCAGACCGTGTCCATGACACCAGAAGAAGCAACTCAAACCACATGGTGTGGTGGCTCCGAGCCACCCAAGCCTTCGGTGTGGACAAAATCATCAGGTCACAATTGCTAATGACCCGCACGCTGCCAGAGTCCGTTCTGTCTCCGTAAACTTGGTGATGAGTTTATTCCTTTCCATTGACCATGCATCGTTTCATGCATCATTTTAAGCACCATTAATAATGGACAAAATTCATTTAGCGTTTTAAAATGCTGAATGCTGAAGCTATCAACAATCTGAAGAAGATAAAGCTGTAATCAGGAATCATTTTAAAGTGTAATGTAAGCACTTGTTCCAGTGTGAACATATATTTGCAAGTAGAAATTGTTTTGGGTAGGGGTAGGGAGAACAATTATTTCTTAAAAGTGATTCATGGATTGGAGCTGTATCTTATTGGTGGAGTGTTTGACTTCCATGTGTGAAGTCCTGGGTTCAGTCCCCAGCACTGGGTCCAAGCTTTTGGTGATGGTACATGCCTTTAATACCATGGTGTCACAGGTGAAGGCAGGGAGATCAGAAGTTCAAGGCCAAGCTGGTCAGGTTTGGGAACGCTCTGGCCTAAGTTAAACAATTCCCAAGAAAATTTTCAAGCATAGATTTGATCAGCCAGCTGTGTGGCTTCTGCTAATAGAATTCTCCTTAACGTAACGAGGTAGATAGATCTGGAGCTGAGCTAACGCGCTCTACGCTGCTTTCCCTCTTTTCACTTCGCACTGTTTTTCCTCCCTTTCCTACTTCTTTTCCCCTTAAAATTCATGATCTCTTTGAGTATTATATATATATATAAAATATATACATATATACATATACACATATATACATATATACATGTGATGCTACATATTTATATATAAATGGATTTATACACAACTAAATAGATTCAGTAGGTTATTTATATGTGTGTGGAGTTTTATACACATAACAGACATGTATAAATAAACTGAGTCTATCTAGTTTTGCCTATAGATGCATGTATCCAAGGTGGAAGCCAATCCCTGGGGGAAGCTGATACTCCCTTTTAGCAGCTAGTGAGCATATGTAGCTCTTCATCCAGAGGGGCCACCATGTAGAATTTCCTCTACCCCTTTGGCTTGCCAAATGGTGTGGCCATTACATTGGTCTTGTTCAGGCAACCATATCGTTGAGAGCTCATGCGTGTGCTTCCTCTGTCATGTTCTATCAACAGGTGTCCTTGCTCTCTTTCCAACCTCTCTTCCGTGATTCTCCGTGAGCCTTTGGTATGGGGTTTCACTGAGATACAGCAGCTGTGGTTGAGCTCTCCACAGTCATTTATTTCCTGCGCTTTAATTGGTTCAACATTGCTGTAATAGTCTCAACTGTTGCAAAAGAGCCTCCTTTGGTGATGACTGACAGCCACACCTCTCTGCAAATTTCACTGTGCATTTTCTAATTTCACCTGTGAATGGCAGGACTTCATACCTTCCCAGAGCACTGATTGTGAAGAGGTTTAGCAGTGTACCACGGATGCTGATCTTCCTCTTTATATTGACAGTGTGTGAAACACTTCAGGCTGACTTCCCTTGTCTTCTACGGAGAACACAGAACACAGAACACATCTCAACCAAAAAGTCCTGGAAATGCTTGCCTCCTCTCCCCAACCAGTTGCTTGAATCTAACACGACTCTGCCAACAAAAGTTCCCAGGATGCATCTTTAAACACATGGCTAAGTTGTCTGCAGACTGCTTTGTGAGTATTGTGGTGTGCAAAAAATAAAATAATTGCAAGGAGGCACACACATTTTCCCATCTGGACTCTTTTCACATCATTTTTCTATCATCTTGATTATTCTGGAGCCATCTTATTGCTTTGTGATATCTGCCCCAATGTATCTTTCAGTAAAAAAAAAGACTTTTATAAAGTCAGAGAGATTTGCTACAGGGGATGAGGAAGGAGAAAATCTAGACTTGAGTTAGCAGTTTATGTGAACAGATGCATTTGGGGTGACATAAGTCTCCCAGTGGGAGACAGTGGGGTCTTTCTGGGTCTGGATACAGTTTGTGTTTATCACACTGATGTGAACTGGGAACTCCCAGGAGTGGAGGAAGAAAGTTCTCTTTTGGGGAGGGGAAGGTGGGATAGATTAGCTGTGCCAGGTAAAGAGATTGAGGTCTGTGTTGGAGAGTCACCAGGAGCTATGCTTATAGAGGCAGGAAACTGAGGGGCCCAGAAGAATTCATCCCAATTGGAGGATCTGTGAAGAGTTGCAAGATTGCGGCACCGTTGACTGTGCACAAAAACAATAACCCAAGTTGGGAGGGCTGTTCCCAGGGGTACACTGTGAAATAGTATAGAGAGCTGATGAAGAAAGCCGTCATTCTTCAGATGAAGGAAACCTCCTGCCTTTGGAGCCAGCGAAGGAAGTGAGGACATGCGTCCCACACCATTAAGTGCAGACTGTGATGGCAAAAATGAAGATTTAGTATCAGCTTTGAAAATCAGACTCCTTTTGGCACGCATTTACAATCCCATACTCAGTTCATCTCTTCTAAGAGCCAAATTAAAGTTCTTATACCTCTCTTCAGGAACTCGAAAAACCATAAGACACAGAAGTGAACCCAGAGATGCTATGGTGATAGGAACAGCTGTGTGTGGGGTTACCAAGAAGGCAGAGTCCTGACAAGGTGGAGGGATTTCTGACCAGTGTGCCTTAGAGCTGGGGGAGCCTTGGTGATGGAGGGCTGCAGGCCAGCCAAGTTGCATATGGAAGATGTCATCTTGCAAGTGTACGAACAGGGATGAAGGCGAAAGCATCTCCTGCCAGAAATCAGGGACACAGCATTGTAAATAAGTTCGCAAGGAGGAGAATGGATGGCCATGGGGGAGGCCCAGGGTCCCTGCCAGAGGCTTAGAGAACAAGCAGGTGCCTCGTGACACCCCTGAGCAATGCTAGGATAGAAAGCCAAAAGAGTGGAGGCCACAAGGACCAAACATTTGCAGAAGAGGAAGAAGCAAGAGCACCAGTCAGTCAGGTTAGGCAAGACTCCAGGGCAGGGGGTGAGGGGCTAAGGGAAGGGGTCGGCAGGAACTGCAGAAGTACTGCTGGTTCCCACTGTGCAACTTGAAGCTCATCTTCAACAAGCAAGGCAGAGCACCAATGAAAACATTAGTTCTGAGGGATAAAATTAACCTGAGGATTTGCCATTGCTTTCTACAAGTCAAAGTTCATAATTCTTCCCCACTTTTTAAAAGGGCAGTGGCTTTTAAAGGAGCAAAACAATTTACCTTTTGTTTGGCCTTGTTTAAAAGTTAGTTTTTAAACCACCGAACATAAAAACAAACAAAATGCGAAGATCTTTTGCATTTCGTAGTATTGGTATGGGCTTTTGCCCTTCCAGCACAGTCCAGATGGATTCTTCCTTTATGAGATTTGTTTCTCAAGTGTTAAGAAACACCCTTGATATGTTATCAAGTGGTATATTACTGAGAGTGTCCCCATAGGCATAGGAATTTAGATGAAGAAATCTACTTATAATTTTGCACACCCGAAGATATAAAAGTCACTCCCACAGACAAGCGTCTAAAGCCGTGTGTTTTATTACTTCTTTTATTTATTGAGATTATAACATGATTATGTCATTTCCTCCTTTCCTCTGTGCGCTCTGATTCCTCCTATATACCCCCTTATTCTCTTTCAAATTTGTGTCCTCTTTTATCATTAATAAAGCCACGCATTTAAAAGTTATTTTGTCATTCATTTCCCACACACTTCGGTGCCAGTGCTGAGAGATGTTTCTATTATAGGGATCTCTACATGTGCCGCATGAGTCTGCAGCAGTCAGGGCCAATGGTCAATTATACAAGAAATTGGTTACAGACCCTTTGCCTGCATCAGATAAATGACAGAGCAGGGGGCTCCCTAGAGCAGCTACACTGACTAGTCCATAAAGTGATCATGGCTGTTCAGTTTCATCAGCTATGGGAAAACATATGAAAGACCAGGACTGAGCAGCAGCTCAACTGTCCTTGGCAAAAGATGTATGACTCTGTGAATACACTGAACATCCCTTCCAGTGGTCTTTGGGCCACATGGGTGGGGCTGACACTCACCTGAATTCATCCTGGGACATGATGACAGGGACAGATGGGAGCCTTGCACGGAGTAAGAGTCAACATCTGTTTATCAAATTAACATGCACAAAGTAACACAAGGAGAAGAAAAGGGTGGGATTCAAGGGGAGACCATGCCCGCTGGATCAGCATCAAGATGTCTTCTTTTAGAAAAGTTTCCTAAGCCATGGCAGGGAGCTCCCCTCACGAGAGGCGGTCATCTCCCAAGGGGACTGACGGGCACATGTAGAAGCCCCACTCCATTCCTGCGACACTCATGTGCTGGACCTGAGACCATGATCCTCCAGCCCATTGGCAGACAAGTGAATAGGAAGTAGCCAGGGCAAGGATGGCAAAAATTGGCCAGCTCTCCCTTTGAAATCACTTTGAGAACTTGTCCTGTGCTGTTTAAGGAGAATCAAGGAAATAAAGAAACTACTTTTGACTAAAAGTGAGTGATGAGCTACGTTCCCAGAGACAGCATAGGCGTGCACGCACACACGCACACAGGTGCACACACATACACACGCACAAGCATATGTGTGCGCACACATTCACACACACACACACACACACATGCACGCACACCCTATATTGCATCAACTTGCCCAGTTATTGCAGCATGGGCCCTGGTCATATGGTGGGACATTGCTCTGCTCTGGGATCTCAGCTGTGAGCCTGTTGAGGTCATAGACCCTCTCAGTTCTGTTTGACTGATGTCTAGAGATGACATTAAATGCATTGTACCTTTGGAGGATGAGCCTTTTCCCAGTTGCAATCAGGTGCATGCATGTGGCCGAGAAAGTTTCCTTAGAGAGGGAACATGTAAGCTCTCACCATTAAACTTAACAGTAGGAACAACTATAAGTTACCCCAGGTCCCTAATAAAATAGAATACAATATGTGGGCCAGGTGAAGTTTAACTCAAATAATCTGTGTTCAGTGATTGCATTTCCCAAATAAATTAATAACCATGTTCACAGGGCTGTCTGCCGCAGTGCTGTTCTGAAACAATAGACCCAAGGCAGTCGTTCTCATTTGGGATGAACTAATCCATGTCTGAAAGGGAAACTAAAAGAAATTATTTACAGAAATTTATATGTCTTTTGGGGATGTACAGTATATTTCCAAATGCTCTGAATTATATTTCTTCCAATATAGGAACCACCCCACAGACAGGCAATATTGTAGTAAACTTTTCCCACTGGGCCTTCATGAAGAAGAGAGAAACTTCTGGAAAGATGATGGTGCAGCAAAAGAACCATTGAGTCAGTGGGAAAACAGCTTGGTTTTATTTCCCTGGGGTGACTTCATTTAACCTAGATAATTTGGAAAATGTGTGTGTGTGTGTGTGTGTGTGTGTGTGTGTACTTCTAGACTGATGAGGTTTTTACCTTTGAAATTATACTACTCTCAAGTATATCTTCCAGTCAGGCAGACATTTGAGAATATTCAAATCAAAGTGATAAAAGGAATCAATAGATGTGAAGTTAAGTCCAATGAGAAAAAGCCAACAGAATGTTGATGGCTGATCTTGGAGGCCAACAATTCAGCGGTCTGGGGGGACCAGGTGTGTTAAGCTGGCTTGCTGAATCACAGCCTGTGATACAAAGAAGGAGAGCTTGAGAATTACAAGGGAAAATCGATGGTTTCTAGAACGAGAAAAGATCCTGGAAGTTATATTTAAGGGTGTCTGCTTGACCATTCAGGAACCCTTTGACTGGAGCACAGACCTCGGTTTATTAAAACCCCCAATAAGTTACCCAGTCACTGAAATCGGGGCCCATGGACCCTCGTATCCCCTTGCCCTACAAACATAGCTAAAGTAGCTAAAAGGGGAAAGACACTGGGCTTCACATCTTATCAGCGATGAGGGAATTGCTTTCCATGGGTTCATTAATGTTCCCAGACACCTCAGAACATCTTCCCTCGTTGATATAAAGAAGACCTGGGAGAAATTGGTGGTGTCGGGTCCTGGCATACATCAGAGGATCTGCCACCCCTGCCTGATGAGAAGTTAGCCTAGAGCTAGCTTTCCTGTAGTCAAGGAGGATGTGGACACTGTGTGTCCTATAGATTGGGATGTCTGTGTTCACTATTCACTTTAGAGTCTCCACAGCTTAACAAGAAGAGGCTTCATTCTGGAAATAGGACATTTTAAAACTTGTTCAAAGTCCTCGCATTTCTCTTATCTTGGAGTCCTGGCCTTTGACCTAAATGCATTTATGGTCCTGAGACTCCACATGAAGTTGCCAGAGTGCTTGGTGTGGTGTGGAACTGGACTCATGCTGCGTTTCAAGATTGAACTTTGAGTAGTTGCAAAATTATCATTCCTGTCTTCAGACATCGTGGTTTCCATTGCTAACATTTTAAAGATGTTCTGCATTCACCTCTGGGGTTTAAAAGAGTGGGCAGCCAGAAGAAGCACTTGGAAGTCATCCTGTCCGCCCACATCAGCAACAATGGGATGAGAAACATGTCGGTATTGCATTGCGCTCAAAGGAGCTAGAGAAAAAAAAGGCAGAGGATTGTTGCCTCCGCTCTGCAAATGGACAGCAGTATTGAGTAGCAGGATCAGACCTTCATGAGGAACTCTCCCAGAAGACTCTTTCTGTCCCATAACTTCACCATTTCTCAATTTGTTCAGACATTAAACTTCAGAGAACAATAGGAAATGGAATTTACCTGCCAGGATTCCTATCTGTGGATAGTGTCTCACAGGTGTCTCTTCACAGGTGTTTTCCCACAGGTGTCTCCTCACAGGTGTTTCACAGGTGTCAAACAGATGTCTCCTCACAGGTGTCTCCTCACAGGTGTCTCCTCACAGGTGTCTCACAGGTTTGCCATCATCTTGCTTGAGCATCATAACATTAATACTTTGGTATTATCAAATGTTAGGGAAAGAGAAGGGTGAAAACCAAGGAGAGTTTGGATTAGAATGTATGTGACATGATAGTAGAACAGATAAAAAGAAACAAGGTGGGGTAGAGGGATGAGTGGGGCAGAGAGCAAGGGGGTGAGAAAGGGTGTGGGGGAAAAGTGTGCAAAACCAAATCGTGTATGCTTCTTATGCTAATCAATAAACACCAATGAAAAATGGGAAAAATGTAGAAGATGAAGAAATTATTTCAAAGACTAAAACAAGTATGGCAAGCCCCAAAAGCAGCACAAGGGCAGTGAGGAAAACTCCCCCAATGTCATAAACAGATGGGATATGAGTGAGATCAGGGCTCATCCACAGCTCTGCCGTCAGTGGAGCTGAACCTGAGTCCCGGCGGCCCTCAGCACGCCATCCCAATGGTCCCTTCTTCTTGTACCAAGCTGTCTGTTAAGACAGAAATGAATGGCTGTTTCTCTATAACCTCGGGAAAATTTTAGAAGGAAAACTTTCTTAGGCACCCATTCTTCGTGTTATAGAGTATGTTATCAGTCAAACAGTCATTATACATCTAACATAAAATTATATAGGCATATAAATCATAACTAATATAAAAACACTCTACAGATAGTTTAACTTTTATGTATATTTTCCACTACACATGCCACAGTGAAGGTGAGTCACTTGTACATATATTTTGAAGGTGACAATCCTAAGGGTGGGTGTCTACCCTTTTTTATAGGGATGGAGCAATGCCCATTTAACTCAATATCAAATGATATTACTTTTGATTTAATTTTCTTCAGAAAATTATTATTATTATTCTTTCAAACAATACATTTCAACTTTAGTATGTTCAACTTAGTTAAATTTAAAACCAAGATGAGACAAAGAATTTATCTTGACTTTTATGTTTTCCACCTAGATGCAAAAATTTTTAATTTTTTAAATCTAACTAAAATATAATGACATCATTTGCCTCTACTTCTCCTCCCTCCTTCCTCCCATGTCCCCCCTATCTCCAATCCATGATCTCTTACTCTTTAATTATTATCATTTACATATGTAATCTTCCATTACTTGGCGACTTCTGTTCAGTTCCACTCTCCAATCTCCATTAATATTCTCCAAACCCCAGCTGGAGACTTTTCCCTCCTAGAGCATCAGTCACAGAGAGAGAAGCCTGGCTGCTTTGTTCATGTGCAATTCTGATTGAAGTGGGGTGAACTTTCAAAGTCCATTTGCTAAGCCTGAGGGACACCTGCATTGTTCAGATCCCTAAGAGCGAAGACTGGAAACTATGGACTAGCACACTTAAACACCCCCAGCCCAGGAGAAGGCCTGGAGGACAGACTTTTCATTTTGGATCTCAACCGTAGATATTTCTAGGTCATTGGCTTGGATTGTCTAGCAGGAGGCAGGCTACTTCTGTATCCCATAAACCCCTGTCTTAGTTAGGGTTTCTATTGCTGCAAAGAGATATCATGACCATGACAATTGTTACTAAGGAATACATTAAATTGGGGCCAGCTTGCAGTTTCAGAAGAGCCCATTATCATCATGGTGGGAAGCATAGCTGCAAGCAGGTAGACGTGGTGCTGGAGAGAAGCTGAGAGTTCTGCACCTACGTTGGGATCTGCAGTCAGCAGACAGCAGAAAGAGAGAGCCGCTGGGCCTGGTCTGAGATTCTGAAAATTCAAAGCCTACCCCTAGGACACACTTCTTCCAACAAAGCCACACCTCTTCCAACAAGGCCACACCTCCTAATAGCATCACTCCCTATGGGCCTACGGGGCATTTTTCATTCAAACCACCATAAACCTCAGCCTAGTCTTCAATGCACGCTAAAGTTATTGCCACAGGCCAAGAGCATATAAGTTTTTGCCTTTGAGTGTGTAAGATTTATTGTGCCTTTCTGTCATTCCCTCTTTCTAGTTTAGCTACCTGGATTTTTTCCCCATTTGCCCTCATACTTTCTGTAGGTTCTATCTCCTTGATTGTCTTTATAAATAATGGTGACTCTGAGGGTTGCTGATGGCAACACTCCTCCTGGAGGCCCATGGCCTCTGAGATTTCCTTCCCTGGAGGCCAGTCTTGTGCCTGCAGGGGCACACCTACAGTGCACCTTTGTGCATTGACTTTCTACCAGGGAACACTGGGAAATATCCCCAGGATTTTGGGCTTCAAGCACTTGGGTGTGCTGACTACACGCCCAGGCCTCAAGTCCAGTAAAGCTTGTTTCAACTGTAAATCTCTCACGTCTTGGATCAACATCATTTACTTCTCAATTGATTCCAAACTCAAGGAGAAAAGCGGTTTTATTGACTAGGAAATTAAATCTTCAACTTTAATTTAACTCCAAACAGCAAAACACAAGGCAAATGTTCTTTCTCCCAGATCTGTCTGCTGCTACTATCACTTGGGAGTGAGTGTGAAATTCTTCTTGAGTCCTCAATCTCTCCACCTTTTCCCTCTCTAACTGGAGTCTTTCCTTCAGGACCTTCTTTAGCTTCTCTCTTGTATCTTCTAGTATTTGTGACTGGTCAGGAGCAACTTCTAACGGCTCAAGTACTCACCTTCTTTCCGTGTGTTAGTTTCTCCCTGTATTCCTTCACTCCTCACATAGCTGATATGTTTTATCAGCCCAAGGAATCTCTCAAGATGCCAGTGGGGCACTCCTTCGGCTGGATGCTCATGGCTTCCCCTTTGGGATATGCAGAAGAAGCCAACAAAGGATCCCCTGGCTGGTTAGGGGATAAAATGTTCTATAGCTATGCTCTTGTTTTCTGCCACCATATCCATTGTTGTGACAAAAGCTACAAGGGAGTAAGGGTTATTGTGTGTCCCAGTTCCATGGGACAGTCCATCCTGAGGCAGACAGAGCAGGAGCAAGAGACAACTGATCACTTAGCACCATAGCACATAGCACCAGACAGGAAGCAGAGAGATGGGTGCTCCCCTCACTTCCCTTCATACAATCTGGGGACCCCGCCCTTGGGATGCTGCAGCTGACTCTGAGGATACATCTTTCCACCTCAATTTGCTCAGTATAAACTCACTCTTGCAGACATACCCAGAAGTTTGCCTCCTAGGTATGGTTGATATTAACCATGACTTCCCTCCCCAGTTACGTTATATGTAGGTAATCTTACACGGACTCCTTCCTGCTGGTCACAGAGGCCATTGACTGGGAACACCCTCACAGCCCACACTGAACCCCCATCTGTCAACTCAGTCCCTCTTCATCCTGTTCTTTATATCTGTGAAACAAAGCTTTTAACAGCTAGGGGCAACAATGATGCTTCATATAGCCTTGCTCAAATCCCTCTCCCTGTTGTCTAAAATATGACTCTTTTTCTCTCAGCCTGCCCTCCTAGATAACGTTGCTTTTCCCCAGAGTTCAACTCCTCTTCTGTAGCCAGCTCTTCTTGGTAGGAAACTGGGCACAACATTCCCTCGTTGCCTCCTTCCTTATATCTAGCTCTTTGTGTCCCAGCTTGACCCACGGAAGACCTCAACTCAAGCAGCAATGGACAAACACCTTCAGGGTGCAAGTGACTAATGAAAAGCAGGAGGTCCTAGCAGCCACGAGATCAGAATCCATGTGGTTGGTATGTGTGCTGACTGTTCTTACATCAACTTGACACACACACTAGAGTTATCTGAAACTAGGGAACCTCAGTTGAGAAAATGCCTCCATAAAATGTGGGTGTATAGCATTTTAAAATTAGTGCTATGAGAACCCAGTCAATTGTAGGTGGGGCCAACCCTGGGATGGTAGTCTTGGGTTCTATAAAAAAGCAGACTGAGCAAGCCATGGGGGAGCAAGCTAGTAAGCAGGACCTCTCTGTTGCCACTGCATCGGCTGCTGCTTCCAGGCTCCCGCCCCGTTTGAGTTCCCATCCTGATTTCCTTTGATGATGAGCAGGAATATGGAAGCATAAGCCAAATAAACCCTTTCCTCCCCAACTTGAGTCAGGACAGAGTGTCTGGGAAGTGACATTGATGGCGTTTTCTGCCGTGAATCAAACCAGCGATACGTAGATTGTTCGAGTTAGAGAGGAAAAAGGGAATGTCGAAGTAGCTGTGCAGCAGACGCTAGCAGTTATGCCAGACACCAAAAAAGCTCATAATGAATAAATCTCAAAGGCTTCGTTGAGTTTGCTGAAGACTGGAGTGTTCACAGGTGGAGCACTTCAGAAGAAGGAAAGGCAGTGCTAATAACTGAGAGGGGAAGACAAGCATTGAAAGACACCGTGAAGGTGAGGGGCCGAGAGGATGAGGGTCTGCAGGGTAAGAACTTCAGAGCTGCAGTCTGCAGGCAGCGGAGCGGGAACAGGGTGCCTCAGATACTTTTTCATCTTCAGCTGCACAACACACAGCTCCCACGGCGGCGCCACTCTCAAACTCTGGGGTTTGATTGTTGGTTTGTTTGTTTCATATGCTCCTCAGGGGTAAAAATGCAATGTTTAATATTGAACAAAAGATTAACTCAGAAATAATCATGTAGAGAGAGAGACTCACTGGTCAGGATGCTGAGGGAATCCTCCCCAGCCCCAAGGAACGCTGGTCCCAGAACCGTTCCTCTGTGTGTACTCCATCTTTCAAATGATTCCAATTCTACTTTTCCTCTGATACGTTTGTGTATGTTTGCATAAGGATGAAATTTTGTGAAATTTTAGGAACTGTTATCTCTTATACTGGCTGCATTTCTGGCTTTGCTAGAGCAGTGTAAGGAAATGTTCAACATCCTTAGTCAGCAGAGAAATGCAAATCAAAACAACTCTGCCATTCCGTCTTCCACCTCTAAGAATGGCCAAGATCAAAAACACTGATGACAACTTATGCTGGAGAGGTTGTGGGGAAAAGGGAACACTTCTGCATTGCTGGTGGGAATGCAAGCTGGTACAACCCCTTTGAATGTCAGTGTGGCAATTTCTCAGAAAATCAGGAAACAACCTTCCTCAAGACCCAGTAATATCACTTTTGGGTATATATCCAAAGGATGCTCAATTGTGCCACAAGGACATATGCTCAACTACATTTATAGCAGCATTGTTTGTCACAGCCAGAACCCGGAAACAACCTAAATGCCCCTTGACCGAAGAATGGATAAGGAAAATGTGGTGCATTTACACAATGGAGTACTACACAGAAGAAAAAATAATGACGTCTTGAATTTCGCAAGCAAATGGATGGAGCTAGAAAACATCATTTTGAGTGAGGTAACCCAGACCCAGAAAAAATTATCACAAATACTCACTCATAAGTAGTTTTTAAACATAGAGAAAACCAGCCTACAAATCACAATCCCAGAGAACCGAGACAACAATGAGGACCCTCAGAGAGACTTACATGGATCTAATCTACATGGGAAGTAGAAAAAGATAAGATCTCCTGAGTAAATTGGCAGCATGGGGACCTTGGGAGAGGGTTGAAGGGGAGGGGAGAAGAAGGGAGGGGAGCAGAGAAAAATGTAGAGATCAATAAAAAAAATAAATTGTTTTAGGGCTGGGGATACAGTTCAGTGGTAAAGTAATTGCCTAGTATGAGTGAGGCCCTGCATTCATTCTTCTGAATGAATTTTAAGGGTTGTTCCCTCCTCTTTGTTGGATGTAATTATAATCCTCCATTAACCCCTACACCCAGCAGTATTTTTTCACTGTTTTTTCTTATCCTTTAAAATGTATTTTTATTTAAAGACATGTGTGCATGTCTTTTTCTGTGTGTACTATTTGTACGGCCTCTGCA
Source organism: Arvicola amphibius (assembly GCF_903992535.2). NCBI lineage: Eukaryota > Metazoa > Chordata > Mammalia > Rodentia > Cricetidae > Arvicola > Arvicola amphibius. Next base: position 3,024,346 of record NC_052049.1, on the reverse strand, counting down.
GAGGCCAGAGATGACCTTGGATACTGTGATGGAGTCATTGCAGGTGGCTGGGCGCCACCTGACAAGGATTCTAGGAAGCAAATTTGAATCTTATAGCACAGCCACAAGGGTTTGTAACCACCAAACCATCTTCTAAGGCCCTCTCGCCTCTTTGTTTCAAAGGCATAGTCTATGTGTTTCCTTTCAGTTGCTTATTTTTGGACAAAATGATGGTTAGTAATGAAAATCGCTGGTGAGGGTTGCTTGAAATGGGGCATTCAAGAAATGGTCATCTTTGTCCTCAAACCAAACCATATATATGTATTTATGTGTGTATATGTAATCATATATACACACACACATAATAGTTCCTGGCATTTTTTTTGTTCCCTGCAAGGAAGTTACCATGCTCCCCAACACTGTTGACAGTGTTCACAAATGTGCAGAGTTGGGATCTTCTGTCCAGTGTGTCCAGAATGGAGAAGGGCACACATACAGTGACTGCAAACATGCAGCCTCTCTGAACACAGTGTACACAGGGAAAGAGGGACGAGCCAGAGAACAAACCTTTCCAAAGGGCCAAGGGTGTGGAAAGCAGCAGCTGCAATCTCTCTGAAGTTGCCCCTGACACATGGGCTTATTAAATTAAATGCATTGGCACAGAAATGCCGGTGGATGTCATGAATTGAATATGAATCAAGGACTCACATCCTGACTCATTCATGCATCAAGTTCTGTCTTTCTGGAGGTGACAGTTATATGATCTCCTTGACCTCAGTCTCTTTTGTGGTACAATCAGCATTGCCCTTGAGCCTGCACACGGCAGATCTATCTTGTTCACTTCTCTGGAGGCCTCATGGCTTTGCTCTCCATTTGTTTCACAAAACTTGGCAGACTACATGCTCCCTCCTGCGGAGCTAATATTCCGTGTGGAACTTTAGATGCTACATCTCCAGCTCTGTCTGCCATGAGCCCTGGATACACTGAAGGAGCCGTGATACACAAAGCTAAAGGACTGGGAAGATACAGGGAGGCTAAAGAAAATTTTGCAGTTCAGGATGCCTAGAAGCAAATTACCAGGAGAAGCCAGATCACTCTTTCAAACGGACTCTGCAGGTCAGGCAGGGGACTTAAGTCTTCTCTTGTGCCGGTTGTGACACTCTGACGGTTTGTACCCTAAGGATGGCTGCATATGGACTGAAGGTGTAGTCTACACAGACGCAGCTAGCTGGGGTGAGGGTTCAGATTCAGGTACACACAGCTCAGGCCAGCAGGAACACAGCGGCTATCCTAAACAGTGTGTTGTCACTTTTAGTACACCTTTTCCATGACTGAGCCTCGGATGGGCCAGGTCCTTGAGCCTCATGTCTATCCAGGGACGCTGTCCTCTAGGATTTTCTCAGCGAAGTCATGTTGTCTCCTTCCTGATACATCATCCATAACCTGCCTCTGGGATCGCTTGTCCAGGTTGCATTGAAGATTCTATCTCAAGGTTGTTTCTCCAGAGACGAAGTCTCTGTTACAGCTGCCGAGAAAGCATTCTAATCACTGCTCCTGAGGCTAGGGACATTCTTGTCTCAGAACTATGGGTTTGATAACCATACTACAGTAAGCATAGATCCTCCAATCTGTGACGGGCAGACAGAAAGACATCTGTCATACAAGGTGTTGCAGGGTCATTGTTGAGGGCATAGTGAACAAAGCAGCCACAACATGGCTTCACAGTAGCAAGAAAGCTGGGGCTTCCTGGTGTATTAGTCAGAATTCTCTAGACTAATGGAAGTTACAGACTCTCTCTCTCTCTCTCTCTCTCTCTCTCTCTCTCTCTCTCTCTCTCTCCCTCCTTACTCCCCTCCTTCCTCCCTCCCTCCCTCCCCCCCTCTCTCTCAGAATGAGAATGACTCACAGGCTGTGGTTCAGCTAATCTAATATGGCTACCTATAAATTGAAGGTTCACGATGTCTTGGCTGGTCTTCAGTGCCTGCTGGAATTCCCAAGAAGTAGGCTCTAAAGCCAGTGAATAAATTGACTTGATAGTAAGGGTGAGAGAAGTTCGCTGAAAAGCAAAAGCTTCCTTCTTCCATGCCCTTCTATAGGCTTCCAGGTGTGGCCCGGATTAAAGGCGTGTCTTCCCACTTAAAAGATCTGGATTAGAGCTACATCTTCCCACTTAAAACTAAGCAAAAATCCCTCACAGGTATGTCCTCCATTTCCAGGTTCTAGTTAATTTCAGATATAGCCAATTTGACTACAAAGAACAACCATCACAACTGGTCTTAAAGAAAATGGTGGACTTGTTTCAAGGAATCATGGGCTGGCAAGGAGTCTTAAACACAAGGGATCCTGTATTTAAGAATGAGCAGATGCCAAACACTGATGTAGGGTTCATGGAGGTACACTGGGGAGGAGAATTTGCAGTCAGGCCTTTCTAAAACATTCTGTTTGTTGCTGTCAAAGACATAAAGTTAGGGATGAGGACGAATGCTGTGGTGGGTGCGAAGAAGGCTTGTGATGGGGGTTCTTGTAGATGTGGCCCTGTTGGTCATGCATTTGCCTGTTTGGTTGCCATCCGCATGAGCAAGTCTATGGTGTTCAAACACACCACCACCACACTGGTCACCTGCCCTGCTCTTCCTTACCATCAGGAAGAGTGATGAAGGGCTCATCTTCTCACATCCAGGAAACAGGATCAGTGAACACTCCCCCATGGAAAGCGCTGGACCAAGCACACGTGTAGATGGATGTCTGGATGCACACAGCTGGTTTTTCTCTTGCATCATATGATATTCCGACAATTAGAAAGCACACATTTCTTCTATCAATCTTCTCTTGCTAAAGGTGCTGAGGGTGTCTGAGACATCCTTACGAAGCTGAGGGGTGAGGGGGGGGGCTCCCGGTAGGAATTCGCTGCCAATCCGTTCTGGCATTCCAACGGGTTCTCTGGCTCGGCTCCATTTACGACTTAGCCACAGCTCGGTCATCTTTTGGCTTTGAGTTCTCGGACAGTGACATATCAGACTAATAATCATGTGTTCTCCTTAGGGGTGACTCAGTGGACCCTGTGAGTCTTCCTAGACCTCTCCATCAGTGCCTGTTAACTGAATCCTGCATTCTCCGAACTGAGAGGGTGGAACCCCTAACAAATTAAACAGCTCTCCTATAGCGCATGGGTTGGGGGGAGGGCAAATCTGAGCAGAGGGTCCCAAATGAGAAAATCCTCCAGAGAAAACACAAGACAGGGAGAGAGAAGGGCCAGCCCAGATAGAGACAGAGATTGGACCGTGTCACCATAAGCTAAGACTGATGGGCAGGTGGCAGAGCCATGGGGGAACCAGCCTGGAGATCTTTGGAGTGAGCCGGGACCTGCCAGCGCTTCAATTCCAGTCTTCTTTGCTCCAGAGCCCTGAGGAAACCGTTTATACTGTTGGAAGCTATCGATTTCACGGTCGTTTGTTACGGTTGCGCTGTGAAGCAGCAGAGGGTAACACATAACACTGCCCGAGTACTCACGGATCAAAGCGAAGCAAAGCCAGGCACTCTGGCGAGCTCTTCCCAAGGAAGGCCTGTCAGATGTGATCATGGCTCAGCAAACAGTCAACTATAAAGTGCCCACCTCGAGCCAAACATGTCTGTGCTAACCATAGAAGGAGACCTGCTGACCCCTGATTGTCAACTGGTTCACGTAGCTCCTTTGTGACAGAACACACTCCCCATAGAGCAGTCTGACTCCCTGTGTAGTGGGTCACTGGGATTGAGCCTGGTAGGTGTGTGTTGTTCTGTGCAGCTTCCCTATGTCTTGGCAGAACCCTAAATCCCCATCCCTCTCACCTGGTAACAAAAAGAATCCTGAAGATTTGGGTCCTCTCCCCTCTTATCTTTATCTGTACAACTTTCTCCCTGCCATCCTCAGGACAAAGAGAGATGTCATGTCAGCAAGCACCAAATGGAGACCCTGTCCCTGTGTCACCTGCTCATAATGGCACCTCTCCATCCCCAGGTGGCATGGTGGCCTCCTGTTCCTATCAATGTCTTTACATTGTTACAACCTAAAGAGACATTAAAGTCACACACTAGTCTCTAACTTTCTGGGAAAAAAAATAGTTTAAAGTTCATTTTAATAGTTTTACAAAATAGAAAATTTCATTTCTGCTAATACTTATAAGAATAAAAATAGAATACAAAGCAAGCAATAAAGACTCTGAAACCATCTGACTAGCAGATTGTGCATGGCAAACATTCAAATCCAAGGGACCGATAACAGATTTATGGTATGGATCTGGCCTCATCCCCTTCAAAGGACATTCTGCTCAGCCCAGAAGGAGAAATCTTCCTGGCCTGGAGGTTCTGGAAACTGAAGCGGCTGAGTGCATACTTTCCACCCACAGTCCTCTGCTTCCCTCTGGTGGCCGAGACTTGAAGTGCTGGAGTAAGATACTCTATTGTCAAAGAGGCCACTTGCCTGGGACTCGGGCACAGAGTCTAAGCAAGCATCTTCATTGCACGATGATGCGCTCTGGCTCTCGGCATTACTTGCAGTCTTGAGTCTTGCTTGGCTGGGGAACGATTTCATGACCAGCAACTCAGTGGATTCATTCTCCTACTCTGTTGGTGACTGGGGAAAGGGTGAACACCTGAAGGGATTTGCTTTGGGCAGAGGGCTTATGATGGTCCTGAGAGTTTATTTGAGGAAACCCTCAACGGTGCTCGCTGTTCAAGCTGGGGCCATGCCTTGACCCTAAGATTAGGTTCAGCCAGCCCAGAGGGATGGGACTCCCTACCCTGGGTCTCCTCTCTTTGAAAGTCCTGGTGTTCTGTCCTCCACCAAGGCCATGTCTCCATCAAAGTCAAGATCATGTCGAATACAAGTTTCTTGAGAGGAAGCATGCATGGGGAATCCTAGCCTGCAGATGAGCAGAGAGTGGCGTTGAGTGGTCTCTTTCTTATTACCAATGGGCCCTGCGCAGGCCACAGGTTTCTGACATCAGAACTTGGTGGTGTTGATCTGTCAGCCTTATCTACTTAGTGTTGCAGCTTCAGAGACCTGAAGGTCAGTGATCTGTTCTGGCTCAGACTCAGCAGACTCCTGAGAACAGTCACCGGGCTAGTTAGCTGCTGTGTGGACAGCTTAGAAAGGGGACCCAGGAAATCTGACTAATTAAGCCTGCTAGTTGCCAACAGGGTTGGCAGAGCCAACAGTTGCCTAGTCAAAAGTAGGCAGTTTACTGCAGAGCACTGGATACATTCCTTTCTGTGAGTGCTGGGCTTCGATTCCCACCTGTTCCTGCTACCCAAATTGCACCTGGGTTATCCGTATTTTCCCTGTTAGGGATCTTCAGTTGTCAGAAATCCTGCTTAGCCTATCACCAAATGCTACTGTTGGAAGAAGGAAAACAAAACAAAATAAAACAAACAAAAAATGTCTCTTTTCAACCATTAGGAGGAAACATGATTTGGTGAGAATACTATAAGGAAAAGCATGAGAAAACGACCCTTGTAGCAGCTGGCTTTCTCTTGGTCAACACAGACACAGCTCCTCCATGATCAGCATCTCCTTCACAAGTGACCGGCTTCTCTTTGGCATCACCTGGGGAGCTGGTTGACGACACCCACATGGCTCAGTTTCAGGAGAGGGGAGCCTGGCTCTACTGGGGGAAGTAAGGATTGGACGGAAAAGAAATCCACGGGAAAGCATTCCCCCTCTTTGGAACTGCTGCCCATAGCCATTCCATTCTCCACTGACTGACCAACGCTGATGTGGGTACCTGCGAGAGAAGGAACCTGAAGACTTCCCAGTCCGGCTCTGAACCTTTGGGAGACAGCTTGGCGAAAAGCCCCAGGCAATGGGAAGGCAGGCTGTGTTTCTTTACTCCCAGTAAGGCAGCAGGCCCAGAGCCAACGGCTTTGTCAGCCACTGGTTCTGACCTTTCCATAGAGCCCAGAAAACTCTATAGCCAAGAATTCTTTACCCGATGCTGTAACAACCCACGAGAAAGGTTCCCTGGGCAGATGAATGGCATCAGTAATTACAGCAGGCAGCTCATGGGAGAGGCTGTGCTGCTCTTTAAAGAATGCTTTCGAAGCTCCTCTGCCAAATGGAAGCCGTTGCAGGTGAGACTATAAAGAGCAAAACCCAAGCAAATATTTACAGATGTGAAGGCGAAGGCCAATAGGAAAATGTGCCCATCCTGGCCATGAACTGCTGCTCGCAGGTGACTGGGTCAAGGCAGTGTGGGCCGTTGCCAAGGAGACTGGCCCCGAGAATCAGCAGCCAACGCTGAGCAGCAGCAGCAGACATCACTCTCTTTATTCTGCAGGCTTCTACCTCCTGTAACAAGGCAGGAAAACAAGAACAAAACACTGCTAGTTGAACAAACATTAAGCAAGGCCAGCAGTGGAAAACTTCTGCTAAACTCCCAGGCACTTGCTAAACTCAAAGCCTTCTGTCTTACTGTCTAATCCCTAGACGAAAGTGCCAGGGTTATCATTAAGGCAAGAAAAATAATTTTTCAAAAGCACAAGTTACAGAGGACTCTCTTGCTCTCTCTCTCTCTCTCTCTCTCTCTCTCTCTCTCTCTCTCCCTGTCCTCTCTCTGTCTCTGTCTCTCCCCCCCGCGCTCTCTCTCCCGCCCTCTCTCTCCCTCCCTCTCTCTCCCAGCCCCCCTGTCTCTCTGTCTCTCTCTGTCTCTGTCTCTCTCCCCCTCTCTCTCCCTTGTCCTCTCTCTCTGTCTCTGTCTCTGTCTCCCCGTGCTCTCTCTCCCCCACCCCCCTCTGTCTCTCTGTCTCTCTCTGTCTCTCTCTCTCTATCTCTCCTGCCCTCTCTCTCTCTCTCTCTCTCTCTCACACACACACACACACACACACACACACACACACACACGTGTCTGCAGTTATATGTGCGCATGCTCATCTCACTGCTGAGGGTGTTACATAACTGGATATCAGATCAAGATAACCTGCTGCCTTGGCAGACAACTGAAGGGCTCTTTCACTTCTAACTGGCAAAGATCTTACAATTTTAAGCCTTTTGGTACACATTTGTGCTTACTCCTGTGCCCTCTCAGGTTCCTTTTAAACACTGTACAGGAAGGTTAGTCAGCTGGAGATTCAGTGTGGGGGTGGCAAAGTGGCAGTGTGAGCATCCCTGCATTCTCATGTGAGCATGGCACTAGCCCTGGCTGGCCTCTGGGGAGCCACACGGGTCTCACCACCCACCCACGAGTCTCCTGCTGAGTGAGAGCTGGCGGTAGTGCTGAGTTTGAGTACCAGAAGAGAGACCATTACCTCCTGCTCTGGGAGAGCGGAAGTACCTGACTGCTGCTTTGGGAAAGGGCACACTCTGAACCACCTGAGTCATGGTGGCTGAGTATCTCTACCACAGGCCTATGATGTCCTACTAAAGAGGAGGAAACACACGCAGGGCCTCAGTCACATGTGCAGAATCACTTAGCTCAGTACCATAAGGCCAGCCACCCGTGCCCCAGGAGCCAGTCTTGGTGGTGGGCACTGTGACAACAGTCTGTGATTTGGACAACTGCATTGAGCTTCTCGGTAGCATACTCCCCACTTTGGGGAGAAGATCTCACTGTTTTATGCATGGCAGTGCATCAGCACTGAACTCAGGGAGTTCTCTGTAATGGTGGCTCAGCCTTTGCTGCAGAGGGCTGGCGTTTCAGACGAGGCTGGATAGTCTCTTCACCTCTGCATGAACCTTTGCTTTCAGAGACTCAGAATCCCATATTCCTCAAAACTTACAGAAGACTCAATATTGTGAGTATCATTCCTTGGTTCAATGACCTGTAGAAGTACACAGCCATCAATGAAGAGGGGCCTTGGAGGACGGTCTAAACCTGCGTTGGAATGGGAAGGACAAGAGGAGGAGGACAAGGAAGCTCACATGACACCCGAAGGCAATGGCTTCCCTGGTACCATAGCCCCCTCAGTGACAGAAGTCACTCCCACTGGCTGCCTTTCCTCGCGTGGTAAAGCCACTGTTGTGTGCCAAGCATCTGACAGGCTTTAGGGATGATGAGAAGCTATTGAGCCAGATGGAAAGGCATCCCTGCCTTACGGGGGACAGAGCAGCAGCAGGCTACTCCAGCACTCTCAGACACTGACTTAGATACAAAGGCTGAGACAAGAACTCAAGGTAAATGGCCAGCTATCATCAGTGTTGCTTTGGTGTTTGCTAATCTGTCTAGATTTCATGGTTCTGGAAGGTTTACTGTGCTAGCTACCAGAGGAGAAAGGTAACCATCACCATACCTACAAAACCTGTGATCTCTAACAGCGATCTGCCTGCTTTATACACTCATTCAACAGTGGCACAAATGTCGGAGTAACCAACCACTGTATGATTGGATTTCAGACCTGATCCATGAGATAGAACTTATGCCTGACGCTGCTCAGGCAGCCAATTACCAGAGATTGTATAGGCCATGGGCAAAGTGGAAGACCAACTGTTGTTGTGCTAGGGGAACATAACAATGAAATCATTCCTACGCTATTCTGCTGCACCCCTGGACCCATGTCTCGTTCATCCATCATCAGAGAAGCTTTCTCCTGGGGTGTAGGAGAACTAATGCAGAGATGCTCATCTGGACAATGTACAGAGAGGGAGAGACTTTGTAACTCAGTCTTAAATGGGATGTGTTCTTCAACTCCCTCCCCTTGGGGCTCAGAAAACTGAGCAGAAGGCGGGGTAGAGAGATTAGAAGAGCCAGAGGGGCCGGGCGGTGGTGGCGCACGCCTTTAATCCCAGCACTCGGGAGGCAGAGGCAGGCGGATCTCTGTGAGTTCGAGGCCAGCCTGGTCTACAAGAGCTAGTTCCAGGACAGGCTCTAAAAAAGCTGCAGAGAAACCCTGTCTCGAAAAACCAAAAGAAGGAAAAAAAAAAGGAAAAAAAAAAAAGAAGAGCCAGAGGGGACGCATGCCCCACAGGAAGCAATGTCGTCCTTGAGGCACTACAGGACGGATGAACGCATGAGCTCACAGAAACTGTGGCAGCAGCCACAACAGAAAGGGTCCCAGAGCTGACAGGAGGAACTGGACACAAGACCCCCTCTCTAAGAAAGAGGCTATCTCTGATTGACAACTGATTACAGAGGAAAGAAAGTTTTTCTTCAGTGGAATCTCTGTGGGTGTACAAGCCACACTTAGAGCAGACCCACACCCAACAGCTGATGGCAACACCAAATGAACTCAGCTGATTTTGTAGATTTGTCTCACACCACTTCGAACATTTTTAATCTTACTGTTTTTTTTTTTTTGGCTTGTGTATTCTTGTTTCTGATTGTTTTATGGTTTGTCTGTGTGGTGAGTGTGTGTTCCTTGTGCTTTTTAAAACTTCTCGTCCATTTGTTTTTTTTTTTTTTATAATTTGTCTTTTTATTTCCTAAAGAGAGAGAAAAAGAAGATATCGAGTCAGGTGGGTGGAGAGTGGGGGAGGATCTGGGAGTAAATGAGGGAGGAGATACTATTTACTGCTTTAATTGGTGGTGTGAACCTGAGAGAGCGGAGCCAACAAATTAGGCTGACTAAAGGCTCATGAAATAGCTAATAGAGTGTCAGGCGATTTTAGACTCTAAGAGTTAAGGAGAATCACACAAGTAAGGGGTTCAATCACAAGTACAAGCTGCACATGGCAAAAATATGTTTTCCATAGGGGCCAATAAGGCCCAGGCGTAAGGAATAAGCTCAAGTAAAGTCACTCCTGTCTGCTACACCTGGGAGGGGCTCAAGAGCACTGAGGTCACATGACTCTCCTATTTTCTTGGAGTTTGCTCACAGGCACTCAGAGTTCTCCTCTCCCAACTTCATTCTTGGATCGTGTTCAGACAGAAAACTGTGCTGACAATGTAGTGTATGAAAAACAATTATTTTATTGAAAAAGAAGTAAGTCTGGGGCCAGAGAGAGATCAACAAGAACACTTGCTCTTGCAGAGGACCGAGGTGCAGTTCCCAGCAACGACGTGGTTGCTGTCAAGAGCTTAATAACTCCAGCTGGCTCTAGGGGATCAGATGCTCAGCTGTGGCATCTACAGGCACTGCACATAGTTCATACACACAGAGATACACACACACACACACACACACACAGAGAGAGAGAGAGAGAGAGAGAGAGAGAGAGAGAGATTAAAAATTAAAACCAGAAGATTGTGATGCAGATATTCTCCTCCAGTCCTAACTCCAGGGACCGTGTTGGACACAGGAGCACACAAAGGGACATGGGCACAGGACTGCCACAACTGCTACAGGCTCAGAGCTGGAGAGCAAGCAAAGACTCCCGAGGCCTACAGTGGCTGGAACACTGTGATTCAGACAGCAGTGGTCTTCTTCCTGGCATGGCTAATCAAGACAGCAATATGGCCGGGCGGTGGTGGCGCACGCCTTTAATCCCAGCACTCGGGAGGCAGAGGCAGGCGGATCTCTGTGAGTTCGAGACCAGCCTGGTCTACAAGAGCTAGTTCCAGGACAGGCTCCAAAGCCACAGAGAAACCCTGTCTCGAAAAACCAAAAAAGAAAAAAAAAAGACAGCAATATGTTTTCAGGGCACACATGAACTGAAGAATAAAGAGAATGATTCACTTGGAGATTTTGAGAAAGAGCAAGAAGGAAATGATTAGAAATAAAATTTGTCCAGTCATGTTGCTCTTTATCTGTTTTGAAGAGATTAATCTGGTTTGGATGAAAATATTGTCATTCAGAGAACACATACATCCCCAGCACACAAATCTCAAAACTAACAAAACCCTTCACTTTAGACAAGAGTGGCCTCTTTCCCCCAGGCATTCTGTAAAGCCATGGAGACCTTCCTTGGTCAGCAGCGCCCTCTTGTGGTCAATAGAGGACTGGCAATGAATGGCATACTCGACACCTGGGAGTGTTTTAAGTACATCTTAAATATCTTCTTGTTTAAAACACTACATATAACATTTTTATCTAAAATATATAGTTTAAAAAAGTCATTTCACCCGTTACTACAGAGGCAGTTATCCGGTGGAATGCTGGCAACCATGGACTGATGCCCTGCTGGGTGTTAGACAGGATTTCAGTGGATGGCATGTGTGCGTGTGTTCATATGTGTGTGTAATGCATGTGTGTGCACATGTGTGTGCATGATGGATGGATAGTGCATATGCGTGCACATGTGGTGCCTCAGTGGGTAGAAGCCAGAGGTCTTCACTGGGTGTCTCTCCTTGACTGTGCCATATCTTTGCCTGCTGCACTAGGGTGACAGACACGCACCACCCCCATTAGAGACATGCACGACCCCAGTTACAGACACATGCCACCTCACTCAGTGTTTTGCAGGGTACAGAGGATCTGAACTCAGGTCCTTGTGCTAGCCCCTTGACTGACTGAACCCTATAGCAAAATTCAAAATTAATTTACTTGTTTTGTATGACTTTGTCTGTGTGTGTGTGTGTGTGTGTGTGTGTGTCTCCCTCGCAGAAGTCAGAGTACCATTTTACACGGCTAGTTCTCTTTTTCTCTCAAGGATTTCTGTGGCTAAACTCAATGGTCAGTCTTGTGTAGCAAGATCATTAACTTACTGGCCTTATATCTTATTTTAGTTTGTATTGAACTAAATGAAGTAAATGAAGGGGGAAATAGGGCTTAAATATCACATGAGGTCCTCAGCAAAGGGCAGGACACAGGGTACCCAGGCTACAGTAGGTGCCCGCTCAATGCTTTGATTCCCTTGGGAGCTTTTGGTTCTCTGCTGCCCCAGAGAACAGGTTTCCTGACTTGACAGCACTTCTTCCAGGGTTCAGGGCCATACCTCCTGGGTTGGGCTTAGCTATGATCTCATCTTTAATATTTTACCCACCCAGAAACATCCACAACGCTTGGCTGACCGGGCCACAGAGGTTCCTCTTGCCGGCTGTGTGTCAGTCCAGATGGCTGTGAATTACTCACAGGAGCGTTACGCTATAGGCCTGCCTAGACCTGAAATCCTCTCTCTGGTACGTGTTCTCTACCAATCAATCACCTTGCTTTCTAATTGATTGCTATGTGATACGACTACAATACAAAGCATCTTGGGAGAGTGAATGGGTTTATTTCAGCTGACATCTCCCAGGATACTCTCCATCACTGAGGAAAGTCCCAAGGAGGGACCCTGGAGGCAGGAACAGAAGTAGAGACCATGGAGGAGCCCTGCTTACTGGCTTGATCCCCATGGCTTGCTCAGCTTGCTTTGTTATACAACTTCCAGAGGGATGAGACCACTCACAATAGTCTTGGCTCTCTTATACCAACAACTAATCAAGAAAATGCCCCACAGGCTTGCCTCCATGCCAGTCTGATGGAGACATTATCTCAATCCAAGTTAATACTGCCCAGATGATCCTTGCCTCTGTCAAGTTGGATTAAAACTAAACAGCTCGCCACCCAACCTGAGGGAGAAACCATTGTTCTGGATGTACAGATGTCTGACAGCTAGACCCTTCTTTGGCCAGGTCCATTTAGTACCAAGCACACACTCTACCATGATGCTGGGCATACTCTCTGCCATGATGCCAGGCATACTGCTCACTGTGATTGTGGTGGTTTCTGTAGTTTGAGTCTTTGTGTGTCCCTAGTTTCACATGGAGACACTTGAACTCCAAAGCAGAGATATTAGGAGGTGTGGTTTGGGGGAAGATGACAAGATTATAAGATTTGAAGTTTCATGAATGAAGCTAGCACCCTTATAAAAAACACCACAGAGAGCCGACATGAGGACATGCCAAGATGGTCACCAGGTGTGAAACAGAAGCCAGTATGAACAGAACCCCAGATCTTTTGTTTTTCCATTTTGTTCAGCCCAGGACTGCACACCTTGGGAATGATCCCACCCGTGACGAAGACGGCTCTCTCTACTACAATTAATGTAGTAATTTAACATGCCTGTGTGTAATCTCAACAAGCACGCCCAGACATCCATCTCCAGGTGAGCCTAGAGTCTGCCAAAATGACAACACCACCATCACATTGGGCAAAGGCACATTAACCCCAGTACCTGTCATAACCTAAAAGGCACAGGCCCAAGGATTAACAGTGTACATTAGTGTGAGACAAGAGAGAGATCCTGGAAAAAAACACGAATAGATTGATGATGTGGGCATAATAACCACCTTCTCCAAAGATGTCACAGGGCACAGGCAAAGGTGGAAGGGCCTCGGGGAGTGAAGGCCATTCATCAGCTGACCATGAGGCAGGGACATTATCCTGGAAGGGCCCTTGCAGTAGTAAACACAGCCAAGTGAGGCAGTGTGAGCTACAGGTGACTTCCCAATGTCAGCTTTAAATATATGAAGGCGCCCTTGGATTAAGGAAAGGTGGCAGTCTCTGAAGACCGGGAAGCTGACAGAAACAGCCATGCCTGAACATCTCCAAGGAGGCTTCTCTTCTGTTGACACTTCAGTCCCATGACCTGTGCCTCTATGGGGTGACGGATGCCTGCCTCTGAGCCTGGGAGCCACATCACTCTGCTCCGGCAGGTGACAGGAAAGCCATAGAGCTGACATGACAGCAGCACCCTTCCTGAGAAGCCTGTAGCTAGCAGCTATTTATTATTATATGATTAAAGTTATGATACATTCTATAATATGTTCGCTATAATTATGAGCTCATGACAACAAATTTAGGAAAAATGTTCGGAGATGTACTCTTCTGTAATAAATTCTGCATTGAATACATTCACCAAATTAGCTCCCTCTACCATCTACGTGTGAAAAATAAAGGTGATAATTTATGAACTACAATAGGATTTTAACATGCAAAAAATGCAACCCCTTGATGCACAGGGAGGTGTAGCATGTGTTGAATTAGGGTTTGTTTTCTATTAACCAGGAGAGGGCGCTCCGAGCTAAACTTTGGAAGGCGGTGTGGTTGGTTTTAAGTTAGGACAGGAGCAAGTGCTGGGTTTTACTACCCTCCTCTAGTTAGTAAAAGCACGGATGGTGTTTTACAAACCACAAATGAATGTCAGTTTCTGCTAGCGCACACCAAGAAGGCACAGGACATGTTGACCACCCCCTACCTACTCATCCACTGCTTTCATTTCAGATACTCAGACGCCAACTGGAGAGCTTAGGAAGAAATAGGTATAACATTTTTCATGAACATTGACTGAATTTTTGGAACAGGCTGACACCCATCCACACAAGAAATATTTTGGGGACTGAAATAAATTTCAAATGATTTAATTCTTTATGATTCCCTTTGAGAGAGGTCAGATATTCATTTCTTGCTGTCATCTTTCTCACAGCAACCACTGTGCTTGGCTAGAAAACTTGAGACCACCGTGGAGGTGTGCATGCCCCCAGGTGGAGGTGTGAATGCCCATAAGTGCCCCAGTTGCTTTAGTTACACATAAGAGAGCCTAGGTTTCGTTCGTTTTGTTTTGTTTTGTTTTGTTTTATCTTGTTTGAACTGATCCAACAAGAAGCCCCCTTCTCTGAGGTCACAGTTTGTGGGTTCTTTTTGCGGTCTCAGGGCCCTTGGCCTCATGGCTTCTCCGGCTTCGTTTGGGGGCAGGCACCACATTCTGACAAGAACCGAACAGTTGAGAACTATGAAGAAAACACACAAGCTTACCTAAAAGTCCCTATGAATATATTGATGAATCATAAAACCCTGACAGCTTCTAGATGAAGCCGAAGTGGCCCAAGAGGCAGCATTCCTTTGTACGTGTTAAATCATTCATACCCTGAATTCTGTGTAGGATGGTTAAGGTTGTCAAACTACCAACAATTCTCCTAATTACTACATAAAATTGGAACCCTATTGTCTAATTACATGTAAAGAGGGGGTGGTGGAAACTCTTTTGGAGAATAAGGACATATTGGGTATAAAACGCCTTGTCATGCAGTCATGCCCAGCAACCTTCGGCACACAGGAAAGGAAGCTGTTGTTCCTACTTCAAACTCATTAAAGCATACGTGTTTGTGCTATGTGAATAACAGCCTGTATTCCTGGAGGAAGATGCAATCTCAAAGTGATGGAATGGTGGCAAAATATCAGGAGGGGAAACTGCACCTGCTAGACATTTAGTCCACATTAATCTATGGTCCTTAAGATGGTTGTCATCTTCTCCTCCTGACTTTCCCTCTGAGACAGTCAGCTGTGGTTTGATTACTGTGTGTTTGCAGATGATGCGATCCCAGAGTCCTCATGCCTGCCACCCACACTGAAGCAGCAAATAGACACCAGAGGGTCTACAAAGTTGAGATGCAACAGCAGGTGTCCGTTTATAGAAATTAGAACCAGAGGGCAAATATATACACAGAACAGACTCCACAGGAGGAATAGGCCAGCCGAAATTAGGATGAGCGCGTCAAGACAGAAGCAGAAACCTGTGGAATGGGTGTGGCACGCACCCAGTCTTGCTGCTGAGGGAAATTTAATCTGTGTAAAATCCTTTGTTGGTTTCTGATACACATCAAGTCCTACACGTGTGTGCTGATAACCCCATGCCAGCATTTTTTTTTTACTGGTCTTTGCTCTGTCATCTACATTCACACAATGGGGGCAATTGAGTGAATCACTGGTGTTCGGCGTGGAAGGGAACCGAGGTGTAACCTGTGTCCCCGTTCATCTGCTACCATTTCCCATCGCTGCCATTGGTTCTTGTGCACACCAGCACCTGCCGGGGTTGCTCCTGACCAGGAAGCACTGTGATGTGCTCTGAGAGCTATGTCAAAGCCTGGGCTTCCTGCCACTCAGTAGCTCCTGATTCTGGGTGACTCGGGGGTGTGAACTCTCTGAGTCACATCGCAATTGCTTTTCTGCCTCTTTTCCCTCTTGTGACTGCGTCCTGGAGGTGCCCTGGAGTGGACTCCAGTTAGTTGAAATGAGGTTGTTTCTTGCATGTCTCTGCAGTCTACAGTGTCCAACATTCCTGCTGCATTGTATTTGAAGGTGTGACCTCCCTGTTCCTCATCTTCCGGGCTCAGGGGTACTGGAGCCAACTGCAGGATTGGCGGAACAGAAGACACGCCTCTCAAACTTTCGAGTGTTGTCTACCCCTCTGACTGCAGTTTTCTTTTAGAAACGATTTCTGTAAGCATTTTAAGACATTTATTTTGTCAGAGATTGGCACTAAATAAACCGAGTCCCTCATTAGCATCAACTGTAGTGATCTATATTTGTCAGTCCCGATCTACGATCTGCTAGTTAATAGATAGGTTATTGAGTTTCCGTATCCATGAACCTTACTGATTTTGTTTAATAATACTCAAAACATAGCTTAATTCATTTTACTGCTATGGTAGAGATTTTATTTGGACAGTGGGGAGAGGTTCATCTGGCAGTTGCTGTGTGTGTCTGTGTGTTCATCTTGATAAGTTTTGTACCATTATGATGCTGGCTTTGACAAAGTGACTGTAACACAACAAACACCATTTTCCTCCTCTCTTTGACAGGGTCCAGTCTAAACAGCATCAGAGTTAGAGGACCTGTGAGACCCATGCATCCTCCCATCTCCTGTGAGAGTCTTTTGCTCCCCTCCTCTCCTCCTGCCATCTTCACATACTGCTGATATGCTCAATCCAAGGTCTCTGGTGCTCCCCTTTGGTGAGTGGGGGGCCACCATACAGAACCACTCACAACTTGATTTATCAGCAGCAAATAAGAGGTCAAATATGCCTTGATCCCACTGCAAATGATGATGTCTGTTTTATCCTTCTAATGCTTATTTTCCCATGTCTCAATGGGCTTTCCCAGTGTTCCTGTCTAGCTGTAAACACTCAGCCATAGCATTGTGCATTTCTACTCTGAAAGTGATCTTTTCAATCTAATTCTTTCAGGTACTCCACTCGGTTTTGATCCCCACTCACTACTGGCTTTGAGTGGGTGGGGGGGCTTATCAAGATACTATGTTTAAACAGTGTGTGTGTGTGTGTGTGTGTTGTGGTCTATGCATGTGTTAGCATGTGACTCTGTGCATACATGTGTGAAAGCCAGAGGTTGCAGGGATCTCTCCTCTTTTGCTATACCTCATGTCTGTCTGTTAAACGAAACCTCCTCAACTCAGCTGGACTAGCTGGCCAATGAGTCTCACAGATATACCTGTCTCAACCACTAGCACATACATGCGTTCAGTCCCCGTCCTGAATTTTTATGTGGTTCTAAGGGATTAAAACTCAGGTCTTAACACTTGTCCCACAGACACTTTACTGATCAGTTCATCTCCCCAGCCTGTTGTGTGTTCTTTCTAAAAGGACCAGTGGATGCTTTTAGTCTAACATGTTAACTTGGAATCCCTTCTCAAGAAGCTTCTGCCTTTCCTCCTATGCCACACTCTGGGGCCTGATGGTGACTTTGGGTGTGAAGAAACAGGTAACTATGGAGTCGTCAGAACAATGGTTGCACAGCTTACCCTGCCTTCTGCAACTCTTCCATTGGTTTTTCCCAAGGAAAAATGGAGTGTGTCCTTGTTCCTTATCATCCCGGCTTGGGGTCCAGGGTGGAAATGATTGTGTTGTCGTTCTTGGTCTAGAAGTTCAGCTCGCCTCCGACCCAAGAAGTATGATGACAACAGTTCTAGTGCCAGCTGTTTGAGTAGCTCTCCATTCTGGACCTGAGAAGATTTACATCTGTGTTTAATACTTTAAGTCTTAAAAGGAAAAGTTGTGAATCAGCCTTCAGGGGCAGGCATTGTCTATGGAAACACAAAAATGTCAGCAGACAAGCCAGACCGTTCCATTTAGGTTAAAGTTCCAGGATTTTTGAGGCAACAGTTTGCACAGTCAAGGGGTTATTTGGGGGGAATCTTGACCCTGGTACCTGAAGTCAAGCATCGTCATTTGATAGATCAATATTGTGGGGGTGACAACACAGAAAGAGCTGGCCGTCTTTTCATCAGGGTGAAGAAATGAAAGAAAATATGACACGCTACCGGCCGTACCTGAAAGAGTTCATCATGCAGTCTCCTATCCAGAGCAGAATCCAGTCTCAGTCAGCAGTGACCACAGGCGAAAGGCAGACCAGTAACCAGGCTGGCGAGGTGAACAAGGAAGAGGGGTTTATTTGTTTAGGACCGAAGAGACAGCAGCATATTCAGGATGACAGAGAGGAGATGGCACACTGTCGTGATGACTACCGGGAGGGGGGTAACTGTGAGGACAGTCATGGGGAACCTTAAGGACGCTTGTATCAAGAGATATGTATGGTAGGGCTGGAGATGTGGTTGAGAGTAGATAGCCTCCACGGAACTGTGCAGGAGCCACTGCACACAGAGAAAGACGGGTATGAGAATATCCAACGGGCATCCCTAGGGCGCTGTGCTAGAAGTCAAAGACGACATGAGCAGCTCATACCCTACAGAGCACAGGGACAAGGCAAATGAGACGTGAGTACTAGCTAATCCCAAGGTCTGCATTCCTGGTGCCGCATCGCCCTGGGGGCCCTTTACCTCTGACTAGCTTGGGTTCTACACGAAGTAGCTGGAGAAGAGACTATGGGATGAAGTAGCAGTCCAGGGAGTCGTCCTGCTTTCCTGCTTTCCCACCCCCTCTCGTGTCTGAGGTTTGAAACTTTTCTATATTGACTTCCACATCTGGAAAACTTCATTAAGAAAATCTTGATTTTTCCATAGGAAAAAAAAAAGTCATCCAAGGTCATAGCTGATAATCAGTTACTTATTCCAAAATTCCCAGTGTCCTGCAAACTTTAGCTTCTCGGGGATCTCTCTTAGCAAGAACAAAATGACCTTCATGCCTCCTGAAAATCAATTTAGTAAGTAATGAGAATCTTCCCATGAGTTTGATGTGCTGCCCTCTCCTGTGCTAATGAAGAACCCAGGAAAGTCAATTTAACTCATACTTGCATCTTACCTATACACTGTATATAATCCTTAACATTGCCTCATAGGATATAGTCTCATTAAACATGTCCAATCTAGACAACATCTCAGTGTTACAACTATTCAGTCATTGATATATTGACTCAAGTAGCAAAAAGAAAAATACCAAGATGTAAATTTGCCAATCCAGAATATCAACAACCAGGTTTCAGAATATAAACCCTGGCATGAACATTACCTGTCTTCTTCCCGTGGGAGTGGTGTAAAGAGAATCACTGGGCATCGTTTCCCTTGACAGGGAAGACTGCCGAGGACTCACAGGGAAGATGTGGAGATGCCTGTGCGTCTCATTCTTCCTTGTAACGCAGATCTCTCTACGGCTTTAACCTGAGAGTTAGGGAGTTTGCCTTCTCCCTAAAGTTCATAGGAAACTGAATCTTTAGCCACATGTTCCCTTGACCCTGACTCCCGCGTGGTACATGAGCTTTTTCTTTCTGGTTTTCTTATTCATATACAAGGTGAGCTGCAGGCAGTTTTGGATGGTGGTATTATCAAAGTATTTAATGATTTGCAAAGTCACGTGATCTCCCTCCGCTTACTCGCTTTAATGTGGTCATTGCTGGTCTACCAGCGACCATACAAACCTGTTTTGAAGTTGATGAATTGTGTGGTCACACAAGCCTGTCACATCAGTTTACAAAGACACCTGGCATAACGAGAAGTGACCCGGTGGAGTACATCAACTTCTACAATGGTTTATTACGGCCGACGCTGATAGAATGTGTGGTTTTCCCATTGGATATTACTAATTAGAACTGCGTGTGTCAGGTTTCAGGTCCATAAGGAGAGACTAGAGGGGGTGTGATAATGAATAGAGAATTTGAATAAAAACGAGTGCCCGTGAATCAAAGCAAATACAACCTGTGTGCACACGCACACACTAGACAGTTCTGTCTTGTGAAATCTGTGTGCACACATACACACTATACAGTTCCCTCTCCTGCAACCTGCGCATGCGCGCAAACCACACACACACACACACACACACACACACACACTACACAGTTCTCTCTCCTGCAACTTCCAGGAAGGAAGAACTGGCCTGGGGCTGACAGACCATCATTCCTCTGCAAGCAACAAGGGTGAACCCAAATAGTGCAGAATTTTCATCTTCCTTGATGACACATTCAGGAGGTACTGCTAAGTGAGATGACTGTGGACAGAAGCAGGGATCCCCTATGTGTCTTTTGATACAGAAGGAGTTCAGCCATGGAGCGCAACAGTTATGAGAGTCTGGTTCCAGTGTCTCCAAATCCAGATGAGACCCTCCTTCCCCAAGCCCCTGCAGCTGCCCCTCTCCTGTAGTAACACCAAAGACCTACTAGCTGCCATGGAAGGTCCTCGTGTTTGGAGAGTTTGTAAGAGACAATGAAATGGTGGCATTGTAAACAAGAAGAAGAGGGGGCAGGGAACCTGGGCTGCTCTGAGCACACACTGGGAGACCCTACTCAGGACCCTGGACTTTGTCACCATGTGCTGTGCCGATGCGGAGGAGTTTGTCTTCGTCACCAGCTCAGAGTGGTGCAGTGTGCAGTGCCTTCCCTGGAGCAGACTCAGGGCGAGCAGGAAAAGCCAGAGAAGGGGTGGCAGGTTTCCCCGGCTGAGCGCAGCCTTCGCTCCCCATTGGCTATGTAACTGGGGCCAAGTAGTTATACACTGGCGACCCCCCTTGCTAAGCGAAATAAATATGGAAGGTAAACACAGCAGGATGCTAAGTATAAATAAAAACCATTTAAAAACTCTAGATGTTGAAAATGGAAAAACACTGGTGAAAAGTAAATTGGAATTCTGTACATAAAACATGACAGCTCAACATTACCAAGATGTCACATACGCACCCTGTTTCATGTGTAGGTTTAACACAATGTCTATCACAGACCTATTAAGGACTTTATTTAAAGACAGCGAGATAAGCTTATTTCATGTGACAAAAAAGGCAAAGGACCCAGAACAAACAAAAAGTTTTGACAAAATAAAAGAAGGCAAGAAGAATCAGTAAATCCAACGTTTACAAAAAATGTTTTTCGATAGCAGCAGCAATCAAAACCATGGAGTACAAGAGAGAGACAAATGAAGAGATGAAGGGATCTGAGCCAAAAGCCCACTAAGGATCACAGAGATATGTCTAGCTGGTTAGACAGAGACAGAAAAGAAACGAGAGATGGTCCTTACAACAGATAAAGATAAAGCAACAGGAGGCTTACATAAATAGATTCATAAATATATTGTGTGAATAAACAAATTAATCAATAATATTCTATCTAAACTTTACGTCTTAAACAGATTTGACTCAATATGAGCAACACATGTAAATATCAAACAAAAACAACGTGGAGACCACAGGAGAAATGACACTGGTCTCAGCCCATGGGGTGAATCCCTAGGCACGGCAGTGGGATCACGGCAGTGGGATCACACATTGTTCACACTGAGATGAACAATGGAAACAGGAAAAAGCCCTCCCTCCCTTCCCACCCCTCCCCCCTTTCAGTCCCCTCCCTTCCTTTCATCTCTCCCTCTCTCTTCTCATCTCTCCATCCCTCCTTCTCCCCATCCTTCTTTGTCTTTTATGAGAAAGGTTCTAGCCCTAGCCAGTGCTGGACAAGATTGCAGGATGCAGACAAAGTTGGCTTCACACTACCATCCTGCCTCAGCCTCCCCAGCGGTGTATGCCAGGGTCGCAGGCATGAGCTCCCATTGTCCTTCTAAAACCATCTCTTTTGAGAGCTGTGGGTGTAGAAGCAAGGAATTAGCAGGAAAAAGAAGAACAGATATTGAGAGGAAGTCTATGCATATAATTTCCCAAAGATGAAGACACAAGAATGAAGGGGTTGAGCTTCCTTGAAAACGCACAGAAACCATTCACTCCGGAGAAGATGATGCCTGCTTTGGAGGAGGTGTGGATATATATATATATATATATATATATATATATATATATATATATATATATCCAGGTCATCAGAAAGGAGATTGAGAGAAGCAAGCGGGACGTGGAGAGAACGAATCTCCAGAGTTAGGATAAAATAATATATGTGAACAGGAAGTAAGTACAATTTTCTGTTTCCTCCTCTCTGCTTCCCTCCCTGTCTCTTTTTCTCCCCCCCTCCCTCTCCCCCTCCCCCTCCTTCCTCCTTTCTTGCCTATGTTTTTTTCTTACTTGTTTTTAAACCATCAGAGTTTAAACTCAGGGCATGCTTATCATACTAGAGTGCTCTGATCCTGAGCTGTGTTCCCAGCACTCTCTCTCTCTCTCTCTCTCTCTCTCTCTCTCTCTCTCTGTCTCTCTGCCTCTCTGTCTTTCTCTGTCTCTGTCTCTCTCTCTCTGTCTCTCTGTCTCTCTCTCTCTCTCTCTCTCTCTCTCTCTCTCTTTCTCTTTCTATTTTGAGACAAGACCTGACTGAGCTGCCCAGACTGGCTTTGAACTCATGGCCCCCCTGAATCAGCTTCATGGGAGACCTAGCTTAACAACTGATGCTTTTCACGCACAGAATAAAAAACATGGTAATTTCAGAATAAAATCCACTAACATTTTATCCGAAGACGAAATAAGACATGTACTCTCACAGTTTGAAAGGGCTATGGAAGCCAGTTAATTCACATTTATAGTATATGGGAAAATTGGGAGACAATAAATAACTTAATTATGCAACCAAGGAGAGGACATACAGTCACTCCTATCACCCAATGTTTGCCCACCCTTGCCTTCTGTAAATTAGGAAAGGAATTGGATTATTCCATATGTCTTACGCTTCGAGAACACATCTATCATCGTTGAAAATTCCTGTCATCTTTTTGCTTCTATAAAATCAACAGGTGGACCAAATGTACGCTGTGAAATTTGGGCTCATCCAAGTGTATCATCCACGGGAAAGAATCTACTACAGGCATGTAGGAGGGGCAAATGTCTTGTTGTCATCTGTGCGGTCATATTAGGTAATTAATAAGGAGGGGACCAGAGACACCTCATTAAGTAATTACAAGGCATGTATGAGAATATAAGTAATACAAATTATTAACTACTAGCCTGGGACTTTTTAATATCACATCTTATCTTGTCATATAATAATTCTCTTTTCATTTAAATCCACTGCATTTGACTCTGCAACCATCATCATCATCATGACAACAATCAGCATCAATATCAGCAACAACACCACATCACCATCGTCTCCGTCACCCCACCATCCCCACAATCACCACCACAGTCCCCACAGTCGTCATCACTGACATCATCACCATACACAGCACCATAGCCATCACTACCGCGCTGCCACTATCACCACAATCATCACCAGCACCATCAGCTCCCTCCCTCCCTTTTGCCTTTTCTTTCCCCCCTCTCTTTATCTCATCCTATTCCTGCTTCTTTGTCCTATGCGTAGCAATACTGTTCTCCAAAGTATATATTCCTTTGTTTCTATCACATCAAAAATGACAACTTCAACATCTGCATTGACTCATAACCATCATGTATCCTCTCCTCTCTCTCTCTCTCTCTCTCTCTCTCTCTCTCTCTCTCTCTCAAATATTTCTTCAGGAACACAAGGAAAGAAATAGAAAAGTGAAAAAGAAAATTCATCATTTAACCATTGTGGGACTATTTCATATTATAAATAAGCACACACTTTACTGGAGCAAAGCGGACCATCCTCTAGGTAAGGCATGGACCCTTTCCTTCTACTTTACTTTTGCTTAGTTAGTGATAAAGCTGCCTAGAATAACCAAGAGACACTAGAATTAAGATCGTCACAGTAATTAAGAATAAATGGCTGGAGAGTAGTTTTATCTAGGATAAAGCCTTCAAAATAGTCTTCTTGGTATCATTAACATCATTGATTATCTCTACCATATCTGTTGCCAGTGTAATTAGAAACCTTGACTCCACAATGAACGAACTACAAACTCCTTCAGTGCATGTGATCTGAGACAGAAGTGGGGTTTTAAAGTAAAACCTGGTGGATTAATCAGTCTCTCTGCAGCCAGTATTCATTCCTATGAGACGCAAAACTTTGTTCGAGTCCCTGACAGGAGTTGGTGGAGAAAACTCTAGAAGATTGACATGTTATTACACTCTTCAACATGACATAAATATTTCAAGCTTTACCATCAAGCTAAACGGAATCTTATCTGACAACAGTACACAGTGTGATTCGGTCTGCAATTAACCCATCTGAAGTTCTTAATTTTTAAGGATATTATGAAAATAACTCAAAAAAACCCAAAGGTCATACTATGATGAATGAGAAATTAAAACCTTTTAAAAATAGTTATTCAAATTCTGATGAACAGGCAATGAGCTAACTCAATATTCGCTTTAACAAATGACATTTAAAATGTGTTTTTGTCTTTAGTTTTACATTTTAATGTGCCTACAGCTCCAGCTGAAATATTACAAATGCAATTATTTTAATAAGAGTCAGCTTAACTATTGACTATTGCAGAGGAAATGTTGCATAAAGGACTTTGTTATTTTGAGTGGTCAGCCTCAATAAAAAGGAGATTTGTTCGGATTAGGTGTCCTATGGCACTTTCAGGAAAGCCCGTCTGTCACATGACAGATGAATATATGAAAGGACTCAGCTGAAAGGAGACCTCGAAGATGAGGTTCAGTCACAGTGGACGGTTGAACAGAGGGCTCTGTGTTGACAGTTTCTCATCTGTCAGGTCTTCTGTCAATTCAGTCAATGTTAGGGCTGATTCATTGGGTGTCCTTTGCGTCCCCTGGTAGACTATCATCGTAAACTCATGCAAGCTCCCCGCCACAGTGTCATTAAGAAGATGCATGACCCGAAGTTCTCGCTAACTTTCCTCATTGAAGCTCGGTGACTTACAACTTCCATTCTCGGGGATGGCAGGGGTGTTTGTCAGCTATTACAACCTGAATTTTTCCAGAGGTCCTCAATCGACAGTGTCTGGAGTGGGGTGGAAATGAAGGGACAGCCATCCACGTGCTCAGACGCTAAGGCCTGGGATGTGAAATTAGCTGTCATAACAAGCCCATAAAGCCTCAGCACATTGTTTATCTTGCTCAGTTTATAAAGTGTAAGATGATGTAAGCCAGCTCTCTGGAGGACGGGGTGATCTAGTGTAATGAGGAACAAGTATGGATTTGACCCTGGTGAGATTATTTCTTTACCAAGACATTCTGCTCTCTCATGAGCATCCTTAACCCGAGTCATCTATCTCTTCAGGTTTTCTCGTGATCCCTTTATCGTCTATTAAATAATAATTTAATAAAATCTTCTATTTTCCTTGATAAAAATCTAAGAATCATTATTAATAGCTCAGATAAAGGGCTGTTTGGGGGAAAACTGTAAGTATGACTAAATTCACTTTCTATGAACCAGTTTACAAAGAAAATGCTCGACAGAGTAGGGATGTAAAGGGCCTTCCCTGTGGCGGGTTCAATATAATTTTAAAAACACCAGAAAAGTGCCCCAACCTGTGTAACATAAAGATACTGTTGATGAGTTGCCACAGCTGGGGCATCCTAGAAAACATCCCAACCTACTTTACTTGGCGGCGCCATTGATGCCTTCCTGCTCATGAGGCATCTCACTGTTGCTTCCTTTTGACTTTCACCTCTAGACTAGGAATCCTGGACATTGCTATTTGTATTAATATTCAGGGTTAAAAATTTAAACTATCATGTTTCATGTGACCATGTGTGTGTACCAGCATCTTCATAGGGGTGTGTGTTCATCATCTGACTGTCGAGGTCCAGTGAGACACCTGAGGAGGATGCAATAACTTCTATCATATGTATTTGAATCTTAAGAATGAACCTCCTAGGTAGGCTGCATTGAATCAGTTGTTCTAAATTTGTTTGGTTTCAACACAGCGTGACCACACACACTCTAGCTCAGGTATGAGCACACAGGGAACAAATTTTATCTCCTAAAGTCACGCCAGAGCTTGGCCTTAAATGTACTCCTAAAAAGTGCAAGGAAATGCATGTGAGAAGATGTTTCCATGAAAACCCAGCAATGGCCTGTTGTGTCTACCAAGAAGGCCGTCCTAAACAACATGAAATTATCCCATAGACTTCATGTCATACAGATAAGACAGCCACTATTCTACCCTCTGTGAATACTATACCTCGAAGAGTTATCTTCTGACTGCAAGAGGCATCCCAGCTACTCTGACATCTGACTCAGAGGGTGCTTGTTCTACCATCAGTCACATGTGTTTCCCCCAGTAACTCTACCTGGGGCTGGGCAAGGGCTACCAGCCAGGGTATAGGCAGGGCAAAGGGGAAATAGAAGGTTTAGCTACCTTATAGTATCATTGAACCAACAGTGGATTGGATGTGAGAATAAGCTCTCTCATACAGGCTTGAAAATATTGGTACCAATAATATTTATTTAGCTTTATATTTATATTAGCTAAATAATATGTATTTGCTTCAATGATGTAACAATCATGTTCATAACTGTGAACAAGCATCAGGATACATCCAGCACTTATGATCATTATTTTAATGGACCAAATTTTTTAGGTTGTAGTATCATACGCTGACTTTTGTATGTTATATGTAATGATCAAGTCAGCTTAGTTGTCATTTTCATTGCCTAAAACATTTAAAACCTTTTTGATTAACACTAAATGATTGTATATATTCACAGAAGACAGTGGGATTTCTCTGGATGTTGGGAGCAGTGAGACCCCAGATCCTGAATTTCTTGTAATCCCCTAATCTGAGTGCCTACAGCTGCTCTGAGCACGAGACCTTCAGGAGTTCCTGATGGCAGGAGAGTGGTTTCTGGTGGGTTTGGCTGGGGCATGGCTATCTCTATATAATCTGCCCCTGAACACAATAAAGGGGGCATTCTTGGGGAATTCAAGGATGACCCATGTCACTGTCTTTCTGTCTGTGTGTGTGTGTCTGTGTGTATTTTAACCTCCTGCCCCTTGCCCGAAGCTTGGTAACTGGGTGCCACCACACCGAACGCAGACACGGGGTTGGGGGGCACGGTGCGTGGCATCTGGACATGTAATTATCCAATTAGGGCTGCTCACACATCTATTGTTGTGGAATATTAGCTTAAGATGTGTTACATTTGTTTATGTTGTGGAACGTTTGTTTAATGGTGCAAAGATGTGTTGCATTCTTTTGTGTTGTATTTGATTAACTCTGTGAGCTGTGTTACTTTGCCTGTCTTAAGCACCTGATGGTTTAATAAAGAGCTGAATGGCCAATAGTGACGCAGGAGAGGGGTAGATGAAGCTGGGAGGCAGACAGAATCATCAAAGGAGTAAAGGAGAAGAGCGAGGAGTGAGAGAAGAAGGAGAGGAGATGCCAGGGGTCAGCCACCCGTCCCCACAGCCAGCAATGGAGCCGAATGAAAGAAAGGAATATAGAACAGAGAAAGGTGAAAACCCAGAGGCAAAAGGTGAACGGGATGATTTAAGAAAAGCTGGCTAGATGCAAGCCAAGCTAAGATCAGGCATTCATAAGTAAGAATCAGTCTCTGTTTATCTTGTTGATTTTCTCAAAGAACCAGCTCTTTGTTTCACTGATTCTGTGTACTGTTTCTGTTTTATTGATTTCAGCCCTCAATTTGATTATTTCCTATTGTTTACTCCTCCTGGATGAGTCCGCTTATTTTTGTTCTAGAGCTTTTCGGTGTGCTGTTAAGTCGCTAGTGTGAGATTTCTCTACTTTCTTTATGTAGGCACTTAGTGCTATGAATTTTCCTCTTAGCACGGCTTTCATAGTCACCCATAGGTTTGGGTATCTTGTACCTTCATGGCAATCCTACCAAAAGCAATCTATAGATTCAGTGCAATCCCAATCAAAATCTAAACACAATTCTTCACAGACCTTGAAAGAACAATACTCAAATTCATATGGAAAAAAAAAAGCCTCAGAATGGCCAAAACAATCCTGTACAATAAAGGAACTTCCAGAAGCATCACAATCCCTGGCATCAACCTCTATTACAAAGATACAGTAATGAAAACAGATTGTTATTGGAATAAAACATACAGGTTGACCAATGGAATCAATTCAAAGACCCAGATATTAATCCACACACCTCTGAACACCTGATTTTTTGACAAAGTAGCTAAAATTATACAATGGAAAAAAGAACATCTTCAACAAATGGTGCTTGCATAACTGGGTGTCAACCTGTAGAAGAAAGAACATAGACCCATATCTATCTCCATGCACAAAAATCAAGTTCAGATGGATTAAAGACTTCAATACAAATCCGACCACACTGAACCCAGTAGAAGAAAAAGTGGGAAGTAGCTTTCAATGCCTGGGCACAGGAGACCACTTCCTAAATATAACCCCAGTAGCACAGACATTAAGAACAACAATAACAAATGGGACCTCCTGAAACTGAGAAGCTTTGGTAAAGCAAAAGACACAGTCAATAAGACAAAAAGGTAAACTACTGAATGGGAAAAGAGCTTTACCAACCTCACACAAGACAAAGGACTGATCTCCAAAATATATAAAGGAATCAAGAAATTAGACATTAAAACTCTAAATAACTCAATTATAAAATGGGGTACAGAATTAAGCAGAGAATTCTCAACAGAAAAATCTCAAATTGCCAAAAGACTCTTAAGGAAATTTTCAACATCCTTAGCCATTAGGTGCTATAGAGTTTTGCATTGGTATGGATCTTGGTTTATTGATACAAATTTAAGGTCAATTTTGTTATACTGTATATATGTATATATATATATATATATATTTCTGCACTTGATTAAAGTATTGTGTTTGTACAGCTCATTTAAAAATATTTAAAAATGTAATGTATAATTAAGAATAGATAGTCATCTATGATAGTCAAGCTTGTAGTCATATTAAGTTTTCTAGATATACAGAGATATATTTTAGATAGATAGGTATTCTTCAGATCTTTCAAAAATTACAGTATATGGCATTTAAAATGTTTTAAGAAGTTAGGACTTTTCATGATATGAGACACATCTGCTACTGGCAGCACCAATTACTTCAAGAGGAAGATAGGTATCGAAGAGGCTCCTTATAGAGCTTGCTAGCTATTTGGGAAAGAAATTCCTCTTGTCTGGACTGCTTGATGTTATGCTATATGAACTAGACATGCACGACCCACAGAGAGATGACTGCTAAACTTGCCTATAGGTGAGACAGTCCTTTAGGGTTCCTACTACATGAAAGAGTCTACCAGACATTCTGCAGGACACAGAAGTGACTGACAAACTGCCAATATAGACTGAACTGTCTTTGAAATTTTCTGCTTCATGGAAAAATCTGCTGGATACAATGGGCCTATAGGCTGAAGATGGATGCCCCAACAAAACAGAACTTTGGGTGACTGTCCAGGTAGTGAGTTATTTCTGTCAATTCTAGAGTTTTGGAAGTTGCTTACAATGTACTTCCTGTTTACTTAAGTAATATTATATTTTTCTGAAGTCTTTGATGGAGTTGAAGGATATATAGTTATAGTTTTCCTTAGTTATGTATGATAAAAGGTAAAGTAGATAGAAATATTGTCAAGTGTAATTCCTGCTTGATAACTATTTTATGTAATTTACTATGTTAAAGTTAAAACCTTTCTTTTTTACTTAAACAGGAAAGGGGAGGTGAAGTGGGATTCCCCTCTGTATGCTGTGAATACTATTGGTTAATAAAGAAACTGCTTTGAGCCTATAGCATAGCAGGGCAGAAAGAGTGCAGTGGGAAAAACTGAATGGAATGCTGGGAGAGAGAAGGTGGAGTCAGATAGAAGCCATGTAGCCTCACTGGAGCCAGACAAAACTTTACCCAGTAAGCCACAGCCACATGGTGATACACAGATTACTAGAAATGGGTTAAATTAAGATATAAAAGTTAGTCATAAATACACTTAAGCTATTGGCCAAACATTATTGCAAATAATTTGGTTTCTGAGTTATTATTTTGGGGCTGAGCAGCCAGGAACTAACTAGTGCCCTCACTACTACAATCAGGGAAATGCAAATCAAAACAACTCTAAGATACAATCTTACACCAGTCAGAATAGCTAAGATCAAAAATACCAATGATAACTTATGCTGGAGAGGATGTGGAGTAAGGGAAACCCTCATCTATTTCTGCTGGGAATGCAAACTTGTACAACCACGTTGGAAATCAGAATGGTGATATCTTAGAAAATTGGGAACCAACTACCTCAGGATCCAGCAATACTACTCTTAGACATATACCCAAAAGATTTTCAATCATACTACCAGGACATTTGTTCAACTATGCTCATAGCAGCATTATTTGTAATAGCTAGAACCTAGAAACAACCTAGATACCACTCAAATAAAGAAAGGATAAAAAATGTGGTACATTTACACAATGGAGTACTTCTCATGGGTAAAAAAAATGACATCTTCAAATTTTTATGCAAATGAATGCAAAAACACTATCCTTAGAGATAACCCAGACCCAGAAAGATGAACATGGTATGTAGTCACTCATAAGTGGATACTAGCTATAAAGAAAATGATAATGAGTCTATAGTCCATGACCCTAGAGAAGCTAAGTAATAAGGTGACCCCTAAGAGAAACATGTATAGATCACCCTGGGGAAGGGAAATAGACAAGATCTCCTGACAAAACTGGGAGTATGGGGGTAAGGGGAGAAGGGAGAATGGAAGGGGAGGAGGAGAGGAGAAGGGGAGAGGCGAGGAGAACTTGAGGGAACAGGATAGTCAAGATGGGGAAGGACAGAGACAGAGAGCACAAAAAGAGATATTTTGATTGAGGGAGCCATTATGGAACTAGCAAGAAACCTGGCTCTAGAGAAATTCCCAGGAACCCACAAGGATGACCCCGCCTAAGACCCTAAGTAATAGTGGAGAAGGTGCCCAAACTGGCCTTGTCCTATAGTCATATTAATGTCTATGTTAAATATCACCATAGAACCTTCATCCAGCAACTGATGGAAACAGAGGCAGAGACCTGCAGTGGAGCACTGGGCTGAGCTTCCAAAGTACAGCTGAAGAGTGGGAGGAGAGAGAATATGAGCAAAGAGGTCAAGACCATATGGAACCCACTGAAACAGCTTACCTGAGCTAATGGGAGCTCACCAACTCCAACCGGACAGGGAAGAAACGAGCATAGGACCAAACTAGGTCCTCTGAACGTCTGTGACAGTAGCCGGAGAAGACTGTGGGGCCACTGGCAGTAGCACCAGGATTTATCCATTCTGCTTGTTTTGGCTTTTGGAGCCCATTCTCCCTGGAGTGATACCTTGTTCAGCCTAGATATAGTGGGGAGGGCGTTGGCCCTGCCTCAAAGCAATGTGCCTTACCCTCTCTGAGGAGTGGATAGGGGTGGGATGGGGGAAGGTTGAGGAGATGGAGTGGGAACTGGGATTGGTATGTAAAATAAAAATGATTTTTTTAAAAGAATAAGTCTCCATGGATTTATTTGAGAGCTTGGTTGAGGGCCCCACATAGGTAGAGACTACTCACTCATTTTCCAGCCCCTTAGACCCAAATAAACACACAGAAACTGTATTAATTACAACACTGTTTGTTCTATTAGTTCAGGCTTCTTATTCACTAACTCTTCTTAAATTAACCCATTTCTGTTAATCTGTATATTTCCACCAGGCTGTGGCTTACTGGAAAAGTTCCAGCAGGTTCTGCATGCATCTTTCTTCTTCAGTAGCTACATGGAATCTCCCTGACTACTCTGCTACCCTCTCTCTATATATCTATATATGGATATATAGATATAGATATAATGATATATCTTCCATCCTGGCTACATTTTGTCCTGTTATAGGCCATATATATATATATATATATATATATATATATATATATATATGTAATATATAATATATGTATATATATAATGTGTATGTGTGTTTGTGTGTGTGTATCTTCCAGCCTGTCTACATTATGCCCTGCTATAGGCCAAAGCAACTTTATTCATCAACCAATAAAAGCAACACATATACAGAAGGACATCCTACATCAGCCCCCAAAGGGCAAAGAGTAAAATAAGTTACTATAGTTTATCTCTTTATCACTGACTGTCTTAACATCCATGTGTGAGAGAGTATTAAACATACATGCCCCAGTGAGTGACATACCTCTCACCATGCTTGACTCTTAGAGTTCCCACCACCTTCCACCTTTATCAGGCTGAGAAGTGCACCCTTGCTCTTGTCGTAGGGGGCTCTGGGTGAAGACTCAAGCATGCTGAGTAAGAGCTTCCTTTGTGTGTAAGTCATTCATCTGTAGGCAGAGACTGTTCAGTTGTTCCCAGCCGCCCAGACCCAAATAATCATACAGATACTATATTAATTACAACACTGCTTGGCCAATAGCTTAGGCTTCCTATTAACTAACTCTTACATCTTGAATTAACCAATTTCTATTATTCTGTGTATTACCACAAGACTGTGACTTATCAGGTTAAGTTCTGGCATCTGTCTCCTTTGGCAACTACACATGATGTCTCTTTGAGTCTGCCTACTTTCTCTCTATATCTCTTCCAGCCTGACTATATTCTGCCCTGCCATAGACCAATGCAGCTTCTTTATTAACCAATGGTAATAAACCATATTCACAGCATAGAGAGGGGAATCCTACATCATCATCCAGAAGTTGAATAAATCAAGGAGACCTCTGAAAGACTGCTAACATCAACAGGAGGGAGTGACAGATACTTAAAGACCAGCCCGGATGCACACACATGATACATACATGTATAGCACACAATGTACATATAGTGCAAACATGCATGTATTTGCAATACAACAAGGGTGAGCATATACATACATATATACACACATACAAACAGCATGAGTATACATCTTTCACGCACATATACACAACACAAACATACACACATGATACACATATGCACAGTGCACACACATATATGATGCAAGCATCCATACACACTTATGATACACAACTTCAGCATATGTGCAGTTGATACACATGCATACATACACATGCAGTAAATACAGGCATATACACAGCATAAGCATACATACACATACATGATATACTCAATCACACATACAGCATAAACATTCCTGCATACTTGATATACATACATGCACACACAAAGCATTAGCATAATGGATACACATGATACACATGGCACATACACTTGCACACATAGAGCACTAGCATTATCCAAATATGATACTTGTGGTATATGCACATATATAGTGTGAGACTACATGAACAGATACAATAAAAACATGCAAACATCAACATACATCACGAACACATACATACACAATACACTTATACAACTTAAGCATATGTTCACATGACACATGCAAATTAAAACCTGAGCATGTATAATAATGTACATGCACAGCACAAGCATACAAACACATGATATACACATGCAGAGTGCAAAACACAAGCATCTTTAGCATTCATCCACATCGATTACACACATGTGCATGCACAAATATCTTGTGTGATTATACACACATATGATAGACACATGCCCACATACAGCATGAATGAGCATACATGCACGGCATGCATGGTACAAATTAAGCATAAATATACATAATTCACACATAATGACTCATGCACATATGCTCACAAACATGTATGCACAAATATACATAGCACAAGAAGGCAAGCATATAACACACACACACACGCTGGAATACCAGATATTATTTTAATGCTCCATCTGATCTTCATAAAGACGATGCCCTTCCTCCCAGAGATTAGGTCCTCTTTTCAGACCCTCAATACACAATGCTCCTTGTTGCTAGCTTAGCAAATGCATCCCAGCGCTTGTGAGGCAGCCGTTTCTCCAATGCTTGGCATGTGGTGGATGACCCACGTTGTGGTAAAGGGGATACAGGTTCTTGCACATGCCACTGAGCCACGTTGCCACATGCCATGCTGAAAGCAGTGTTATAGTTGGTAGAACTGGTAAGAATAGGCCGTTCTGTAGTAGCTGGTATGTTGCTCAAACAGAGAATGCAAATGTTCTTATCACAGATAGACGATAAACACACCCATAAAGACGTGTAATGCTAGTGGCAATTAACAAAAAGATGGCAAAGTAGAAATATTAGTATTATTTTCAAATAAATATTACTGTTACCAGATATTAAACACCTTTGCTACTTTTTAAGACATGTCTACTTTTATCAGTTTTTAAAAAAATTTTATCTGAGCATGAATAATTCAAAAACATCTCCAAGTCAGGAAAACACTTAGGGGCCATGTGCTCGGATTTGAAGGGTGAACGGTCTCATCCAAAGTGCCTAACTTCCAAGTACACTCGCCATTGTGTTTTCTGTGTGTAAATAAGGACAGTCCGTGCACACAAGCTGAGGAACTCCTCCAGCCATTCCCAGCTCAACCGAAACTGGCCAGCCCATCTCCATTCATCTTCCCACGGGTGTTTCTGAAAACAAACCTTAGAATCCTCCCTAGTACAAAGCAGTCAGTAATGTTAGAAGAGGAAAAATACACCATCCCGATAAATCAGGGTGTTAAGGCTGAGGGTTGGAGGAAGCTGCACAAACCACTTAAGCACACTCATTATTATGGCTATTGCTACCCCAGGCCACTGGAGACTTTATAATTTAGTCGGCATTATGCAGTTTGAAGTGTTTCATGTTCTGCATGGGAGCAAGCTGCAATTCAAATATCAGTGGCCGTGGAAAATATGCACATACGTTTAGTAGGAAAATCTCCAAGGGGACGACAGAGGAGATGGGCACATGTCGTCGCCTTGTGATGGGGGGGTTTCACTGAATTAATCGTCTGGACATAGTTTATCACCATTTTCCATTTTGCCAGAAACACCGCCCCCCCCCCTTCATTTGTTGAAGAAACATATTACACAAGCTCATTCCGAAAGATAATAGACCTAAGACTTCCAAGGCTTCCATGCAACAGGGTTCTGTGTTTGGGTTCGGGCGCAGATAATCAGGACCAATGTCCCCTTTCTGATAGAAAGAGTAATTGTTTGTTTTATCTAGTTAAGGGAATCGTGCCTCTTTCTGCTCTATACTTTATTACATCAATTACTAGGACCACACTCCTGTATAATTTATAGGGACGAACCCAATTTCACTGTGATCTCCTTTTAACCGAAGGCGTCCTTTGTTCATATGGTTATAAATATTAGAATGTTTATATCATTTTGTAGGGGCACCTCATCACTGTGCAAATTTAAGCATCTTGCTAGATGGGTAACATGTATAATTTGTTGGTTTAAATCAGGATGGAGTGGGTTTTTTTTCCCCCTCCCAGATAAGGTATTTCTGAGTGAAGCATCTAATCTTTAGATTGCAGTTAACATAAATAACCATTTTTAGAAATGGATTCCTGATGCTTCAAACTGCAGGTGAAGGCGCCTGGCAGAATTCGGTCCCCTTGGTCACACTGTTCGCTGTTGTTCCTCTTTGGAAGTCCTGGACCGGCACTCGGCTACAGTTAGCAGGGGAATGTAAACCACCGCAATTGCTTTTGACACTTAAAAAGGATTTTATTGACAGCTGGAAACACGTTGGGGATTTGAAAAGAGTACTTTTCCATCTGTAATACTTGGTGTGATCAAAGATCACACAGCAGCCTCAGATTAGAGGAAATGGGGCTGCGGAGAAGGTTCCGCGCTCCACGCAGAACGAGGGCTCGGGCTCGGCTTGGGTAATCCCCATCCCCACCGGAGTGGAATTTACCGTAATGGGGATATAGTTCTCAGCGCCTCTGCCAGTGTGTGTTTTAAAGAGCCCTGAAGCAGATGATAATGTAGTGTGATTTAAAATTCCCTTTCAAAGTGAAATCTCACTCTCCATTCAGAGGCCGGCTTAGTGTCTCGCCCACATTCCATTTAACTCTTGGTGCCTCCTGCCTATGCTGGCAGGTGTGTGCACCCCGGATGCTAACTATGGCAGGGCCGCTCGGGCAAATTATGCAGTGCCTGGCAAGCCATCCCCACTCTTCCTCCTTCTTTCCTGTGTTCAGCCATTTCTTCCCCACCCACCTCCTTTTGGTTTATGTAAATACATATATGTGTTGCATGAGTTATAATTGGTCTTATTAATAAAAACCCAGAGTGAGATATCGGGGTAAAAGCTAAAAGATCAAGAGAGACAAAGGAGCAAGCCACAGCCAACTCTTACTTGCTAACTCCTCATCTGAAAAAAAGGGCTGAGCTCATGTCTCCTCCCATTTTATCTTCCTCTCTCCGCCCAGCCATGTCACTTCCTGTCTGTCTGTACAGACCTCCAGACCTCTATGGTTAACTAGTGGCTAGCTGCACCCTCTGATCTTCAGGCAAGCTTTATTTGTTAGAGCACAAACATCACCACATATAGGCACACCGAATATCTCTCCATAATATCTGCCCTTTATACGCTCAGTGACCTTGTGTTATCTAAAAACGAAGGCAGAGAGTTTGCAGCCATCACTGAGAAGAAATAAACTACCAGAAGAAACAGAATGAGGTTGGTATTCTGGGGGTGCTGAGAAGAGCAGGGTGTCAAGGGACTGGGGAGAGGGTGTAGATGATGATAGAGACATATGGGACTCCTTATTGGACCCAGTGGTTGAACCAAAAGTCCTAAGTGATGCTGTACAGGGCCTAGAGAAGAAGGGTGTACAGAAGGTGGGGAGGGAGTCTCCTGGTTTGAAGGATGTTTGCTCCCTCTCTCTCTCACTCCTTTGCAGCTTATTTTGAAGCCCACATCTGTGTCTAGTTTGTCCCTCCCCATCCCCCGCCTCTCCTATTAATCCCACCGAAGACAGCAGAGCTACAGGCTCTCATTAAGCCTTGTCACCCAGACTACTCCAGGCCAGCCTCATCTTCAGGCACAGCCACCACCCGAGCCCCATGCCTGTGTTTCCTTTTTGAGAAAATGCACCCCCGACCAAACGTACACATGGACGGCTTCACCTGAAACAGCATGCCCTTGAGTGCTTGGGGAACTACCTAAGGAGACTGAATGAATCAATCAAAGCAAACCGAATCCTACGTCTGCTTGGTGGCAGTTTGTATAAAGCAACTCTAAAACTAGGTGCCTTTGCATTATAAATCACCAGGCTCCCAAGGGTTCTGAGTCCAAACAAACAAACAAAACAAAAACATGCTTTGTTAACCTTTTCAAAGCATTTTCCAATGTAAAGCAAACACAAGCAAATGGAATTATATTCTTTATTTAAAGAAAAATGTTAAGGAATTGTGTTTTTTTTTTAAGCTGAAAATTTTACACACACACACACACACACATACATACATACACACCCTAGTAAAAGAAAAAGACAGTAAACCTATGGTCTTTTTTTACAAATGGCTTCAAAGGCGAGACAGGTTCCCTGAAGGAAAAGGCTTCTTTCTGAGAGTCAGGGCCATGATTCCAGGAGAGATCTATGTTCAGCCATGTCTGACACACTGGGCCTATGAACATCTTCTACTGGGCTTCTTTTAGAGGGAATCTTTTTGGGGGCCGGCTCTAGGAGTAGCTGCTAAGCCTCATATTCCCTGCCAGTCATTCTTCTGCTGTCTAAAAAAAAACTATAGAAAGATCTATTTTATATGGAATTATGACTGAAAAAATTGCATGAAGGATATCTCCTTGGTCTATAACATCACACACAGAAACACACACACAAAGGTATAAGTATGCATGTACACACTTGCATGCCATACACACGGGCAGACACATATATGCGTGACACACACTTAATGCACACATGCGTTTGCAAACCCATGCAACACACTCGCATACATGTGCCCACACAGAGGCTTCACATCTGTCTCTAGGGATTGTCAGAAAGGTTTTACTAAGGGTGACAGAGGCCACCCTTGCCGGGTGAGAGCCTGTTCTGGCTGGTGTGTCTAGACCAGCCAGGGGACGACATGACCGTAATTGGGGTGACATGGGCAGTACTGTGAACAACATCCTCTAACCATGATGAAAATTTGGATAATCCATCATTTAAAACATTTTATGGCTCAATGAAAAGTGTTTGGCATGTAAGCGTTAGGACCGGAGTTCAACCCTCAGAACCAATATAAAAGCTGGGCAGATTCTACCACCTCCCATGATCACCACACTCAAGAGACAGAGAGGGACTTCCCAGGCCAGGTTAGCTGTCTCAATTCAAGAGACCCTCTCTGAGTAAACAGAGTGGCGTGATCAAGGACGACATCAGACATCAACACACACACACACACACACACACACACACACACACACACACACCACAAGCCAAAAAAAATCATGTTTTCTCATTTGTATTAGTCTTATAGTCAAAACAAAGAAGGGAGGGGACAAAGAGAAGGAAAGAGGGAGGGAGGAGAGAGGGGGAGGGAAGTGATGGCAGGCTTCCCTCTAGGATGCTGACTTGGACCAGTGAAGATTTAGCTAGAAGGCCAACTTGGTAGAGGATGTGAGTGATGTCATTGTAAGGGTGAGCTGGAGGCCACCCAGACCCCGCCAGGGTTATACCAACCAGGCAGGCAGTGGAGAAGAAGCACGTGAGGAGGCCCTGTGAGAAGGGAAGTCAGAGAACTGAATCCCACTTCTAACTTTGTTGCCCTTGGTATTATTATGGGCAGACAGACCTTCCTTTAATGTCGGATGGCTCTCTACATACAAACAAAGAAGAAAATAGACAATGATTTCAATTATTAAATGATTTATGGTATCAAATGGTCGGACTGCTGATCCCCTCATCCCAAACCCTTAAGCGACGGCTAGTGAAATTTCTATTAACACCAGAAAGGAAAAACTAAACCCCTCCAGTCAATTTCAATGCACTGCTCAGTAACCCTGCCGCTCTGTGTGTTTGTAGCCACAGCAAATCCCAATAAATATGCAGCAATCTTCCAGAACAGGAATGCTTCATACCTCTGGGTTCGCTGGCGTCCTTTGAAACATAGCAATTGTCAGGCATCTCTCAGAAGAAAGACTTGGTGATTGGTTTCCAAACATCATGCAAGCCAGAATCTTCATTTTCACCTTTATATTCCTACAATCCCCACATGAGAGAGACCTGGAGGTGATGCCTCTGCTTCTGGGGGTCCAGAGGTTGGAAGTGGGCAAGTCACACATGGGGTGCAAGCTGCATGGGCTAAGGTTAGATTCAGAAGGCATTTCAGTGCTTGGACTCTCAGCTGTCAAAGCTGACAGTTAATACAACACGAAAACAAGCAAATAAAGGGAGAAGAGGAACAAGGGAGGAAAGAGAATGCATGCGAGCAGAAAGAAAAGGAGAAGAAGTGGGGAGACGAAGGGAAGGAGGAGCCAGCGACAGCAGGAGACTTCTCTGCTGGGTCAGAGCAACCATGGCCCCACTCTCCAGTGAGGCCACAATGGTTGCCTTAATTGTGTGCTGAACATTGCTCAGCCCTGCCTGACCAAACTTATTTAAATAACATTAAATATGCATGGAGTCTATGGCCACCTGAGAAGTTAATTAGGTGACTTGTGGGAATGCTAAAAAGTAAGAATTTACCAGAGGTCAAGAAATGCCAGTGTGTTCAAGGATGTGATACCTACTGTTCCCACCGTTCTGTCTGTGGCAGACAGAATTCGCTAGGTAATAAGAGTGTCCCATTAACAGGGTACTGAAAAACACAGTTATTTAAAAAAAAATCACAGCATGCCTTGGTATAATTAAAGATTTATTCATTCATCACACTTATTCTCAAAAGAAAAGACTGAATTTATTCCAGAGACTATTTGCCTAACAGAAGAAGTCGCACCTCTTTGAAAATGGATGTTCTGAGTCAGCACCACCAAAACGTAATTTAAAGGGATAAAAACCTGTCGTGCCATGAGATGTGGGTGACAGGTGCACAGGACATCTGAACTCAGTGATGCTGGAAAATGGTTTAGTTAATGTCCTTTCAAAACATCACCCTCGACTTACCATGGGGTGGCAAGTAGGCTCCCAAAGACCCTGGGAGCAGAGCCTGTAACTGTGTTGTGTGATTTCAGAGTGACCAACAGCCTAGAAATTTGGTTCAGTGGCAATCAGCCAACCAGAGACTCTTGAGTTCTCCTCTGGGCCTATTCCAAAGCACCACTTTGGGCACACAGGTGGCATGTGACTTCCTGGTCCAAGAAGACAGGGCAACTGAGGTAATACGTGAACTCTGAGGGAGGCACATGTTAGACTGGATATCTTCTATCCTGTGCTTTGCTGTTGGCTGCCTTCTCACCAAAGAGATGGTGTCTTGACATTCTTTTCTACCTATGCAGTGTTCTAGAGCTGTGGGGGTGACTGGCTGACCCTGAACAAGACACGGAGTCATCTGGGGAGCTCCAACTGGGGCATGGCTCTACCATATTGGCCTGAGGGCATGTCTATGAGCATTTCCCCTTTGCTGGATGATGTAGGGGGGCCCTGCCTACTTCATTTGGTGCCTCCCTTGGGCAAATGTTCCTGGGTGATACAGGAAAGCTACTTGTGTGAAAGTCAGGTGGAATGAGTCAGTAAGCAGTTTCCCTTCGTAGTTCCTGTCTCTGTACTTGTTTGAATCCCTTGACCTCACTTCCCTCAATGACAGCTTTATACTATGGAATAATCCTTCTGTGCACTGTGAATGTATATTACTCTCATTGGTCGATAAAGAACTGACTGGCCAGTAACCAGGCAGGTAGTATAGGTGGGAGAGCCAAACTGAGAATGCTGGGAGGACCAAGGGCTGAGACAGTAAAGTAACCAGAGGATGAGAGTGGGGGAGCAGGGCAGGGAATAAGACATGCTGGAGGACGGGTAAAGCCATGAGCTGTGCCGCAATACATAGATGAATGGAAATCAGTTAATTTAAGCTATAAGAGCTAGTTGGCAGTAAGCTTGAGCTATTTGTAGTTACTTGGGACTGGCGGCTGGGAAAGAAAACTCCACCCACAGATTTGTGATCTGGAAGAATAAGATGAAAAAATCCTTTCACCCCAAAATGCTTTTGGTTGTGGTGTTTATCACAGCAAAAGGAAGCAGACTGGAACCAGTGGAAAGCAGTTTCTACCACTAAAGTAAACCCCAGGTCTAAGTCTGGCTAACTCTTATTCATTGAACTTTACTGACTTATAAACGGGATGGGACCCCAGGAAATTTGCCTGCAGAGCAGAAAAATGTTAAAGTATAGAAAATTTTCAAAAGAAGAGTGCATTTGGAAGGTGAGGAGCCAGGAGCTTGGCATGGGCTGTGCTGGGTGCAGGGGGTGGCCCCCTCCTTCAGCCTCAGGTGCAGTCCGATATTCACACCTGTATAACACACCATGGTTTGGATTTCTATGTCAGCATTCTTCTTTGAAGATGACATGTAGTGGGTTATTCTCACCAGGAACTGCTCCTGAGTGAAGATAGCTCATGGGGAATAGTCTTTGACCAACTGGGGCTTCCTTAGGTTATTTTTCTCCCAGAGCAATGCTTGATTTATGCCAAGCTGTTCTCGAGGGAGTTATATAAGTTCAGTTTCTCCTTTTATGAGAACACAGGGCCTGGTATGGTGATACATGCTTGTATTCCTGATACTCAAAAGAATGTGATAGGTAACACGGCAGGTAAAAGACCAGGCTGGGATGTGCATCAAGTTTCTGTCTCAGAAAATCAAAAGAAATGTAGTCAGGGTCCTTTGGAAGTGATAAGGGCATAAGAGATGGTGAGTGCATTGGTCTTTTCAGAACCCAAGACTCAGTGTAAGTGGTAACACCAAAGAAAATGATGTCTCTGGAAACTGGCTGTGGTGGTTAATACCAATTGTAAATTTGATAACATACCAATTAGGAGGCAAGTCTCAAGGTACACTTGTGGGGGGCTGTCTAGGTTAGATTGGTCTCAGGGCCTGCTTACAGGGGTATCTCGCCTTCAACTGAGGTGGGAGGACCCACATACTGTGGATCACACATTCCCTGGGACGGAATCCTGAAC
Organism: Arvicola amphibius; assembly: GCF_903992535.2. NCBI lineage: Eukaryota > Metazoa > Chordata > Mammalia > Rodentia > Cricetidae > Arvicola > Arvicola amphibius. The sequence continues at coordinate 2,982,649 of NC_052049.1, read as the reverse complement.
CGTATAAAATAGTGAAAACTAGGCAAGCATGTACTCATTACTCTCTGCCTTCTAACTGGTGAGATGCATTCACTAGTTTGGAATTCTTGCTGCATTGTCTTTTCCTCAGTGAACCATATACCCTGGACCATAGGCTGAAACCAACCTTCTCTCCCTTGAGTTGCCTTACCAAAGTTTGGACAGCAAGTTGAAAAGAAACTGAGATGATGAGCCAAGTGCAATTGTGAGTTTTAAAGAAACTCTAACTCAAGAAAATTTGCTAACCATCTATTAGAATAGTTGTAAACCCTTGAGGCACAGGAGTGACTGGGCCCCTGCTCTGAGGACCTCCAACTACCAGCTTCCACCACAGAACACCCTAAGTACTGTAATGGCTGGACCCAGCCCCTGCCCAGCAGGATAAAAAGCTCAGGCTTAGGACTTGAAATCCCACCAATCCCTGATCTTACCCTAAGCTCTGGACTTGAAATATGACCAATATTCACTCCATCCTGGAAAGATTTATCCCAAGAAATCCTATTTAAAAAAAAAAAAAACAAATAAACCCATCTTCTGCTCAGTTCTCTGCTTCTTCTTGCCTGAGCCACCTTCCTGAGTTCTTACCTCCTAATAAATCTCTTGCATGTACTTTGCTGTGTGGTGTGGCTTCGTGGCATTTCTTGGCTCCTGACCGCCAGTATACTTTCCCTCTCTGAACTGTGACACTTACAGTAGTGACGGTTGCTGTCATTTGAACCATGGCACCCTCTCCTCCTCCTTTCCCATCTGATGTCACAGACAACATATCCCATGTGGTGGTTAAGTGTGATAGTTTAAATGAAATCGGCCCCCATAATCTCACAGGGAGTGACCATATTAGGAGGTATGGCTTTGTTGAAGTGGGTGTGCACTAGTTGTAGGAAGTATATCACAACGGGGGCGGGCTTTGAGGTTTCTTATGCTCAGGATACTGCCCAGCGTCTCAGTCAACTTCCTGTTGCCTATGAGATGTAGAACAATGAGCTTCTCCTATGGCACCACAACTGCCTGGATACTGCCATGCTCCCAAACATGATAATTATGAACTATTACTTATGAGATAGGTAATAAAGTCTGGTGAGAGTTATGCTTAATTATAGAACATTTACAAGAAAATTAGGGTCAATGTTCATGACTTTGGGACAGAAAATATTTCTTAGATATTTCATCAAAACCAAACCGACAGGATAACACTCAAATATGTGACCCCTGTCATAATAAAATATACGGTGCTGCAGAAGGGTCAACTGAAAAGGTGCCCGCCTTAGTCAGTGTTCTGTTGCTGTGGAGGGACCCCATGAGCATGGCAACCCTTATTTAAAAAAAACAAGCAAAGCATTTATTTGGGGATTGCTTACTGTTTCAGGTGTTCAATCCATTATCACCGTATTTGGGAGCACAACAGCACGCAGGCAGATGCCGTGTTGGCGGAGTGCTATGCCTGGACCCATAGGCAGCAGGAGGAGAAAAAGACACTGAGTCTGGTTTGGGCTTTTGGAACCTCAAAGTGACGCACTTTCTCCAACAAGGTCACAGCTCCCAATCCTTTCCAAATAGTTCCACTCCTGGTGACCAACCATTCAAATATATGAGCCTATGGGGGGGGGGGGGGCGTCATTCTTTGTCAAATTATGACAATGGCTCACACTGTCATAGGAAATACAGTCACGCATCTTACAGTTTGCATCTGATAATGGACTCACATTGAGGATTGATAAGATTGCTTACAACCTAACAATGACAGAAATAATCTCATTAAAACGGTAAAGTAGATTAGTAGAGAGTCATTAAAAGAAGACATACAAAGAGTCATTAGGAGGGAAAGTAACCAATAGCTTAGTAGCTCCACGGTATTCAGCCAAGAGCTATGGAAATAGATTTGAAAAAAGAAAACAGCAACAAAAGCCCCCATGTATTCAAAAGTTCACGGTGTGATTTTTTACATTGTCCAGAAGGTAAAGTTTGCAAGTGTGTGGATCCATCAGTGAGCAGACCCTCATGGTGTGAATATGAGCTACAGAATGCCACTGAGAACCAATGCACCACTGACACCTGCTGTATGCACACAGTCAGTGAGTACACACACCCAAGTCGGGCAAATGTGAGAGTCAGTCAGGTGGAACCTGCACAACTGAATGAACTAGACAATTCTCCAGACCAGTGGCCATGGGGCATTCCATCGCTAAGCTTGCTGCAGTGATGTCTCCAGCTCCAGCCTGCTGCCCCTGGGCTGTGAAGTGTCTCAGCATGGATCCTGAGTTCACTGGACAATTGGGAGTCTTGCCTTATGCAAACTCATAGAACCCACAGAGAAGTTTCTCTCCCTGGCTTTTTTTCTTCCCATTTTCTAACTTTGACTTAATAACAGTGCATTTTGTCAACAGCTTTGCTCTGAGTCAGAAACCCACTGTGAAGCAGTATTCTACTCAGTGGCTCAGAGTAGCACCTTCCCCTCCAACATACACAGCAGATATGTCTTCTCTTTGGTGCTTTCTGGTTGAGCTTCATTCAAGAATAAGAATTTGGGTCATGGGGGACTAAATACAACCAGTCCCTAAATCCATGTGTTGAGATTATGATGATGTGGGTGACCCCCAAACCATTTATCAGCCTTAAAATATTAAATGAACATCCCAGACTTAATTTAATCACTGTGTTTCTCATGACAGCTCAATTGTCTTCTCTTAACTGTTTTTTCTTCCTTCTTTCCTCCCTCCCTCTCTTTCTTTATCCCTCTCCCTCTATCCTTCTTTCTTCTTCCTCCCTCTCTCTCCCTCTCTATAATCTCTATCTGTTCTTTTTCCTCCGTCCGTCTGTCCGTCCGTCCGTCCGTCCTTCCTTCCTTCCTTCCTTCCTTCCTTCCTTCCTTCCTTCCTTGACATCAGTGATGCATTTTCTAAGCTAAGATCTGTGCCTGCTCCCTCCTGGTGTGGTGTTTACAGATGAGATGCCTTTGTTCTTTCCTCAGATGACTTCGCCCTGTGAGTGCTCACTGCTTAAATTACCCCTTCCTCACCCCTTCCCCTACCTAATTACCCAGTATGTCAATGACCTGTGAGATTATTTCCTTCCTCTGTCCATAGCCCCCTGATGTAAGTACCCCCTCAGCTTGGGCTTCTGATCTGTCTTCAGGACATCTTGGAATCTGCCATGATGACATATTGTCTCACAAGCAGAGTCCCCTGTTGCCAACACCGTGATGATAACCTCTGATGAAATCCTGGTGAATGTTGATGTATATTGAAATGTGTTTTCAGAACCACATTTTCGGCTTCAAATGTTATTGAAGATCTTTTTCGACGCGTGTTAACAGTGAAATTTGTGACAGCATGATGGATATCCTTAGAAACATTCCTTTACGGCATTATTAGAAACCCCCACCTCTCAGGAAGCTGCGAGCTGAGCCTGCGTGGTGTTCTGCCTTATGCAAACAGTGACTTCAGGGTCTAAGCAACTTTATAGTCAGTTTTCGATGAGGCGAACTGTGCATCTGAAATGACAGCTATTAAAATCAAAATGCACTCTTCACTGCATTTGTGCTAGCTGGCTGGGCCCACTGGCCACTAAGACTATTATCTGTCTACTTCTCAGTGGATTTGCAATAGTTTTAAGGACGCCATAGACTTTGTTCCCCTTTGTTACTCAGCCGCTCTTTTCCCTCCTGGTATTCTCTCTCCTTCAGGTTTCAATATAAAACGGAGGCAGCACCCCAGCTGCCCTGTATCCTATGGAATCCTCTCAAGGAGCTCTTTGTGCCTTCTTGGTCTCCATGCTGATCAAGGTTTTGCCAGGAGACACAGCAATAAAAGGCTGTGCTGTGTGACTTAACATTCAGGTTTGATCTCCCAGCACTGTGGCCTCCTTATTCCTTTAGGATGCCAATCATGCCCCTGCCTTGCTATGGGCTTTGCTGTTTTTTGTTATTGATTATTCTTTCATTCACATCACTACTAAAATTGCATAGCATTAGAGTCTCCACTCTCATTTTTGTATATCAATGTAAAACAAAAACCAGACATAAAATGTCCAACTCATATGTGCTTCAAACATGGCGTTCTTGCAACACAGCAGGTGGTCCTTTAGACTTCCCTGAGCCAATGGAGAGAAGAGCAGCCACCAGCCCTGGATGGCACATGCTTGGCTGGGTGGAAGGAGTCTCAGCAAGACCAGATGAGTGTTTCCCTGAATCACCGCTGGGTGGCTGACACCAAGCATGGCACAAGTTGAGCCTACAATGGCTTACAGTGACAGAAAGTAAACATATAAACAAAGCCATAACCATTGTAGTCAGACTGAGGAGTCAGTTACAGAAATTTCCCCGTGCCATATGGGGAGAGGAGAGAATAAGAGGGAGAAAGAGGGGGGTGAGAGGGAGGGAGGGAGGGAAGGAGGAAAGGAAGGAGGGAGGGAGGGAGGGAAGGAGGGAAGGAGGGAAGGAGAGGATGAGCTATTTAGTTGTAACCCAATGGACAGAGTATCTGTGGCTCACAATTGAAATAATTACGTAACTAGATAATTGAATATCCAAACAAAGCATAAATGCCTTGTGCACAGAAATTCAAACTTCTAAATAATTTAGGCACACCTTCCTTGACCCAGCTACAGACAAGTGAATTGCAATCCTGGAGAAACTATTTCATGTGCCATCAATCCCCCAAGCTCACTTCATCTACACAGCTGAGGTTGCTGATGGTCAGTGCTTCATAGGATGAAAGAAAATGATCCTGTTTCTCTCTGGCATGTCTTCTGAGAACAAACAACTTCAGTCTAAAAGTCAGACAACACAGGGCAAATGCCGAGGGAGGCAGGCCATCAAACCCTGGTCCAGGACCCAGACCTGCAGACGTCATCACAGACGAGGGACAGCTGAGACACATTCATTATGGTGCTCTGAGGAGACTGCAGGTGAAGGGGTGCCTTGATCTTTAGGGTTTGACATCAGAGCAAAGAGTGTGAGGCAGGAACTAAGGAAATATCAATTAAAGAAACATCACACATACCCAGAAGAAGCTGCGAAGACTCTGCATTTAAGTATGCACACATTTACATCCCCAAATAAATAGCATTTAAAATAGAAAAAAATGTGAAGTGAAAATAAATTTTTGTCAAAATAACTCAATCACGTTTGTATGATCATAAATGAAAACAAGAACCCAGTGAAGTAAAGCACGAATAAAATAACATAAGGATCATTAGTATAAAGTTGAAACACTGGCAAGACAGATAAAAAATATTCAAAATTACCAGGGGTTTAGAGAGAAAGAGAATAAAGAATCAAATGAAGTAACTAATACTAAAATAATAGTAATAATTGAAATTATAATAATTAAAAAACCCGATGAGAAAAGTAACCCTTGTCTCCAGGCAGGAAGAATTTTTCAACAGAAATGAACTATTCACAGAGGAACAAGCCTCACCTCTAGCAACAGGCAGTACATGCCAGCCACACCAGCTTCCCTGTTTATTTTTTTAAACACCAAACAATTTATGTTGAAAAGAACAAATTATGGTGAGACTTTCCGTGTAACCACAGTTAACTCTGAGGACATCTGACTCACGGAGTTTCCATGAGAGAAACTGGGTATTTATCAGCAGTTTTCACACCATTCATGTGCTGGGAGTTATTTCTTTATTTTAAAGACTGGAGACTATTCTATCCACGTCCTCAGCCTTAATAAATGCTTTCATCTGGATTCCGAGGAAAGACAGTAGTGAGAGGGAGGTTAAACTGGGAGAGACAGGTTGAGGAGACCTCCGCAGGAGGTGTGAGCAGTGCAGCTCCTTAGACACAGGCAAGCTCTCGTCGAGGACAGTTGCCTCTTACACTGGAGGGTGATTTTCTAGATGTGCTTTAAGGTGTCATGGGAGTAAACACGGTATGCCTGAGACCCTGGAGCACTTAAGGTCTGATCTCAGGAGCAAAGAGTGATCAGCTATAAGCAAGTCTCAAGTCAAGAACACAAGACTTCCTACACCTCATAGAACACCTGTGTCCTGTGCCGCCTCTTAGCAAAGGGGAGGATTCCTTATAGGAGGAGAAACATCACTGAACTTCTCAGTCAAGGAGTGGAGAACTGGGAAAGGAAATGGTGGAGATGGGGAGGAGGGAAATAGACCAGAAAGTTATTGGAAGGAAGAAAGGTAAAACCTGAGTAACCATCAACATAAAATTAGTGCTCAAAGCTTGAGTAAGCAGAGTAAATACACAAGGGTTCAGCCTCCTCATGAAAGCATAGGAAATGAAATTTCATATTCAAAACCAGCCGTCTGCTTTAGCAGAAAGACACACATTCATGTGCCCAGAAACAGCAAAGCAAGGCGATAAAGGGGACTGGCACGAGCAAATAAAATGTCGGCGAAAAATATGGTCTCCATGCAATGATTGGACGAGATTTCAGAGACAAAGCCTTTGAAGAGAAACGAATAAAAGTCACATGATTTCAAGACACAGAGTAGTAACTAAGCCGAGCATGCTCCTGCCTTACCCTGTAGCAAGCACAACTTCAGTAAATGCAAAGATAGATTCGCATCCATAAAAGTGCACTGGAGACAGCTGCGCCGAGACAGACTCAGTTTTCCTGTCAGCATCGGGAAGGCAGACACGGTGGTCCAGTGAACCAAGCTCTGCAAAGGCAGACTGTGGACACGGACCACATTCTAGAATATTCTGAGCATTCTGCTTTGAATCTAAGAAGACCGTTCTCAAAGGCCATAGGTATTTCCTGGGAATGACTAAATAAAATAAAAATCTTCAAAAATGAGACTTTATCAGGACCAACATGGTTTATTAATAATTTCATGAATTTACTTCTGAAAAACCTTGGTGTAGATAGGTAATAAAGTTCTCATGCTTCTCTGTGCTATCACAAGGTGAAGTACACATGCAAAAAGTCTAGATATTTTTCACAAAAGTTGGAAGAGTCCCTGGTGAAGAGGCAGGCACGGCACCCTGCCTTTGCATGGTGAAATGTTACATCTGTGCATGGCTGATGCCAGAGACGCCACAGAACCTCCTACGTGCCAAGACTTTCGTGCAATCGTGGATTTAACTTAGGGACGAGGTACTGAGAAAAACACAATAAAACAGAAAGACTCCAGTAACATAATGATAGGTATTTAGAGTGTATGGATTATTTATTTCCAGAGTTTTCTGCTTGATACTTTCAGACCAGGGTGAACACAGGCGATCGAAGACAGGGAAGACAGGGGTAGGGAAGGAAGTCACAGTCCATATGGGAAGACAGTGTGTTCTGATACTGTAGTGAATAAAAAAAAAAAAAAAGCTGACATCTCAAATAAAGGAAACGTCGGATAAATATGCAAATATGGAGCTTTAGGAAAATTAGAAATGTACAAGATTTGAGAGACATTGCTGGAATGTGAAGCAGGTGAATGGCAGCAGGAACTGCTGATTGCAGAGTAAAGTCACGTGGGACGCAGCACAAAACAGATTAGTTAGCTTGAGAGGAGCTAAGGAGAGAGCAGTGCGCTGGGAACACGGACATGAACATTAACAACACGGTGTGGACGGGCAGGGAACATGACGTTTGGCTCACGGACAGTTTGGTTCCACAAACAGAGCAGTCTCATCTCAACCCCAAACTCCCTGAAAGCGCCTTCTGAAGCACAAAGCTGGGAGCCCTGAGCTGATTTAGGAGAAATAAGTTCTCACCTACGGGTGCATGAAAGCTAAAGCTGGAAAATTACACAATGGAAACCTAAAAACAGGAATGGAAACTGAGGTCGCACCTTCCTCCAATACAATGAGCGCTGACTTCTGAAGAGAACAAAACTCTTAGGACACTTGAGTAAAAGAAACAAACAATGACAGCCTGTGTTCCTGTGGCTGGCCAAGTCCTTCGGAAATACCGGTGGGAGAGAGAAAAGCCCAGGCTGCATGGGGCGCTGTTGGGAGTGTGGATGAAGACTCTGAGGCCGAGTACACAAGACCCCAGTTTGCAGAGTAGGGGGAAATGCTGAGAGCAGAAAGTTCAGGCCTCACAAACCTATGGACTTGGTGGCTGAGCCAGAGTTCTTGTGCTGGGATTAGCATCGTGTCTCCCTCAGGCACCCATGTAGCGAAGCCTTGCCTCATGCAGCAGACACCGTGTGTGAGCATTTGTCTTCAAAGGTCTACAGGTAACAGAGGGGAGATTGATGTGTCTCCAAGTGCCCCCAAGAGGGACCACGGGCCAGTCACATCCTAAGAATGGGAGTCATTATTTCTTCCTTTTGGTGGAAAACAACTTTTGTAATTAAGCTATTATTTTCTATAATTAATTTCACCAAACATTAACCAATTACACAGAGGACACACTTATTTAATATCTATTTTCTCGTAATTATTTTTGTGTGCGAATGAAACAAAGCAGACTCCATAGCACCCCAAATCTAAAAACTAAAGGACAGGTTCCCAGCAGGTCATTTATAGCCTGCTCCTTGGAGTCGGATCTCTGCATATGGCATAGATCACACTCCATATCTCATATATGTGTGCTGTTTTGGAAGCATGAGGTGATGATGGTGTAATACCATGGTGATGTAGGTGTGTCTTCTATCTATCTGATAATTTCATTGGTTAATTAATAAAGAAACTGCTCGGCCTGATAGGTTAGAACATAGGTGGGTGGAGTACACAGAACAGGATGCTGGGAATGAGGCAGATGCCTCAAGCAATCGGCATGCCTCTCCTCTCTGAGACAGATGCGATGAAGCTCCGACCCAAGATGGACGTAGGCTAGAATCTTCCCGGTAAGCCACCACCTTGTGGGTGCTACACAGATTACTAAATATGGGTTAATCAAGATGAGAGAGTCAGCCAGTAAGAGGCTAGAGCTAATGGGCCAAGCAGTGTTTAAAAGAATACAATTTGTGTGTTGTTATTTCGAGTGTAAAGCTAGCCATGCGGGGGAGCTGGGCGGGACGAAAAGCAGGCCTGCCCACAGCTCATCACTACACCATGGTTACTGCTTCACCGTCACCACCGTAAGAGCAACTTGGGGAGAAACAGTTGTTTTGGTTTTGTGCTGATTTCTCCAGAGTGTTCTATAACTCCAGACCAAAGAAACGCGCAGACTTTAGGAACTCTGACGCCTGGTCAGTGAGGTGCTGCAGGCAGGGGGTCAGACAGTAAGGCACGCATGTGTTTAATCCATGAGAGAACTAGTTGCTTGTGAACTGCAAACCAGCATTTCTATCAAGTCTGTATAATCCCATCTGTGGCAGGGTATGTGACATCTAGAAACGTGCGCAAGTACATCTGTCTATACACATATATGTATATAGGTATCCAATACAGACATAAGTAGGCAGATACTTACATGATAGATGGATACCTAAATATATAATATATGCAAGCATACATAGGTAGAAGTGTAGATAGATAATAGTTCTGTTGAGCATCCAAAATAAAGACAAGAAAGGGAAGGAGGGGAAGAAAAGAGGCATGGAGGTTGGAGAGATGGCTCAACAGTTAAGAGCACTGACTGTTCTCTCAGAAATCCTGAGTTCAATTCCCAGCAGCTATTTGGTGGCTCACAACAATCTGTGAGGAGATCTGGTGTCCTCTTCTGGCCCGCAGGGACACATGCAGGTAGAACACTGTATACATAATCCACAAGGATGACCCCAGCTAAGACCCTAAGCAACAGAAGAGAGGGTACCTGACTGGTCTTCCCCTGTAGTTAGACTGATGAATATCTTAAATGTTGCCATAAAACCTTCATCCAGCAACTGATGGAAACAGAGGCAGAGACCTTCATCCGAGCACTGGATTGAGCTCCCAAAGTCCAGTTGAAGAGTGGGAGGAGTGAAAATATGAGCAAAGAGTTCAAGACCATGATGGGACACCCACTGAAACAGTTTACCTGGGCTAATGGGAGCTCACCAACTCCAGCTGGACAGAGAAGGAACAAGCATAGGCCCAAGCTAGACCCTCTGAATGTGGGTGACAGTTGTATGGCTGGGGCAGACTGTGGAGCCATTTATCCTTACTGCATGTACTGAGTTTTTTGGAACCTATTCTCTTTGGATGGATGGATACCTTGCTCAGTCTAGATATAGTAGGGGGAGGGCCTTGGACCTTCCCCAAAGCAACGTGCTTTACTCTCTCTGAGGAGTGGATGAGGGATTGGGGAGGGAGGTAAGAGAGAATGGGAGAAGGGGAAGGAGTGGGAACTTGGATTAGTATGTAAAATGAAAAAAGATAGTTTGTTTTCTTTTTAAAAATATTAAAATAAAAAAAGAAAGGGTAGTAAAACACAAAAGAAAAGAATCATGACTAAAAAGGGAGAGAGGGAGAAACCAGAAGAAATATTGGCTTCTCCATCATTTCAAGGATTGTTGTTCTAAAACATTCTAGATACTTATCAAAACTAAAGTCAAAATTATTTAGCTTTATACATAATTCATTTCAATACATTTAACCACAAGAGGGTCTCCTTACACAATAAGCCATATCCAAGTGCTCGAGTAAATACAAATTTATAAAGCGTGATAAGTATATAAAACATAAATATGGACAATAATAAGCTAATACTTTATTCCTTTTGCAACAAGCCGGCATTGTATATAGAAACCTATGATGGCATCTATAGATATCATTTTTAAAGGGTGGGTATTTTAGCATACTTTAAATTAATATTTCCTGGTTAATGCTATTGGTGTTTTAATTTTTTTTTCCCATTTTTAGTGTCCATACAGTTTTGCTGAGGATCTGAACACAGACAGGGACAAGTTTTGTTTGGGTCAAGCTCCACGTACTTAGGAGGATTTTTTGGATGAAACAGGCCTAGTGTCAGTCCCAGGAGGAACTTTCCTGGAGTTTGGGGGCTGAGAGGACAGTGGGGACCAGGCTCTGGGGCTTTCCCGATGCTGATGACAATCCCAGTGTTGGGGAGGTGAGATCCAAAGTGAAAGGGGTTAGTAACACGAGCTAAGACAATGAGGAGCAGAGGACCCATATAAAGTAGAATGGCCTCTTTTCGCCCCTCTTTTTGATATTTATTTGAAAAATCTTTTAAGAAATATTCTACAGAAATACGGGTATTACCTTCTTCAGCATTGGCTTCAAGGTTTCCCCGCTCGCTCATCACCAGAAGGTCACGGCTGAGCTATACAAGCCTGCCCTTCATTTAGAGGTCCTCTTGCATTCATATTTAACTTTCTTTCATTCCTGGCCTTTATTAGCTCAGTTCCCGGAGCTTGTAGCACATTTTCAACAGCAACCCTGGGAGGACGTAAATGCAGAATAATGTATCAGGACTCAAATTTGCATGGTCAAATGTCAAAAAAATTAGGCCTTCCCCAGAACCATGTCACGAGAAATAACATAAAGTGGGCAAACGCAACAGCAGGCATGCCATTATCAGTTAGCGCACGCTGTCATCAGCGCCAGCCAGCGGGAGCACTGGTCATTAGCCAGACTCTGCCGGGGAGCCTGAAACGTTTCCTCTTCCTTCTTTCTCAAGATTTTCATTTCTTCCCCATCATCTGACAATATTTCACAGAAGTCCGCAATGCGGCATTGCCTCCCTGACAGGGAAGTCGGGACGTGGAGGAGCGTGCGTGTGGGGGAGGATGCAGGGATGTTTCAGCAAAATCCACAAATGTCCACTGTCAGCTGGAGGGATGCCGAAATTGCATACCTATCGGATAAATACTCATTAAGAGTAATCACTTTATTTCAGCTCCGTAATGACATTAACAAGCCTGGAATACAGGGAATTACACAAGTCAGAACAAATAATTGAATATTTCACTGTACGGGAACACAGCGCCGGCCTGCTTTTATGTCAGGCCGGCTCTGAAGCCAGCACGAGCGCGCAATTAGATAATAAGCTTAAGCAGCATTAAATTGGCACCGTGCGTGCCACCGCTGAGAAAAAAGCACCATTAATTGTTTGGCGCCAACCTGCTTGTAATTTCACACGATGCAGGTACAAGTAAGACTGCCTAGGTTTTATTTAAATGGACGCACACAGAGGGTTTACACAGACCCAGCAAAGGACAGATGAGAAGAACCTGAGGAGGAATGTGTCTGCAGAGGCTGCTCATAAACTGCTCTCTCCTTGAAAGAACAAGAGACAGGTAAAAAAGTCAGCAGAATGCTTTTAAATTTCAGGTTTCCATGGTAATGTGAGCAAGTGTTATGCATGTGTGCATCTATGTGATGTAGGAGAAAATGCACACCACACACACATATGCACATGCACACACGCATGCACACACACGCATGCATGCACACACACGCACGCATGCACACACCTTTCATCTTTCTTCAGTATTCCTACAAGATATTATTTTTTTGTCAAAATTGTCCTAAAGTTTCCCAAACACGTGGATTATGTAAACACTCTCATGGCCATACATACCAATGTTGCTCAGTGCTAGACATCACTCGTCACAGAGAATCTATGCTAATTTGTCGATGCCCAGAAAAATTGAATGAGTTTGAGTTTGGGCTGTGCATGAGAAAAGATTTAAAAACGGATTTGAGCACCATGTACCAGATAACCTGCCTAAATCTTCTGCAGCACCATGTTCTGAACTAGGGAGCTGTCATTTTGATAGCCACCACCCTGCTCCACGTGAGAACAGTGCTTGGTCCAGGGTTGCCTTGACTTTGAACTAATCTGAGGTAGCAAATGACAACCGCAGTTAGGAATGGTTAAGCAAGCTGGAGATAAGCTTGGGCCTCTGCCCTGCATGCAGGGGCCACATCTTTGCCTACCAATATGACCAGACTGGAGAAGATGAGAGGAGAAGGGAGAGGTTGGGGACTTTGGGAGGGCTGCTCAGGAGGTGTCCTTGGTTAGCCAGCTCCCATCATGACTCTCAGTCAATGGAGTTATTCAGAAGAACCAATCAAGGCTAGTACTTGATAGGCAAATGCAATAATCATTTATAATCCTGACAGGCTGAGGGTCTCGAAGGCAAACCTTCATATACACCGTGGGTTTGAAAATAAGAGAAAGCAAATAAAGAAATCTCTATATTCTTCAGAAAATGTCTTTCCTCTCCCTAGTCCTACAATCTTACAATCAAGGGCTTTCTTTATCACCCCAACCTCACAGCACGCAAAAGCCATTTAAAATCTATTTTTCTAAGTATCTCATTGCCTGTCTATAATTCACAAGGGTGTTTCCAAGTTATTATTCAATAAAGGCAAAGAGAAAGAGAAGTCAGTTCCAACTCCAAGACCCTTTAGAATATACCAATAAATTTAAGACTGAGCACTGAGACAGAACGTTGAGTATTTATCATATCTGTCCTGTGAAATACCTTGCAAGAAGTGTGTTTCCCAAGTTGCTTTCTATGTGGAAATGGTACCCAGCATGCCTTGCTGTTTATGACAGGTACCCAGCCTGCCTTATGAATACCCGTGGAGATGACATGTTTACTTAGGGAACTGAAATGAAGATTAACAGCAGTAGAAGTATTTTCTTCCTCCCTTCATTCACTTTCTCTCTCTAGCTCTCATCAAACATTTGCTCTAAGAGGCAGCTCCACTGAGTGTGCATCTTTGTGTTGCAGCAATGACACTAATCGCCCTGTATCCAACAGCAATACATTTATTAGTATTTGTTGCACACCTGTTTATGCAGCACACACGTAGGATATTCAAAGTCTTTCTTAAACTGTGTCCCTTTGTATTGGCTCAACTGATATGTCCAATTATGAAGCACACATCCAGAGAGAATTACACTATATAAATGGGTGATGTGGTAAGAATTTACAGAAATGATATATCTAGTAGTCAGTCTATAAACAGCTGACCAAACGTCTACTTTGGGCCAGGTCTGGGATCCTCTGTGTCTGATGAAGTTATAGGACACACTTATGATGGTGTGTTCAGAACTCTCCCCTTACATCCCTTATAACAAGCACTGCTGTTGTGCATTAATCTCATTTCTATGCAAGCCACACCGCATATTGCTGCCATTACTATCATTTGAAATGTTATATATGTATCAATTAACAATGACAATAAATGGGCATATTTGTATTCTAATTTAACTGTTATATAATGGATGAATGAAATAAAACATTACAAAGTATCTCATTCTATGTAAAACATTTAGAATTTCTATCAGTAAACAAAAACATTAATTATAATATAAATATAATAAGCAAAAAATTAAACATTGCTTTTGTGTTGATTTTTTTTCTTTTCTGACTTCCTTGTAATTAGATCTGACTGATGTATATCAGTAATGTTCCTCTTTCTCAAAATCTTTTTAAAACCTCCTTGAAAATCAAGTTTGCTGGCTTCACACTGTCTTAGTTTTTGCTTTAAAGAAATTCTTTGCTTTTTTATCCTTTTCAGAGGATTGTTTTAGTGGACGCAAGATGCTAGGTCATTGGATCATTATCCTTTATCTCCTTCTCGCACCATCCCTCGTAAGAAGCTCCGTGCTGCCTTTTCTTGACCTGATAGGTTTTTTCCCCTCTAGCGACTTTCCATTTGTATTTGGTCTTCTGCCAGCTGTAACTGTTTTCATGACTGCCCTCCAGTTCTTGGCTGCTCTGTCGTTCTGTTCATCTATCCCTTTCTCTGGCAATGAACCTTGCTACCTGATTTCCTGGTCTCGAATACCCCCACCTTGTTTTCTGGAACAGTCTACAGTCACACAGCATATCACTTTTAAGGGGAAACACATATGATTCTCTCTAGTGACCATCTTGTTCCTGACTCATATCTAGATTCAGCCAAAAGTTCTGGTAGTTAGTGAGTGTGTACGTCTGAGAACTGTGCCTTGGTCTAAATCCAATGCAGAGGCGTCTGGACCTTGGAGGGGGCTCCTCTGGGGCCTGAAGGACACAGCTCAGCTTCCCTCACCACCCTCACTCACTTTCTGCTTTCTTGAAGCAGTTCCTTAATGAAGCACTTCCCACAACTCCTTGCTTCAAAGTCTGCTTCTGGCGAACAAACTCCAAAGAAAGAGATCACGTTATTAAACGTTCAGCTCTAAGAAGCATGGATTCTCATACTGTCTCCCTATTTATTTAGCTTCTGGGGAGATATGCCTGATTTACTCAACCCACTAATATTAAAATAGAAATCTACATGTGAATCTTTTGGCTTGAAGTTAATTACTTTTTAAGTTTATTTGGAATAAAATATAATTACATAATTTCTCCCCATCTCACTCCTGTATCCAACTCCCCCCACATCCCCCTGGTTCCCTCCCAAACATTATCAATGTTACATGTTTGTCTATAAAAACAAATAAATATGTAAACACTGCCTAGTGAGCCCATTCAGTATTGTTGTTGTTGTTGTTGTTGGTGGTGGTGGTGGTGGTGGTGTGTGTGTGTGTGTGTGTGTGTGTGTGTGTGTGTGTAGGAGTGACCACTTGGTTAACCAGTTAGGGAGAATCAACATGGGAAAAACTGATTCTCCCATCTCAACAGTCATTAATTGCCACTAGTTCTTCTAGCAAGGAAGGGACCCTGTGAGACTTGGCCCATCTCTGTTGTCATTGTTCAGGTCTTTTCAGGCACCATTTTGTTGACAAATGGGTGTAGTTTCCCTGTAGAAGCTAGTAGACTTCCTGGTCTTCTGAATCTTAGAATCTTTGCTTTGTTTCTTCTCTAACGTTCCCCGAGTTTTCAGCTTAGGAATTCTGTTGTAGATGCAACCCACAGTCGGTTCTCTGCATTTTGACAGTTGCAGACTTAAGCAATATTCTGCATCTGGCATTTGCTACCAAAAAAAGGATTCTCTAATGAGAGAGAACTACACATATCTATGGGTATACAGATAAGCATTTAGAATGTACTTAGGAGTTACACAGGTTTAATAAAGTAGCAGTAATAGGTACTCCTTTAAGATGCACAACCTCCCTAGCCTCGGGGAGTTGGCTAGGTTTCTAGTACTAGGCATGATTTACTCCCTGTTGAGTGGGTCTTAAGGCCAATAAAGCAGCTGTTGGTTACTGCCAAGATATAAGTGCCACTATCACACCTTTAGGGATATCTTGCTGTGTCAGTCATTGCTTTGGTTCACAGGCTCACAGCTGAACAGGGCTATTGATTGATGTGAGTTATATTAATAAAATTGTCTTAAGTAGGATGAGCAATGATCCCAGGTTTCCAAACTCCAGTCCGTCTTTCTCTTAACATTGAAAACCACAGCTCCGACGAGTTTCCATTTCTGGGATCTCCAGGGCTCTTGCACTGCCAGCCTGTCTTCCTCTTGCCTGGCGTAACTTTGGATGTCTGCATAGCTGGCCTCACTGTTGCCAGCTTCTACGGGGCCTTCATGGCTCTTGCCATCTCTCCCAATGAATACCCTATGTTCTCTCAGTCCACTGATGAAATTTAAAACAGTTCTCTCTTACAATAGATTTGGATTTTGCTTTTGACAGTGCCACCAGACAGGATCATCTGGGCCTAGAGGGGGATGTGGCCACAGGTGCTCTTCTGTTACAGAAACAGCTGTCACTAGGCCGTCCAAACATTGTTGAGTTGCATCCTTTTCTGAGTTGAACTCCATGCTTCTTGGAGAAAGTGATCGATCACATGCCATATGTCAGCTGTCTGTCCCAGATGGATCCCTGATGACTTATTTAATGAAGACACGAGAAGACACTGGGCCAATGTGAGCAAAGAGGTCCATGTGAATGAGGCAACCATCTCTACAGTGTTCCTGGACCAAAGACACTCAAGGGTGGCTGACACAGTAGGGCAGGCGCCACCTGAAAATGTGCTACAAATGTAATTATTGAGACCGACACCAGGTGGCCATATCTAAACTCTGGTTGGAGCCTGAACTAGCCACTACCATAGCAGGGAAATCTTGAGGCATGGTCAAGGCTGAAATAATACTCTAATATTTACATGCTACCTCAATCATGGATTTGAGAGAAGATAAGCAATTTTCTCAATCATGAAGAATAAGCACCTTAGCTCCATATTTGCAATGGTAATCACTCAACATTTATTTAATGAGCCTGAAGACTACTTTGCTACAGACAGAATGTGTGCAAGAGACAGAGAGACAGCCATTTACTGGGGATTTCTATAAGGTCAGCTGTTCCTGAGTGACATGGTGTGAGGACTCATTGGAGGTCTTGATCTGAGATATCATCTTCACCTTCCCTGGCGTGAACTGTGCTGTGTTCCCTGCCCAGCTTCATTGTGGTATTTGGATCCATGCCTGCACAGCAGACAAGTGAAAACTCTTTGGGATTCCTGTGATATCAGCACAAGCTACACATCTCTTCACACTTCATCTAAGAAGTGGTCTGTGCTTGCAGTTCAATCCCGTCTTCCTTGCAAGTTCCCACTCCTTCAGGCCATTGACCACTGTTCAGAAACCTGTGCACAGTCTTCCTTTACATACATACACACACACACACACACACACACACAAACATACATACACACACATACATACATACGTACATACACACACATACATACATACACACATACATACATACATGCACACACATACACATACATACATACGTACACACACATACATACATATGTACACATACATACATACGTACATACATACACACATACGTACACACACATACACACACATACATACATACATACGTACGTAATACACATACATACATACATACGTACATGCACACACATACACACATACATACATACATACATACATACATACATACATACATACATACATACTAAATGATGAACAGGTGTACTGCCCACAGGCATTTCCCTCCCTCTACTGTCTTTTATGAATCTCTCAGATTGTCTGAGTGTTGGGTCTCCCACACTAAAACTTAACTCCAGCTAAAGACCTGGCCCTTGCTCAGAGATTCACCTTTGTAAGTCACGGATGCCATGACTCAGCTCCGGCCTCAGGATCACGTGTTATAAACATTCTCACTGGGCTTGCCCTGAACTCTTTCTTGTACCTCATCCTGGTGTTGCTGCTGACTTCTTCAACACAGTATCAACCAAGTCGAGGCTCCAAAAGGGTAAGCTAGGGGCACCATAACAAATCCGCGAACCACATCACTACTGATTTTGGCACATCTCAAAGACATCATTTTTCCATGGTACCTGATATTTGTCTGTATCACCGGATCTACTATCCTGGGAGTAGGGGAAATGGCTTTAAGAAATGAAAGAGGTTTGTCTTCCTTGCTACAGAGAATAGAATAGAAACCAGTTTTGTTTCTGCTTTTATCCTGTGGGGGACCACTGGGACCTGAACTTCTGACTACTAGAGTAATCCAGTGAAGTTTAGGAGGTAGTTCCCTGGATCCCCACTGGGTTCAGGCTCCACCCTCTGGAATTCATCAGAACTGCCAGTATCTGCTCTTACAAGCCTTGTTTAGTCCATCTGTATGATGCAATCCCACCAAGGTTTAGAATTGTGTTCTGTGGCTAACTGCTGCTGCGGGGCTTGTGACATCTGCAGAATCTTGTGGGGTTAGAGTCCGCACACTTCTTCCTATCTTCTCCTTTGGCATGTGTCCTGATTTCTCATTGGCTGGCCTTGAAGGTACCTTGGTGTGATTGACAGCTGCTGGAGTCAAGAAGGAAATATCAAAAGTAGTTCTGGATGGCCTGCCGCTGTGGGTGATATTGACGATATGTGAAATGGCTTGGTTCTCAGGGAGCACTGTGGAGGAGGACTGAAAATTGTAAGGGACAGAGGATCAGGGAGTTTGCTGTGAGACTGGGTCTCCTAATGACGTCAGGAGCTAACCCAAGACATGACTGCCTGAATGTGAGCTAAGCAAGGATGACTCCAACAGATATGCCGAAGAGGACGAGCAAGGGCCACAAGGCCTCCACCACACACAAAGAGGTATAGGCAACCCAGTAAAAGCTGGGAGAGGAAGAAGTGGTCTTCCCCAAAGGAGAGTGTACCAATTGATTCTACAGCACCAACTGGTCAACCTGTAAGCATATATATATATACAAGTATCGTTATGCAGACTGCATCAGTTATATTTATGAATATATATGTATTTATGTGTACAAGCATGCAAAAACAATCAGTTTTTTTTAAGGCAATGGATTTGAAAGAGAGTAGAGAGGGGTATAGGCAAGGTTTGGAGGGAGGAGATGGAAGAGAAACATTGTAATTATAATATAATCTCAAGAACAAATGAAAAGACCTGATGCTGGTCTGCAGTGTGAGCATCCAGAGCCACGGATGGCAGGGAACTTCAGAGATAACCTGGGATCATACGCTGTATCTGGGCCACCCATGAACGCCAGGCTTGTGCAGTCCTCTGTGGGTATGTCTGTTGGGAGTTGTTTTAACTGTGTGTATTGATGCGGGAAGACCCAGCCTACACACCAATGGTACCATTGCCTGATTTGTATAAGATCAGGAAAGTAGCTTCCCCCTCCCTCTGCTGTTGATGCTAGGATGTCTAGTCTTTCCACGTTCCCACCAGGACTTCTGCCGGCCAAATGATAGACCGCGGCCTGGAACTGGAACCACGCAAACCTCTCCTTGTCACTCGGTTTTCCAGATACCCTGCCACAGCAACTGCAAGGGGATAAAACCTCTCTCTATACTTCAGACATCTCTCTGTCTGTCTGTCTCCCCTTCTCCCCCCTCCACTCTTGCTCTGTTTAGAAGAAAAAGCCTCAGAATGCAGCCCAACCTGCACTGAACAAAAAATCCTCCCTTCTCAGCCTCCTGAGTGCTAGGATTATGGTGAGTGTACCATACCTGTAAAAAAAAAAGGAAGTCTCATTTCCATTAGCAGCAAAGGCAATGGTAAATAAAGGTGGCATCATCGAATGAACACAAGATGCTACTTCTTCACAGTTTAACTTTGGTACCTGTTGCTCATTTGTGGATGGACTTTGACAACAGCACCTTGGCTATTAGCCACATCTCCTCTCAATCTTAACCCACGTGGATCGATAAACCTCTCTATAGCTTACAGGTGTCTTTGAGCCAGCACCGTGTTAGCCTTTCTTATCTATGAGATAGCACAGGCTGCCCCACACAGCAGAGTTCTTTCCTGTTATGCACAACGCCTGGCCTTCTCATGCAAATGCCAAGTTTTAAAAAGATGTTAGATTAGCCAGTATTGTCTACACACTGGGACCTTCTGACCAGATGACAGGGCAGGGTTTTCATGCAGAGGTGGCATTTAAGAGGCATGCTGTCCCTGAGGCTTTGATGTATTAGTTGATCTTTCCCCTGATAGCAAGCAATAAAGATTCCTTTCAGTATTTTTAAACAGTAAAGGGACAAAGGTGTTTGCTCTATTCTTTCCACATTAAATCATTCCATTTCAAATTAGCATTCAAGAGTTGGTCGAGGAGAGTGGAGACCATTGTCACAGTGTGCTCTGCTGAAGGACAATGACGTACGGTGAACTTGACATCAATTTCACAACCCGAACAATGTTCGCACCTTCAGAGTCGCTGTAAACACTAGAGAAGAAACCGCGAGGCTGTGCGGCTTTGAGGCACTCTTTGCCAGATGAGTGCTGGGCATAGAGGCAGGATGCTGACCTTCACCCTGACCCCAAGCCCAAGAGTCTCAGACATTTATGAAGCCTTGGTTTCCTGCCTGCCTTTTCTACAGAAGCCTGCATGCCCTGTAGCTTTAAGAACAGCTGGACACAGAGCACAGTGTAGCTAACGTGGGCTCAGAGGAGAAATATGGAAGATGTCTGTCCCAAGTGCTGTCAGCTTTGGCATTTCAAGATGTACTCTTTCAGAAATAACAGGGAACCATCGTGATACACAGCAAACACATACACACACACACACACACACACACATGCACACATGCATGCACAAACATGCACACACACACACAAACATTTTACCTTTTGGTTTTCTTGTTTTTTCTTGTTCATACTTCATACACCACGTATCCAATAAAGTGATGACACCTTGCACCCAGAAAAACGGGCACATCTTCCGTGAGTAGAAGAACACCAGAACCAGACAGCACCCACACCACTGAGCCCTGCTGATCTCGCCTCAGCTTCCCAGTTGAGCCCTCTGCCCTGACTGATCTCTTGCTGTCATCTTTTTGCAATTGGTGGAAACTCAGATTTCTTAACAGGAACACTAGAAACGATATTGACAAACCACTCATTTCCAGGTTGCCAGACTCCTTTGTCCCGTTGTCCATGGCCTATACAAATCTTCAGCAATATAATCTCTAAAACATGTGCATAACTACATTTCTTTTTTTAAAAACAATGCCCTCCATCTTGATGCTTATTAAATATTTCTAAAGCCATTGCTTGGGTATCCAAGGATTTCCGTGGTGGGTCCTCAGCCCATTCCCAGTGACTTTCTTCCATGTGTGCTGGGTATCAATCTTCCATGGGGTGTGTAACGAGCAAAGACTTGCTTTGGTCCTTCAGGCCATCTGCTCCCTCAGTGCTATTCCCTGGTCTGTGCAGAAGCTTTTTGATTTCACACAACCTTACTTGTCAATTCTGGGTATCATTTCCTGGGCAACTGAAGTCCTCTTCAGAGAGCCCTCGCCTCTGCCAGTCTTGAAGAGCTTCCCCTGTGTTTCTTCCCGCTATTTCGAGTTGCAGATTGTACCTTGAGGTCTTTTTTATGTTTCTGAGTTGAATTTTGTCCAGGATAAGTTTTCATTATCATTTGCTGAAAAATGGATATATTTGAGGCTCATTACATTAAGTGAAAAAACCCAAAATTGGAAAGATGAATATCATGTTTTCTTTATCTTTTTGTTGGATCCCAGTTTTTGTAAATAGACACACATATCACACACACACACACACACACACACACACACACACACACACTCCACATTAAAGAATGTAGAAGGGGGATAATGGGGGAAGCAAAAATAACTGACATGAAGGAGAAATAGCAATGGGCAGAAAGATTGATAAGGAGCTGAAGACAGGCAAGTGCCTGATGTACTTGAAGAAAACTGGCTCTCTGAAACTCAACTATTTATGTTGATTAGACACCACTGAAAAATATTCAGGCCATATGCATGTCCCTCGTCACGCCATGAACTTCCTTCTTCCATTCCAGTTCATGCTCTGCACGCCTAAGTCATATACTTTCTCTGAGAGCAACCAAGCCCTTCTCCTTTATGAAGCAAGCATCTCTGCTCTATTCTGAGCTCAAAATGTTCATTTCCTTGAGGAATCCTGAGTGATGTGTTGATGACAACAGCTGAGCTCCCGTGATGCTTCCTTGTGCACGAGCATCCCCCAGACTCACCAGTTTGCGCACATAGAGGGGATTTGACGTGGACCTATTGGTAATTATTAATTGTTGTGACTCTTGCCTCACTCTATGGATTTGTGCCTCTCCCTCCAGCTCAGAACTATCTGCATTTTTAAGAGATTGGTGGCCTACAGTCAAAAGTGTGTATTGTGTGTCTAAAAACTGCCACGCTCGCAGATGGAATCTGGAGGACCCTTTTAAGAGGAGTCAGACTGGCATGATGCACTCGTGCGGTTCAGCTCGGCTCCAGAGGGTTAATGTGAACACAGTTGTGTCTCAGTGCTTCTGAGTGCCCCTCCCTATATGGAAAGTGGTTGAAAGGCTGCCGGCTGAACCTGGGTGTCTGCCCCAGAGTGCCAGATGGAAGAGCAGTATGTTTTACCAACTAAGGTGGTAAGTTTTAAATAAGATAGAGAACACTGGAGAATTTAGGTGCACAAACAAAATACACCCAACACAATTTTATTTAAAATTTATATTAAAATGCCAGAATTGAGTTAGGTATCGGGTTGGCGGAGAGAAGCACCCACACCTGCCCCATATTTTAGCGTGAGTGATTATTCAGGCAAGCACCCTGAGCCTGCAGCTGAAAGCCATTCTGAATAAATTGCATTCTGATAAGTATTCGCCTTGAATACCAAGTTCCCTGCCTTAAATCAACACAAAGTGAGGACTGCAGCTCAAAGGAGGGGAAGCCACTGCTTAACTGGAGCCCCACCCCGGCCGCTCTTGTTGTTTGCAGTATTTTCTATAAATGTGGTGTAAAAAAAGGGGGGTAGCCTACCTCCTGCATTCTAGATTAATATTTTTTAGTCAAATTCAATTTGTAAATCACTCCAGGCATTAATGGGGTAATACACCCAGTGGGACTGTTCTGGATTAGATTAATATTCTAATAGAAAAAAAATTTAGGTTTTCAATTTTGGTCAAGCCACATGGTTTTTGTTTTATAATAGATGTCTTGTTTCAGCCACATATGTAGAGAAGCAGAGAGATGAATTATTGGGACTGTATATCTCACGCATGGGATCAGCCCATGTTCTGGAGAGGGCTAGGAGAATGAGGCAGCTCTTCACACGAGCCAGGGTACTGTGGCCTAAATACGGTCGACCTTGAAGAGATTCTTTTGTGTCATACATTGTAGCTGTCAGTCATGATCTAGGCCATTGGATGAGGAAGAAGGACCATCCCAAGGAGAATTTGACTGAGGAGTGAATCACAATTGGTCAATCTGTAAACATGGTCGGCTTACTAACTCCTAGAAGACCTGAAACGCGTTCTGTATTAACTTATTTTCTGTTGCTATAGTGAAAACAAGACAAACCCAGACCAATACATTTGTGGAAGTATAAATTTATTTTACCTTAAAAGTTTCAGAGGAATAAGAAGTCCATCATATTAAGAGTGGCACAAGTAGCAGCCATGAAAGCTCAACACTTACTGAAAGCAGATGAATGAAGATAAGATGTGCAGAGTGCGATGGGAAGAGAGAGAAGATAGGAATGGAGGTAAAGAGAGTGGGGAGAGAGGAAGGGAGAGTAGAAGCATGGCAGGATGAGAGGAGATAGTCCTCGTGTGTTCTCTCTTCCGCTCGTCTTTGGGGGTGGACGCTCCTCTCGCTCTCCCGGAGGAAGAGAGGGAAATGGCCATGGCACAAAGCTTTATGTTACAAAGAATGCCCCCCCCACGCCCTAGTGACATACTTCTTCCAGCAAGCCTGTGCCCCTAAGTTTCCCCCAAACAAAACCAGCAGCTGGAAACCAAGCATTCAAATGCCTCCATAAGGAATGTTTCACATTCAGAACACCAGAGAAACCCCAGAAGCTTAGTTCTACAACCTCATTTTCTGTGCCATGGGGGCCAAGTGGACAGCTGGGTCCTCAGTTTTAAGTACAAGGATAAGGAGGTACTGAGACAAAATTCCTTGTCATTAATAACTTGCTTTTATTTACTGACCATCCACAGATCATTTAACATTTACTGAATGTTCTTGAATGTAGAATGAAAATGGAAGTACATTGTCTCTCTAATGCTAGGCTAAGCTGCATCTGTAAGGGACAGCCAACATGCCAAGGATCCCCATGTGGAATTGGACTGAGCACAGCAACATTTTAGGAAGACTCTCAAACCCAGGAAGTTTCTGGTGGTTTGGCTAGTGGGTAAGCATGTGGAAGATATACCAGAGAGAATTATTAAAATTCCAATGCTTTTCTTAAATATTTTAAATATATTTTCCCAGGTAACCCTTATCTGGGCATTTGTCATTGGACTGTTGAACAGTTGCGTGGGTGGAAGCTGCAGAAGACTCCATGTCTCTCCTCTATTGGGCAGGTGATTTTTAGAGCCCCTGCATGTCTGTTTACCCAGCACTGCACACTTATGACTGTGTGCACACTCATAACTGTGCCAGTATAGAAATCTTGGTGCTATCTAATCTACAGACCCACATAACAAAGACTGGTTCCTATTCACCCACCTCAAGGAGACATGGCCCCTTTACCTGCCTGACTGCCTTTCAGCTGGGGGCCTGAGGAAGCTTCTGCCACAGGGTTGTGCACAACCTGTTTGTCCATCCTGTTTGTCCCCACTCCCTCTCAAAGCACTGGACTGTCAGTTCACCCTCTCTTTCCCCAGTCTAGGGAAGTTCATCTGAAGTGCCACAGACACACGGGGCAGCATGCTCCTAGCTCGTCAGCTTCTGAAGGGATTGCTCAGGGCATGTCACCCAACTTGTGTGTAAGCAGCACGTGTGTTGAGTTTTTGCTGGTGGGAGTGCAAGCTGGTACAATCCCTTTGAATATCAGTATGGTGATTCCCTCAGAAAATTAGGAAACAACCTTCCTCAAGACCCAGCAATACCACTTAAGGGTATATATCTAAAGGATGCTCAATTGTACCACAACAACATGTGCTCAACTATGTTCACAGCAACATTGCTTGCCATAGCAAAAAACTGGAAACAACCTAAATGTCCCTCTACCAAAGAATTGATAAGGAAAATGTGGTACATTTACACAATGGAGTACTGCACAGTAGAAAAAAATAATGACATCTTGAAATTTGCTGGCAAATGGATGGAGCTAGAAAAAATCATATTGAGTGAGGTAACCCAGGCCCAGACAGACAAATATCATATGTACTCACTCATAAGAGGCTTTTAGACATAAAGTGTTATTAATTTTGAATGCATGTTTCTGGCTAGTTCTTTTCTACTTAAATTTACCCATTTCTCCGTATCTACCTTTCGCCTTGGGGCTCATTACCTTTCTAACCTCTGTGTTTCTCACGTCACTGCTTCTGTATGTCTGGCTGTTGCCTGGCTTCTGATCCCTGATGTCTCCCTGGTTCTCTCCTCCTCTTTCTTCTCTCCTTCGTCCTCGTCTTCTTTGGAACCTAGATTTCTCCTCCTACGTATGCCCTCTGCCTGCCAGCCCCACCTATCCTTTCTCCTGCTTAGATGTTAGCCATTCAGCTTTTTATTCCGCCAATCAGGTGCTTTCGGTAGGCAAGGTGAAACAAACGCAACATATCGTTACATAATTATATCAGCGCAGCATAAACAAAGTAACACACCTTTGAATAGTCAAAGTAATGTTCTTCAGCATAAACAATGTAATCTTTGCCTAGTTAAAATAATATTCTACAACATGGGGGTGCTGGTGTGTTCATGTGTGGGTGCAGAGTGCTGTTTTCTGCAGGTATAGAAGGGTGCTGATATGTTTAAGTGTGAGGAACACTGGTATGTGTCCGGGGGTTAGAGAACAAAGTCATGTGTTACTGTTCAGGAGCTTTCTAACTTTTCTTTTGAGATGGGTGTCTCTCACTGGACTGGGACTCATCGACACTGAGACTGTAAGTATTGAAGCATGTGCCATCATGCCTATTTTTTTCAGTGGGGGGAGGGCGTTATGAGTGTTCTGTGTCCACGTATGCCTGCATGCCAGAAAAGGGCATCAGATCCCATTATAGATGGCTGTGAGCCACCATGTGGTGGCTGAGAATTGAACTCAGGACCTCTGGATGAGAGCAGTCAGGGCTCTTAACCACTGAGCCATCTCTCTAGCCCCCCATGCCTCATTTTGTTTTGATTTTTTAAAATGGGGGTTATGTGTATCAAACTCAGGTCCCATTGTATGTAAGGTAAGCAGTTTACTGACTGAGTCAACTCCAATTATTTCTGCATCTACATAGGTTGATGTAGAGTCTATCTCTGTAATAAAATAATCCATATAAAGGTCACTGAGCTAATAATGTTTGAGTGTTAAGCTTCTACTCTGGGGTTTCCTCGCAATGGGAAACATCGCTTCTCGTAAAACAATGCTGCTCATATTTGTGTTGATATTCTTTTCACCATGAACCCTACCCACCCTCAAATGAAGCACTGCATGGAGAAGTTAGAACAAATCAGACTGGGCTGAGATGCACCTCTGGATAGCATGCTAGGCTAGGGAACACAGAGTCCTAGGTATGACCTCAGTATCGCACACATGAGAAATATAAACAAATGAGTCAGAGAAAGATATCATGAAGAAGTGTTAAGGAGGTCATGGGGATGTTGTGGGGTCTTTCCAGTCTTATCTTCTTGAAGAAAAGAATTTAGTCAAAAGACGCTGAGCAGTTCATTGAACAGAGCAAAGCTAATTCTCCAAGGAAAGTTCGGAGCTGCCTCAAAACAGGAGCAGACTAGTGGACTCTGTGGTATCTTACAGCATTTCATGAGTATGGGGATGAGTTGAGTGTCATATTTGGGGGTAAGTCGATACCTTTGCTTTCCCAAATCATGGTAGACCAGATCACTCTTACGGCATTTCCTTCCTTGCTCTCCACTAAAGGCAAGTGTGTCAAAACCACAATGCTTTTCAGGATATAGACCCTGGATCTCAGCACAAAGGGAATGCCCTGGAGCTGTAGGCTAGATACAGAGGGAATAAGCTAGCTGTTGTATCAAGGATGCTTAACCACAGACGGACGGACGGGGTGTTCTGACGGCGTGCAGACACAGCTACCAAGGGCCAGATGTAGTTTCTCAACTACTCCTGTCTAGCTCCTTGCCTTCCTGGTGTCATTTCCTCTTACATTACTTTTAAGCCTGACATTTGTTTCCACTATCATAGAAAGAAAAGGGTTAAACCACTCTTGACTTGAGGTCACCCATCACCCAGCGATCAGTGAGCAGAGGCCTTGAACAAAAAGGCTGTGAACAGAGCTGTCTGAGGGGGGGGGGACTCTTCAGTGAGAATCCCATTTTAATAGCTTCCTGGTTTCATTGTAACATGACCCTGCCCACATCCTGCTTGACAAGTGGACCGAATGGGCTGTTTCTGGGTTTGTAGCAATCGCTGTAATCACGAATGACGGTTTCATCTGTGGAGACCGCAGCGTCTTCTGAAACAGGAAGAGTTGGCCCGGTGAACTTGCGAGTCTCACGGTTGCTTAATGCAAAATCCAGACATGATTTTCTAAGCACACGTTGTGACCCGGAGTTAAAGATATTATGCCATCATTTGGCAATGTAAAGCTGAGCTGAGAGTGGGTATTAGCATTCACCACGAGGGAATACCTCATTTTTCACACATCCCAAGGCAGAAGCTGCGTGAGCTTCACGGGGCTATGTGCAGCTCAGAGTCCACACCTGTACATGCATAGTGCCCGGGCATGCTTGGAATGGCATCGGCAGAGCCGAGCAGCGTCTGTCCACCATCCAGACTGTCCGCATCATGAAGTATCCAGACTTCCGAGAGCTGTCAATCTCAGCCTCTGCTTCTCCTCTGTGCGGTTTATCTGTATTCCATATGCAGATTCTCCAGTGAATGATTTTCCTGTTTGGTAAGCTAGGCTGCACCTGTAACATGTGAGATTGAGTTAGAAATGACAAGCAGACAAGCACCAGGCACATTATCTTGACAAACTCAGCCTCCCAAAATTACCCTGGGCCTGAATTATTAAAATAGCAAGGAATATTTCACTCAGCTCTGCAGAATGATCCTAATTGTCCACTTTAGCCAAATCCTTTCAGACTCTGGGCCGGTCAATTTACATCGGTGGCTTGCAAATTCCTCAAGTCCCATTAGGGAGGAGTGGGATAGCAGCCCATTGCACCCTCATTTATTTTAATAACCTGCCAAGCAGACATGAAAATGTTAAAATTGGAAGGCTGTAACACGACAGGATCCTAGCTTGTCAGAGCCACTTTCTAATCTGGTTAAAATACTTTCTGTCTTCCTTTCATGTCTCCTCAGGTAAGTGGGGAACTAATTGTCAAATTACTAATTTTGTTGGCATTAGAATCAAGACTAAGACAAGAGGAGCTCACCCTGGTGAGGGAGATAATTATTCCTTTCACAAACTTCTGCCGACAGATAGGAAAAATCACCCTGCAATCAAGGAAGAGTTAAATGTATGTGGTTTGCTAGCTGTTTGGTGTCAGTAGCTCTTGTAAGGTCTGTTTGTTAGGAGTGTTGGTTGAACACCAGTCCTGGGTATCAGTGATTGTTTGTGGTTTGTAGTGCGTGAGCCACCATGACGGTACCCGTCATGCCCCAAAGGATGGTCCCTGTGCTGAAGGAGCTTGGATATGTGTGTGCACTCTCTATGTATGGCAAGAACTCTCTATTCCTCCAGCTTGTGTGATACTGAATTCTGACCGCTGCCCTGGTAAAATTTAATGGTCTTTTCCGTTACTCTACAGCATTCCATTTGGATGATCAATTGGGAGGTGATCTTACCAACAGACTGTATATTGTGAATCATTTGACTTGTCCTGAAATAAGTCCTCTATGATACTTCGTGAAGAGTGGTCACACGAGGAAGGCCAGGCCCTGGCAGACCTAAGTCACTAGAAGTTCTATAGGAGAGAGAAATGAGGTCTCCTGGAGGATCCAGTCAGTATCCCTCCTGCGCTTTCTCTTCTCCACTTGCAGGTGAATATGTCCCCACAGCTCTGGGCCTGGGCTTCCATATCCTTACTGGATTTTACTCTCAGATGAGCTCAGGGCTTCACACAGAGGCAGGTCTGCTATGTAAGCAGATGGAAGAAACATCTCACAAGCCAATAGGGCTGAAATATTTTGAGTTGGTGGAATTTCTGGAGCATACTTCTCTTTTTATCTCTGGAGAAATTGAATTGTGAACTTCCACTGTTTGTGACCCTTGACTTTCCAGCAAAGAAATGTCCACTTTCTAAAACAAAACTTTAGTTTTCAACATTAGACATTTATTGATGAAGTATAGGATGCCACTGATTTGGGTCTCTGAAAAATTCAGCGTATTGGGAATCTACCTGCCCAGCAGAGCCAAGGTTAATGGCTTCAGCCACCAAGAATGAGTGAGGAAAATGAGTATATTGCCTTTGTTATTTTGTTATGTTTGCCTTCTGCCATGCTTTATGAATCGTTTCACTATAAATTTCAAAGTAATTTTGCTACAGCATTACATATCTTGGTAATGTGTAGTATGGCTTTTCCCTCAGGAGAATCCATTTTGCTACTTTAGGCAAGACCACCATTCTTCCTTCCCTATACAGTGTTGCCTGCAGAGCTGAAATGTGCAGTGTTTTGTGTGTGTGTGTGTGTGTGTGTGTGTGTGTGTGTGTGTGTGTCCAGGCAATCTCTTCACAAATAGATTTGAAACTTTTGTGTTAACATCAAGGTGCCTTTTTTTTTTCATCATCCACAAGATCTAGAAGAACAACAAATGTGGAAAATTCATGATAATTCCTTCCAGGACACAATTCAAGACGTGACAGCAAGATGGTAGAGTGCAGGCGGAGCAGGGCCCGTGAGCGGCTGGGAGAGCAGACGCGCAGAGCCCAAGCACAGGCGTAAGCAAATACACTGATGGCCTTGCCCCCCCCCCAAGAAGAAACGGGGTACAGTCAGTAAAGGGTTCCACCAACTGTGAAGGAAAAACTGGGGTTTCTATCAATGAGCCCAGAAGAAAAAATGTTAGATGCACACAGATGTTACATTTCTCACAAGGCTTAACTCAAAGCGGATCATAGATCTATATGCAACCTATAAAACTGTAAAATTCCAGAATAGATAACTATGGGAGGAAGTCGCTGAGAGAAGGCCACTGATGCTAAGATACAGCATGGCCCATCCTAACTGTGGCAGTTTCTCTTCCAGGGCACATAGCACGTGGTAGTCACAGCTTCCTGCGGCAAATAATGAGAGTGGGCACAGGTTTCATCTTTTGGAGTAGAAAGGGTTTGTTTGCTCCCTTGGTATTCATGCCACCTTCGCAGACATGAGCATCTTCTGCCAGGTCAGCCATTACCGAAGCACTCAGAGTTTGTAGTCAGGTGATGGTGAGGACTGTTGTTTGCTTTAGTAACCAGCAGAACACCTCCCCCGCACTATGAAATTTGGCCAGCAGTGATGAACCATCCAGGTGAATATCAGCTTGGTTTTTGCATGTTCTATGATTCAAGTATGTGGTATGTTAAAATATCTGAAATTGTTCATTGTACCATGCTTTTTCTTTTATGCCACCAACCAACAGGGACTTTTGGTTAGTTTTGGATGCTCGGCTTAGTTTAGGCACATTTCTGGCTAGCTCTTTTTACTTAAATCAACCTGTTTCTCTTTATCTAGCTTTGCCTCGGGCTTATTACCTATCTTCCTTTCACTGCTTTCTAGCTGCCAGCCCCAGGCATCCTTCATTCTCTCCTCCCATTCTTTCTTCTTTTCCCAAGCCTAGATTTCTCCTATTTATTCTCTCTCCCCATCAGTTTCGCCTATCCTTTCTCTGTCCAGCTATTGGCTGTTCAGCTCTTTATTAGACCAATCAGGAGCCTTAGGCAGGCAAGGTCAAACAAATGCAACACATCTTTACATAATTAAACAAATGAAGCAGAAACTTTTACCAAGTTAAAATAATATTCTACAACTTTTCATGTCTACTTTATGCTGTCCATATATCCCTGATCGTGGGTCCTTCTATTGGAGCATGGTCACTTTATTAGGGACTATTTCTTAAAGTAAACCCACTCTTTCTCTCTCAGCAACCATTTATTGCCAATAACTATTCACCAGTGGCAAGGACTGTGCCCACCGCCTCTCCAGATCCAGAGGACTCTTATGAGCTTGTATGGTCTCCGTGCTCACTGTACACATTTCGTACTCATACTACATGAAAGCAAACAGTCATACACAGTTTATATAATATCAAATAATCAGCCTTAATATCACATACATACAAGAAATAGCAAATGGATTCAGCACGTTGCATGCATATATTTATACACACATTTCTTTGATTGTAAAAGTAGAAACACAACTGGGAAATAATGGAAAACCAGAGACCAATATCTATGAATGACATTTAAATAAATATTTTATTTATTTACATTATTTATAACTCAAGCCCAGCTATTTATTCAAAGGGTAATATTGAGTGATTACAGAAGGTTCATAATAGAGATTGGAACCTGCTTCAAGTTCTAAAATCAGCCAACAAAACAAACACAAACAAACAAAAACTATCTCCTAATTTAATTCTACTTTCTACCATACTGGGACAGTTGATTTCCAAACTTTAAACTATGCCTGTAAGAAATTTGCCCCCGAAGTCATGTTTCATGTGAAAGGATGGATGGCTGTGGGTGCAGGCCAATGGTTAACGCTTGCTGACCTGCTGCAAACCATGGGGGTCACAGCTCAGTGTTACAAGAAAGAAAAAATGAATGGCACCTTCCTCGACTGTGCTTCTGTATGTGTCTCACCAATTACATTGGAGCTTGTATTAAAGGGTTGGCCCATCCAGAGAGAGAGGGGGAGAGAGAGAGAGAGAGAGAGAGAGAGAGAGAGAGAGAGAGAGAGAGAAAAAGAGAGAGTGAGAGAGAGAAGAGGGGATGGGAGCCAAGAAGAAGGAAAAGAGAGCCCGCCATAGGATAAGGAGATTGTGCAGACCGGCCGAAGTACCGCCGGCATTCCTTTGAAGGAAGGAAGGACGGAAGGAACCTGCACCCAAACAGGAGATTGATCCACTTTTTCCCAATGGCACTATCCTCAACAACAGACATCTCATTAGAATCAACGACACGTTACTGGAGCCCATAAGTAATCCCATCTCAGGCAATCACAGAACAGGAAAACGTACAAAATAAAATGTGTTTATCTCTGGGCCTGTCATTATTTGCAATAATCTACCCACAAATTATTTTAAAATAATATTAACAATTCATTTCATTCCATGTTTTTGATTTTAAATATGAAATTATATTGAATTTTTAAAATTGACATTTCCCCCTTAAAATACATTCTCATCATGTTGAGGACCAGCTTAGTACACACTATTCAACTCCACTGACTGGCTTTGGGGTATTTTTTGTTTGATTGTTTGTTTGTTAGTTCTTCCTAATGGGAATGAGCAGATTCATGTTTAAATTTGAGGATATGATATTCCATTTGATCAGACTGCAACACTTCACTATAAAATAAGATAGTTCTATACTATAGTTGAAGGTTCTGAATTTGGAGGTTGTAATTATTTTTAAGGTCACTCACTCCAAGTGTGAAAGCATTCTCCTTGTGTAATGACTGTGATACTTGAGGTAACAGTACAGGGGGCCAATCTTACCTTTTAGAGTAATTCTGTATTCTATAGTTAGTTACATAGGTGAAACTAATTGTTTAACTTAAACAGAGGAAGCAAGTTATAGGAATATAGGAAGTGTCAAAGTATATTTTTTAAAAAGTCATAGTCCTAGTGATCTTTCTGTTGGTCATCTCTGGAGAATTCGAACTTCATTAGTAAAGGCAGAATACACACATTGTATATTTACATAACAGAGAATACAAGGCCTCTTTAAGACGTAGCAATCCAAAATAAGTAAGGGCTGCAGTAAAATAATACTAGATACACTGTGCTGTGCCATATTTGTGTGTATACATGTTTGAAATATACACAGTACCTATGTGTTTGTGTGTATGTGTGTGTCTATTGCATTATGCAGCTATGACCAAGCAACAGAAGAGCGTTAAATAATTTGTGGCCTTCAAATATGCATGCTCTAAATAAATAGGAATACTTTTCATTCCTCCCACACACTAGGAGAGCGCAGCACAGACTTACCCCTGCATTTCGGTTGACAGGTTGTTTTGCATGGAAATCAACATCTCTCCAAACAGCTTGCCTGCTTGCTACAGAAAATAAAATAAGTAGGCATCAAAGTGCCTAATAGATTTTAAAAGTTGAATATAGCAAAATAAATGGCTCCTAATCCCCTGTAACTCGGGTAAATAAGTGTGGGTCTGGCCCAGGTCCAGCGCTGTCTCTGGGTGTCTGTCTCTCCTGGCTTCACTTGTAGACAGTGATTCCATGCAAATGAGCCAGGATGAGCATCTCCTTACATCTTTGCTAATCCGCCTGGTTCCTCTAATCACACTACAGAGAAGCCAATATCTATTTCCATCAGGCAGATAGGATCTCCTAAGGAATTAAAGAGGTTTTCCACTCAGCTCTGCACGGGCCGAGGACAGGACTATGATCTCGGCTTCGGGGATTTCTCATTATATGCAGGCACTCCCTGGATCGAAGACCTGAGTTCTGGCTACTGGGTGTTTAATCCTCTTGTGGTCGGGGTCAGAACTTCTAGCTATTTAAGATCTGTGATTACTCAGCACTTGGCTTTTGATTGAGTGAACTTCTGAGGACAGCACGGGACTGTGATTTCCAGTTAGAGGTTTAAAGAAACTGCTGGGAGTGACAGATAGGGAAAGCCCTGTGATTAAGCTAACTATCCCCTTTTAATTTGCTTTCTGAAGCCACCTGATACTTAACTCTTCATGTGCCGATAAAGATGAAATTACCCAAGAGAATGACTTTAGTGTTTTCCCCTAAGAGAGGACTTTCCATGAGATTCACGAGACCCTTCTGGGCATGGGACTGGGGAAGCTCAGTTTGGGCCAAGGGCAGCGGTCGATGTGGAGAAGACTTAACACAGAAACTGAAATGGATTTCCAGCAGTGAGAAATCCCTTCTGCAGACAGCTCGAGTATTTGGGGTAAGATAGATATGAGGCTGCCATGATGATGCAGTTGGTGCAAAGGGCAGAAGCATTTAAAAAATGGGTATAAGAGATATTCTGAATAAAAACACCTTCTTCTTGATTGAAACTAATGAAAAGAACTTCTTAGGTGTCTCTCGCTGTGTCACATGAATAAATAAGGAACACTGGTGTCCTTTTCTAAGTCCTGGAAGGTGCTCAGGTCATGGGAACTTTTTCCTATAGCCCAGAAACTCATTCAAGATTCATCTGCTAGGAAACAAGCGGACCTGGCACTGTTCTCTCTCCCTCCCTTTCTCTCCCTTTTCTCTCCCTTTTCTCTCCCTTTCTCTCCCCCCCTCTCTCTCTGTGAGTGAGGCAGTGGGAGAGAGAGAGAGAGAGAGAGAGAGAGAGAGAGAGAGAGAGAGAGAGAGAGAGAGAGGAGCCTCACTACTCTGGAGCCCAGGGTGACCTGGAACTAGTGATATTCCTCTGGTCTCATCCTTCCAAGTGTGGAAATAGATGCATGGGACACCACAACAAACTGGGATTAGAATGTTTGACACCGTTTTTTTCTTTTGGACTGCATACCTTTTGGAAAGACTTGGGTATATAACCTTTATTTTTATTTCAAATCTAATAGATTAGGAAGTAGAGAAAGAGCATGCAACTTATTTTCATTAAACCTGTGTAGCAATAACGAGACAAGAAGATAGAGACAGCCATGGTTGAGGCCAGAAACAGAGCTGAGATGGGAACAGGAGCTCCTGAGATGGTGGGGAAGCCCAGGTGTGAATATCCTCTGAGGGGACATGTTTTCTGTAAACAGAGACCACTCTTTCTTTTCCCAGCTGCCCAGACTGAAATAATCATACAGAAACTATATTAATTACAACACCACTTGGCTAAAAGCTTAGGTGTACTTTTAACTAGCTCTTAAATTAACCCACCTTTTATTAATCTGTGTATTGTCACAAGACTGTGGCTTACCGGGTAAAGTTCTGGGCTTCTTTTTCCTTTGGCAGCTACATGGTGTCTCCCTGACTCTGCCTACTCTCTCTCTATAGCCCTTCCAGCCTGGCTATATTCTGCCCTGCCATAGGTCAAAACAGCTTTATTCATTAACCATAAAACAACACATATACAGAAGGCCATTCCACATCTGTTTTCCTTCCACAGACAGTACCTGACATCCATAATTGATGAAACCTTTGTGTGATTAAATACATCACATTGTTTGACACAGTGCTTGGCATTTCACTTCCAATGAATTCTGAGTGGACACACACATTACAACAAGTCTCACTCTCAGAAGAGCAGGATGTTATTTCCACAACAGGAAGAAGGCAAACCAGGTGAGCTGCACAAAACCTCAGCCCAGAGTAGTTGCAGAGTGTTCAAAATTGGGAAGAAGTGAGGTTTGAGAGAGAAGTCCACACTAGGAAGAAAATGGTTGTGTGTAAAATATCTTCTGCTATCCAAAGACCACTCTGAGTTAGTACCACCTAACAGAAAACTGCGAACCAGTACGGAAAGAGGCATGGGCTTAGGGACTAAAAGGCGGTGCTCAGGGATCTCCCAGCACATGGAAAGTGGGATGCATTGAAAGCTTGTTCCACCTTCACCAATTGGAATAGTCCAATTCCTCATCAGTTCAGGCTCAGGGCATGACCTACCCTGGTCAGCTGAATTTCAAGGCACAGGGCAACGTACCAGGAATCAGCTACTTGGGGAGGGGTCAAGTTGCAAAACTGTCTTTTGTAAGGTTAGTTATCTACTGCTGCCAAGATTGAATGCTAGTGAAAGAAATAGACCACAGAGTCCAATCTCCATTGCAAATCTCTTATGGTATCTAAAGTAAAGTAATAAAATGAAATATTAGATTTGTCTTATCTCTAGGTGAGACACTTTGGAAGTTGGAGGCTGCTGGGATAAGGTAGAGTTTTGGGTTTCTTGTAGATTGCCCACACGGCAGGGGATGGTCCTAACTTCATGTACAAACCGGCAATACTCATGAGACTCAGTGGACTAAGATGAGCAAGCTCAAAGTAGGGGAAGACATGAGGTAGATGAGGTACAGGAGGAGTTGGAGGGAGCAGGGATTGATGTGATCAAAATTAATTGTAGAAATCTATGAGAGTCTCAAGTAATATACAAGATAAAAGACATTCTCTCCTTCCAAAATTAAGGAAAGGAGTTTAGATCTATGATTGTATTAAAAAAAATTGTGCTAAAGAGATGGCTCGGCTGTTAGAGGCTAGACTCACAAGGAAAAAATAAAACATTAATAGGGATAATTATTAAAAGAGCTGGAATTGATACAGACAATAGTCTGTCAGCATAAAATATTTCCAAAATCTGACTCAGATATGAGAATTAGTGTGCTTTTTAAAAACAGCTATTGGGAATATTCTCAAAGATGTAAAGCCAAAAATGTAATCAAATGAAAAGGAAGTTCCAAGAAGTCAGCAGGGAAGAAATGGAAACACAAAATAAAACCAACTAGAAACACATGAACTGAATAACATCATTTTAATTAAATTAAAATGTTGATAGCAAAAACATCATAGAATGAATCTGCAAAAAGAGGGTCACAAAAGTTGAAGTTTATGGACTAATACACACTTTTATGGAGACAATGCCCATTAAATGTGAAATTCCTGGTCTAGAGAGAAGGATCCCTGATTAAAGGCACTCACCATTCACAGGGCCCATGTCTGGTGGCTCACAACCAGCCCTTGGGGATCAGAGATTCTCTTTGGGAATGTGTAACTGCACTTGCATGGGCTCATACTATCCTACAGCTACACACACAACTAAAAACAATGTAGAACCTATGAAATTCTTCTGGAAAGTGTTTCCAGGGGCATTCTGGAATACCAGCTGACAGTCAGGAACTTTCCAGGTACTGTGTCCA
The DNA here is from genome assembly GCF_903992535.2 of Arvicola amphibius. Taxonomy (NCBI): domain Eukaryota; kingdom Metazoa; phylum Chordata; class Mammalia; order Rodentia; family Cricetidae; genus Arvicola; species Arvicola amphibius. Next base: position 2,945,522 of record NC_052049.1, on the reverse strand, counting down.
TTAGGACATCTCAGGAAGGCATCTTGATCATGAGAATGTGGAAGAGAAGACAGATTTCAATGCGAAGTTTGGGTTAAAATGGACTTCCGAGTATATCCCATGAATGAGGCAGATGTAGTCTCACGCTGGTACCTGTCAGGGCTGGGCACAGCTGAGGAGGTTTGGGGAAAGTTGTAGTTGTTCAGACAAAAGCACAACAGCATTGCAGAGTATGGAGACCAGTAAGGGAGGAAGGGAAGCTGGCAATTGATCGTGGGTTAAGGTTCTGTAGGAAGGACCCCTTGGAGTTCTGTGTTAGAGCCGTGGAAATTGCTTTGGCTTAAGCAAAAAGACAGCTCCACCAGAAAAACTCAGCAGATGAATCCACACTCCTCAATGAGAGTAGGCAATGGGGACCAGACAGCAAGGCTATGTATTCATCAATAGGATAATCTTGAGTAGCCTTTGAAGCTCTATTACCCACCTATGCAGAAGAGAGTGAGGAGTATGAACAGACCACTGTGTCTTGGAGAAAATGCACGGAATGCAGGTGGCTATGGCAGCAGGACAGTGTGTTATCACAGGTTTGAAACACCCTGGAGACTTAACTAAGACCCCTACTACAGAGCAAGCATGTTCACCAGACTCAGCCTGAAGGAAGGGTCCCCCATCCAGTCTATGGGAGCTCCATAGTGATTCTCACCTCTGCCGTACATAGCTCAGTACACTCCCAACTGTGATGACGAGGGTCATCTTTACAGTCAATGACCTATGAAGGATCTGGCAGAGAGTGGCCCTGAATCTTGGTACTATGAGATAGTGTGGTTCAGTCTTGTTCTCTCTTGAGCCAGTATCTTTGGTGGAATCTAGTTACAAAGACACAGAAGTGCTTTAGACATCTGTGTAGTAAGAACTTGACTTTCTCTGTCAAAAGCCGGTAGTGTCTTGGCAGCCACAGAAGAAGCCATGTTGATAGGACCTACTCATTCGCAGTCATGGCGAGCCTTCAGCTAGCTATCAGTCTGCCTTGTTTCTTCCTGCAGCCACCTGAAGCTTTGACTCAGAATCACCCATGTTTTTATATGTAAAACACATGAAATGACCTGGGGTTACCAACCACAATCATACTTACTGACATAATTTTTATGCAATGAGCAGCAAACATATCCACTGCATTTTCACTGTGTGTTATTTTCATGGGATTTCTTAAGGGTAACAATCATTTCACCCACACACAAAATCATCTTTGCTCCACGGATGGGAAACTTAAGGTACAAATTATAAGAGCTAAAGAATGGTCAGATTTCTGGTTCTCTTTCTAATTGTTTTTAGTTTCGTTATCCTTCCCTCTATAGAACAAGGTCATCCATGCTGATGACACATCTCAGGTGAGCAATGGAGGCTGGTGTGGGGAGTCTTTTTCAATAGGTGCTGTTTTTATTGGTTAATGAATAAAGCTTCTTTAACCTACAAAAGGGCAGAATAAAGTAAGGCAGGAATTCCAAGCAGAGAGAGGGAGAAAGAAGGCAGAGTCAGGAAACGCCACTGAAGGAGACAGACTCTTGGGAACCTTATGGTAAACCATGAACCTTATGGTAAAATATAAAATAATAGATAATTTAAGATGTAAGAGTTAGTTAATTAAAAGCCTGAGCTAATAGGCCAAGCAGTGTTTTAATTAATATAGTTACTGTGTGATTATTTCGAGTCTGGGGGGCCAGAGATGAACAAGCAGCCTCTGCCTACAGGAGGCTTCTCACAGGAAGATGTTGAGCAGCCTGGGTGGATGGAAACTTGTACACACACACACACACACACACACACACACACACACACACACAGAGCAGCAAAACTCAGCCTTCCCTGATTTCTGTGTTTACAGGGACCCATGAGATTTAAATATTCTTGACTTTCTGGAATCATATTTAAGCAACATCTATTCTACAAAAACCAAAGCACCGTCGTTTGTGGCTCGATTCACCACAGGGCTAACAGTGCTGACACAGGTTCTCTGGGGAGATTACAGGGAAAGAGAATGCTCTCATGTGGGGGTTGATGGCTGTATGAGACTCTAGACTTTCCTGTCTCTGTCAGCACAGGGAGGACCTTCTCTGTGCATTCTCCCTCAGTTGCCAAAACTACCCTCAATCCTTCACCAGGCTTCCTTCCTGCTGCTACCTACAGCTCTCCTAGGTGCAAACCACAGACCCAAACTTGATCTCAGGCCCCGCTTTTCCCAAGGCAAGTGCTTCACGTTACCGTCTTTCCCCTCTTTGCCTCCAGATAACTACCTCTGGAGTAAAGCAAGCTGACATTTTTTTATATAGCTACATGTCGGACTGGCACTGACTGGAACAGAGTAATTTAATCAGGATGATGTCAAAAGAGTGAAGCTGGAGAACATCTTCCTATGCCTTCCTCTCCCCATGGTCACTTTCCTCACTGAACATAAGGAGACCATGGGAGCACCCCCAAATCCATGGCCCACACACCAGTTCAGTATTAAATATTTTAAAACTTTAACCCCTGCAGATCGTAACAAATATATGTAGGTTAATAGATACCTTCTTTGTCTTGACTTATGTTTATGAAAAAAACACAAAGAAAGTTGTTTTGTAAGGGGAGCGATACATAATGTCAGCCTGGTAGAGCTATGTGTTCACATTTTCAGACTCTCTGATGCTCTCTGGGGCTACAGAAGCAACCCAGAGCTGGGTCATGCATGATCTCTTACTGTGTTGTTAAAGCATTGTCAATGACTGAGTCAGTCATTAGTGCTGAATCTCTTTGGTCTCTGCCTGTAATGGTAGACCTTGACTGTCCCTGTTGACCTTCAAATGCCCAGCCCTCCTCAAGACACAGCAGTTTCAGTGAATCCATCCTAATGTGCTGGGTGCTGGGTGCTGCCTGGAACCTGAGGAACTTTCACCTACATCATTCAAAGCTGTGCTGAATTAAAAGCATGCTCACTTACCTGCAAAACAGGAAGGATGATGGGAGGTCACATTTGTTCTGTGGTCTTACCTAACAGAACACAGTTTGGTGCCGAGAGAATCTATTTTAAGCTCTGTTTGTTCAACTCATAGATGACTTGGTTCAGTTGTTCAGCAAGTATCATTTCTGTCTTTTGAGACTTACTGGCCTGTTTCTCTAAAATAGTCAAGCTGCCAATATCTGTGGCCAATTCAGAAAAGAAAATAAACACTTCCAACTCAAGCTGAGTGCCCTGTTCTTAGGCTGTGTACAAGAGCATCCATAGATGGGCCAACTGAAGAGGAGGTAGTTGGTGCCATTTCCATCCAAGGGAACGGAGGAGAAGACTTTCTAATGTTTCATGCTATGATCAAACTCTATATAAACTAATAGAGACCCCAGGGAAGTCTCCATGGTGTAGGGAAGATTTTCTCATAAACCAATAGTCTGTCTTTGGTTGGCTTTTTTATGACATTTGAGACAGGACTTTGCATACACCAGATTGGCTTGAGTTTATGGGGTCCTTCTGGTCTACCTCCCAGTTGCTGAAGTTACAGCCATGAGCTACCACACTCAGTCCAGGGAAGATAGGTTCTCAGAGAAGATGGACATGTAGCAGAGGGAATCATCCCTTCCATCGTCACCTTCTGGGATGTGAATTGTGCTCCCCTTGCTCAGTTGTTGATCAATGCCTTTGCCTCGCTCTGGGGATTTAGTCACAGATCAGGGAAGTATAGAGTTCTGTGTTTGGCTATAAACATCTCCTTTAGGAAACTCCTGCTCCCATGACTCTCTCCCTGGCTGATGAAAATGACACTTTCCAACTTCCATCTGCCCTTTTGTCTACCTGGAAAAGATACTGAACTTAAGGTTTTTATTCTGTTACTTTCTATTTTCCCCTGCAATATATACAATACATATCTTTGTCCTAAAATAAATCCCTAATTGGTTCACCTTTGATTTTCTTTCTTGTACTTTCCAGTTCTGTGGGCTCGGGACATTTCTGCCAAGCCTGCTCTATTCTCAGGACAAATTGATTCACAAATAGAATTTGCTGGGGGAAGAAAGAAACAGGAAAGGAAGAGCCAGAGAGAAATTGGAATAGGACATAGAGACTCAGCAAATTAGACTTAAAAATAACTCCACATATACACTGCAATTAGGGAAATCAATATCCCCTCGCTCAGCCTGTGAAGAAATCTCATGATTCCCACTGTAAACCCAAGAATGGATTTAGAAAAACAGGGCATCTTCCAAACTCTATGTCCCCTTCCACACTCAGTGGATGGCCTATTGTACATGGGTGAGAGATTTATTAGGAATCTCATGGAAACGAGAGCCTTTACCTTCCCTTGGCACTTATATTTGCCCTTCCCACTTGCTACATTTTAATTATTTCCCAGTCCCGATTTTTCTCATTTATTCCATCCTCACTTATTTCTCCAGTTTGTTATCATAGTAATTTTCAAAACACAGCACAGAGTCAGCCAGTTACTCTGGTTTTCAAAACCCAACTTTAAATGTTCTGTGACAAAACATTTAACTTCATCTTCTCTTCCACAGACCTGTTAATGTTCACTAAACAGGGGTGAGGCACCACCTTTACTGGGGAAAAAATGCAACATGAGTGGGGAGTGTGTGTGTGTGTGTGTGTGTGTGTGTGTGTGATAGGTATCTTTGTGCTCATTCCCTTGTCTGTGGGCCTGTGGTGAGCCAGAGCTCAACACCCACCGGGTGTCCTCCTCAACTGCTTCTCTGCTCTATTATTTGGGACACTGTCTCTCTGACAGAGCCTGGGTCTCTTGGTGTTTGGGATATAATGAATGGTCATCAAGCCCTCAGCATCCACCCGTTTTTATCCCCCAGTTCTTGACTTACAGGAGGTTATCAGCATGTGTAGATTTCATGTGGATGCTGGGGATTCAGACTTGGGACCTCAGGTTTGTGCAGTGAGTGCTTTACTCCCAGAGTAACATCCTCAGAGACTTTTGTGTCCTGTTTTACCACATGGGTTAAACAGTATAGTGGCATTTCAATTATATGTTAATAACTAAAGACCACCTGAAGATCCGAGAGTAAACAGTCCCACTGCTCAGCCTTACAGACCAGGTTGTGGTAATACACAGCTTTAATCCCAATAACCACAATGACATGCTCCTTTAATCCCAGTAGCCACACTAGTTGCCATAGAAATTGAGTGGTGCACGCCTTTAATCACGGTGGTGCATGTCTTTAATCCCAGCCCTAGAGAGAAATATAAAACAGCAGGAAACAGCTCTCAGACACAGTCTCATTCTGACATTCCGGGAGGCAGGATCACCATTTTGGTCTGAGGTCGAGGTAAGAGCCAGTGATTGGCTCTTTTGTTTTTCATATTTTCAGATTGAACCCCAATTTCTGACCCTGAGCTTTTATTAATCGTGCTTCAAATAACTATTTTCTGAATGAAGATGCTCCTTGCAAGGCATCAAGACCTGTCCCTTTCTGTGCCTGATTTACTTAGTTGCCCTCATTTATACCTCCCTTAAGATTTACTTAATCCAATCCTCCATTCAGGGCTCAGCAGGCTTCACCATGCTGCCTGCGCCATGCACCAGGCACCAAGCATTTCCCACCTAATAGAAATGCAGATAAGATTGATCACTCTCTGACTTTAAGCAAATCCCTAGGTAATGGGGCAGAGTGCAGGGTACTAAAGAAGTTCTGTACAAAGCAGCAGTTCAACCCAGACTGCCATGGAGAGACTCACAAGCGACATCTGGGGTTCCCAGCTAGAAGCGCAGGAAAGATGTGCTCTAGGCAGAACAGGTGACCTGTCTAGGCAGGCAGAGGTGAGAGCCAAGATGGTCATCTCCGCAGGCTCATGAGGCATGAGATGGGCTGGAAAGTCGTGACTCTGCCAGCTGTGGGCAGTCCAGATCTTTCCAGGCAGATCTAGAATGATGGGTTCATCAAGGGAACACTGATGTGGAGACGGAGGCAGGCTCTTTTGATAATTCTGCTGGATCCAACCGCCTGAGGCTGGAGGTGGAACGGAACTGTGAAAGTTCTGTTCGGACTGGCCAGCTCTCAGCCGTTAAGACTCGGGTATGGTGGCAGCTAGCCTGTGCTTGCCTTCCCAGGAGGAGCACTGACCACAGAGTGATGCTCTAACTCCACCTGCCACAGATGCATCTCATAGACTCTGGGTCAGGTGTGGCCAGTTCTACCCTTGTTTTCTTTCCACTCCCAAGCCACAAGTTCAGAGAGAAGAACGGGAAAAGCATAAAGAGGTGAAAGGGGTTTATTTTGTGAGGCATGAAGACATATCTTAGTCTATATCAGCTGTAAACAGTCACATGACCCTGATCTTAGAGTCAGCAGTAGGGATGGGGCGGTAGCTCAGTGTGCTGTGTCTGAGACTTACCAAAAGGGCTTGGGAAGTCCTACCTGTCCAGTTCTGCCACCAGCACTATACATAATACATCTCAGAGGCTGACTCTACTGCAGCCTGCCACTGCACTTGGTGGTCATTCCACAGTCCCGATGTCTCCAATATGCTGGGGTGTTACTGAAACTGAGGGCGCACCCTCATTCATGGTCTCCTGGGCTCTCTTCAGAGACACCGACCTCATCACATGATGCCAAGCCTTAGCCTTTCTTTATAAGGCCTTAGATCCTGTGGCTTTCAGGCCCCCCAAGACTGACGTCACATGGGAAACTCCTACATATTATGAGATGCATCTTTTCCCTATACTGGATCACTGTCTCTATGTGCTGGCCCCAAAGAAATACTTCCCAGAAGGTTTCACCTCGGTGATACTGATCTCTTATTAATCATACCTGATTCTAAACCCCGGATGACCAGAAATGATTGTTCCAGTGAGCAAAGGTGTTGCTTCCACAGACTCTTAATTTAGCACACACGTGGTCCTCACAGAGCCTTTGTTTCTTCATGAAACCCCACAAGCCAGGCCCATAGCATCTCAACATTTCTACCTTCCAAGATCACAAACACCTCATTCAGCGCTGAGAACTCAGAAATCCTGCCAAAACCTCCAAAATCGACATGGTTGTGTCCTCTACAGCTCCGCCCACACCCAGAACCGATTTCTGTCTTCATTTGCCTTCTTTTATCGAGATAAAACACGACATGGGGAGGAAAGATGTACACGAGTTCTAATTGGTCTTATTAATAAAAACCTGGAGCTGGATATTGGGGAAAATGCTGAAATATCAGTGATACAAAAGAGCAAGCCACAGCCAACTCTTACTTTGTTATCCCTTGGTGGAAAAAAGGCCAAACTACTGTCTCCTTCCACCTTATATTTCTCTCTCCACCCAGCCCAGCCTTATCACTTCCTGTCTATCTGTACAGTCCTCCAGACCTCTATGGTTACCTAGTGGTGAGAGTTTTGCCCTCTGATCTTCTGGTAAGCTTTATTTGCTAAAGTACAAACAAGATAGCACCACAGGAAAGGGTTTACGGTAAGAGTCTATCATCAAGGGAAGCCAAGGGAAGAGATCATAAGAATTTTGGAGGCAGGACCCAAAGCAGAAGCCATGAAGGAATGTTCCACACTGGCTTTCTCCCAGGGCTTTGTCCTGTCTGCTCTTATACTGCCCAGACCACTACCCACAAATGACTGGGCCTTCCCACATCAACTGTTAATCAGAAAATCCACCACAGACCTGTCCACAGATCAGCCTGAGGAGGGCAATCGCCCATTTGAGGTCCCCTTTCTTGAGTAACACTAGTTTATATCAAACTCACAGTAGCAAATCAGCGCGGGACCCCACTGTACATCCTTTGTCAGACGCTGTGGAGTCTTCCTACCTCATCCTTTGTAAGCATTTACAGGGAAAGACAAATATTCACCGCAGAGCAGGATTAACACGGAGCTGAGGATATTATATTAAGTCTGATTAGTAATTAAAATCTCTAAGAATTAAACCTCAAATTCTCTAGATTGTAAATGCTTTTTCTCTTTACCCAGTCTTACCTGATACATGACCCAAAAATGCCAGATGTAAGAGGGGGACCCACCTCACCTCTGATGAGACATTAATGAGACAATGTCTGGTTTTATTAAATGTTATACATTATTCATAAACCATCCATTCTGGAAACTAAAATATAGACATTTTCATATTATAAGCATCAATACTACATGAGATTAGCCTGGGGGTCACCTGGAGGGACCTAGGGGACCATCTCATGTCCCAGAATAATTTGTGCACAGTTGCTGCAAATGACACCCATTGGTGGTATGGGACTCCTTTTTTCTTTGGGGGAAGAAGATCCACTTTAAAACGTTTATTTTCGTGATCTTCCTTTGTTCCTCTGCCCTACAAAATAGAGCTCTTCCTATCACATATATGCTAAATACAAATGAAGACTTTAAGGTGCCCAAAATAAACATGATTTCTCTCGGAATGAAGCGGGGAAGAGCTGTTGTGAAATGATTCTGACATGAGAAGAACCCTGATTTCTTCAACTGCTGGCTGTGTCAAATATACTTGGGGATGACTTTATTGTCATGTCCATTGACGGCGCCACATCAAAAACACACTCAAGTCTTTGTGCTTGGGAAGGCCGCCCCAGACAGTCCCGAGCTGCTTTGCCTGTGGTGAGTGACACAGGAAAGCGTGCTGCTTTTCTTAGATGTTCCACAAACCTCAGAGAGAGAGCTCACATCTAACACAACACAAGGAAGGCCTGAGCCACTGGCTTAAGAGCATTCTGTCGCTACCATGCTTTTAATGACAGTAATAAATCGTTAGTGTTTTAACCATGTCTGTCATGTGACGTCATCTGCCCTTTGTATCTTGGGTTGAGCTATGACTCCCATATTCATATATTGAGGTCTGGTCAGAGCATGACCTCGTCCCAGAAGCGGAGTCTTCAAACAGCAACCAAACCAATGAGGACCTTAAGGTAAGTTTTTCTCAAAATGATTGATATGTGTTTGGGTATGCAAGCAGACCTAAACACAGGGGTGGGATCACTGAACAGAAAGACGGGGAGTCCAGTGTGGGTCTAGCCAAGGAATGCTTAACTCTGTCATCATAGCAGGGAAGCCCAGAAGGATGCCTGGGGCAGACTCTCCTTGCAATCCGAGAGGAACCTGGCTTTTCCGCCCTTGTGCGAGGATCTCTGGTTCCCAGAGCTGGAGACAAAGGATGTGTTTGGTGTAAACCTATTTGTGCGATGTGTTTCTGCCTGAGGTCTCACATACCAATGCTTTCATGGTGCCGTGGGCTCACACACATCCGTCTTTTCGTCTTCACAGACCAGCCACACACCTCATTCTTTGAAGCCTTTCACCATTGCTTAAAACAAAGCAAGTGGAGTCTTGATAGCATGCCTGTCAGCCTTTCCCTTCTCTTGGGATGGCCGGCGCCGTGACTCGAGGGTTGGTGTTTACCTCAGAGGATGACGGTCATGGTGTCTTTATGTGGCTACTCTTGGAGTTGTGTTTGAAATGATCGCCATGCTGCACCTGGGTCTTTGCGTTTATATGCTGATCTCTTAAAAAAAAAAAAAAACATAAATGTCAGCAACTGCAATAGCTGCTTCTAATAACCATGTTTTCATATTTAATGGTTAAGTTCAACCTTTGCCTTGGACATGTCAACACCATTGCTTCCATCGTCAGAGCCAAGGGATGCCGGACACAAGGTCAAGGTGACACAGACTGGGACTGCTGCCCCATCTAGCTCCTCCTTGAACTATCTCTGTGAGTTGGACTTAGAACTTGGCCAGATCTGTGCCTCAGATGGGCTCTGTCTATACGTGCAGCAGTCAGGGCTAGTGACCATGGGACAATGCTCACGTGCTGAGGGTTTCAGCATTCGCGCAGAAAGACCCTTCTTAGCAGTCTATCAAAATGGCAGAGATGGAGTCCGCCCAACAAGCTACTTACTGGGTGCTGCAGAGTTGAGGAAAGCCTAGGCTCCTCAACCTGAAGCACCCATGCTGAGAACAGCTGCTCCGTATTTGCTTGTGTTTGAAATCTGCAAACATTGCAGGGCCTGCAGAGAGTGTGCCTCAAAGCTCTTGACTCCACTAACCTGCAGACAACTGTGTGGATGTCTTCACATTTCAGCGGCTCCAGGGACATCTCTCATATCAATGACTCCACAGCCTCCCCTGCCCTAACACAGCACATATCACATCTGAAAAGACCCATACTGCCACTGTACAACAGAGTTTAAATACCACATGTGGGCTATCGCTTCAGCAAAACACTAAAACTGTCTATCAATCTTTGGAGAGGGGCAGGGTCGTGTATTTAATGCAGTTCCACTGTTTTTGAATTTGAAAATGCTAGAAAATAGAGACTGGACCTGTGAGCTTTTTTTTTTTTTAAATGAAGCCTGGGAAATTGTTTATGAAGCAATTTAAGCATTGATTAGTGAAACTAGGCATGCTTTATTCCTGTAAGTTGCTCAAAGTCTGTATTTTATAGCATGTCTTTAAAAAACGCTACCCAGAATCCAGGCTTCCCATTGTATGGTCACTTGGCAGAGGCTTGCCAGAGAGATGGAGATTAAATGCTAATTTTGCTAGTTTGCTCATTCAGGAGAGGCTGAATTATTTTTGTTGCTGTGTAAACGTCTTTTTGGAAACTAAATAAAATGAAGCTTAGGGAGCTTAAGAAACAACTTTGAGGGACAACCAAAAGTAAACAGCCAATCAGGAAACAAGCTTAACTCAGTAGCTACTAGTCAGTCCGCATCCTGATTTTTGTCCCTGAAAGCATTAACACATTGTAGGCACTCTCCGGAGAAACAGCTGGCCCCAGGATTGGATCTGTAACTTCTGAGATGGGATTGGAATGCCATATGCATTGGAAATCAAGAAAATGCTGGAAAATAAAACCTCAGAACTCTATTGATGGGGTTGAGTTACAGGGGGCACAGTGACCAACTGATGGAGCTGCAAGGGGCCGTACTAGAAGAGAGCACAAAAACAAAATATAATACAAGCTGCATCAAACACGTGTGAGTCCATGCCAATATGGAGGAATGTTTGTACATGTAATGTGTGTGTGGCGGGGGTAGGGGTGGAGTTGATAACTGGTCAGATCAAAGTCTGGAATTCCAAGAACAGAAGCTGAGATACAGTTCCCCGATTGCACGGGTGCCGCTGATCCAGACTTTGCCCAGAAACCTCAGTTACTGTGTGAAAAGGTAGCAATAACCTGGGCAGAAGCTGAGAGTCCTGTAGCTAAGGAGCTCTGGATGCTTGGAGAGTTATTCTTACTCAGGCTACCCCGGGAGACTGCTGCAAAGTGAGCGTAGAGGAGAGACATGTGGCCTCTTGTTATCTGGAAGCTCCAAGCCCCAAGCCCGGCTGCTAGTTCAGACATGCACCCTCTGAAGAGCCTGGGGAGGATCCTTTACTTCCTCAGCTTCTGGAGGCTTCTTCTAGTCTTCTTAAGCTTATAGCTGCATGGCGCCCATGCTGACCCCTCTCTCAAGGCCCCGTCCTATCCTCTTCTCTATGTTTTATATCATCTCATTTTCTCTTATAAGAAAGAAATCCTTGGATTCATCTCCTCTCTACATCCAGGATGGTCTTGCCTGAAAACCCTTAGTCCTGTCACACCTGACAGAGGCTGCGTTTGAATAGCGCTCATCTCTCTGCTGGTCTTGGGAGTTTAGGGACAGAAATGTCTTCTTGAGGATCACAGATCCACTGACAGCGTCCTCAACAAGCCACAAAGGAAAGAGCGTGTCCACCTCTGTGGTCTACTCCAAGCACACTTGACTCAAGTCAGATCATGAAAATCACCAAGTTGATGCTGACCCAAAACAACTGACCATTGACTCTAGACAATTTCAAGGTCATGACCAAAAGGGAATGCCCCCACCATAGCATGCCAGAGGAGCTTGTGACATAGCCAACTTCTATATTAAATCTTCAATGGGCTCCTGGAATAGAGACAGACTTTGGGTAACAGTAACCTATCAACATTGGCTATTCAAAGGCAGGATGGCACCATCGCAATCAACTGTAGGAGAGCTAGGCATGGGTAATATAACAGCTCTCTGCCCGTGATAATAATTTTCATGTATTACCGAGATTAATCTATAATCAAAAGGTTAGTAATTAATTATAAAGAAGACTAAGTTCTTCAAGGTTCAGATCTTAACTACAATGTTTGTTATCTTTTCCACCCCATCATCTGGCTCTTTTTGGTTACGGGAATGGATCTCAAATTGTCTACCATGGCTCAGGTGTGGGTGCCTGATGTCCGGATGAAGGCAGCATTGGTGAGACAGACTTTGGGAGGCCAGTCTCCATCGAAGGAGAAGTCTTTAGTGTGTGACCTCCCAAAGTACACAAAGGGCCCTGACTTCTTCAAGTGGCCTTGCCCTTGCTGTCCTCAGGATATGAGCAGCTTCTGTCTGCCCTGTATGTCTCTGCACTTCACAGCTTCACCACGGGACTAAAGCGACATGCATGTGAACCCACACGGCGATCTCTGCAACCGTGAGTCAGGGTAAACCTCTTGGATTCATTTGATCACCTCAGGCATTTTGCAGCTGCCGTGGAGCACTGATCAGCACACTACTCTACTTCATTGATTGATTGATTGATTTGGTTTTCTGAGACAGGGTTTCTCTGTGTAGTCCTTGCTGTCCTAGATATCACTCTGTAGACCATGCTGGCCTCCAACTCAGAGATCCCCTTGCCTCTGCCTCATGAGTGCTGGATTTAAGGCATGCACCATGGCCACCTGACTATACTTATCTTTAAATGCTGACTTGGGGGTCTGAAAGCTGCACTCACCCTCTCTCTCTTCAGAACATTTTTCAGCTGTGTGGGGACTCACCAGTTCAGAGACGCATTGTCTCAGAGCCTGTACTAGGCTGTGAACCACATAGGTTATTTTTTAGTTATTGTTCTTGCTTTAGCATAAACATGTGTTTTCTAAATTGAGTTACAGAGCCCCCGGGTAGATTCTAAATAGGAGAGAACAATGTTTGTTTCTGAAGTAGTTGAATTACAAAAATGTTTACAACTCCTGTCTTGACAATGCTACACAAAGACAAGAAAAAGTAAAATGGCATATTTTTCAAAAAAAAAAAATCCTGCTTCTTACCTACAACTCTGAGAATTCTAGAAACTGGTTGGTTCTTGGAAAAAATCTTTCTGTGTCATTAGAAATTAGCTTCTTGTTGGATTCTGTGACAGGTGGTGGCAGTGTGCTTCCTACAGCACAAGCCCCACCAAGGCAGGCAGCCCCGCAGCACCAGCTCCTGCCAATCACGCGTGACATCGCGATGCTTCTGTGAGACTGGGGTGTGGCCTTTCCTAAGAGAGCCTCCCTCTGCCCGTGCCTGGGAGCTGGAACACTCCAGTGGACTTCCGCACTGTGCCCCAGTGCCAGGATTACACTTGACTTTATCATGGTATTTTCACATGTGAGTGTTATGTATTTTACTCATGCATTGTCCATTTCTCTCTCTCTCTCTCTCTCTCTCTCTCTCTCTCTCTCTCTCTCTCTCTCTCTCTCTCTCTCTCTCTCTCCAAGCTCTCCTCCTGGCTCCCTGTTCCTTTCCTTCCCCCACCCCTCTAGTTTCTTGAGATATATACATATACATTAGCATAGTCATGGATACACAATCATGTGCATGTATATGCATGCTAATCGAGGTTCTCTATGTAGGTAAAGATAAGGTATTTGTCTTAATCCAGGTGACAGCGGTCTCTAGTTCCTACAAATGACGTCATTTCCTTTGTTTTACGGCCTCATCTTCATCATTGTTTATACACAGACCCAGTCCCTATTGTTCTAAAAGAGCCCGTGGTCTGGACCCATCCCTGGCTCAGGACTTTTGCACACTGTGCACCTCTACGGCAGGCCATGTACTTTACTCTCTGTTTTAAAACCTAAGGACATCAGCGAAGATTTATGGAACCTCAGCACATAACTGCAGAAGTCCACTGCATGGGCATAGCCATGTTCTTTCTTCAGACACCAAGATGATTTTCCGGTTTTAAAAATAATTCAGACTTAAAAAGTCTCTAACTGTGGTGCAAGGTATACACACCTCCAAATGCTGGGAGACCCAGCAGAAGCCGGCTGATTGGCGGGGGGGGGGGGGGGGTGCAGATTGGCTGGGGGAGCAGCAGCTGTGGAATTTAGCTCATTTGGATGTGGTGGGGGGAAGTGCCTGGACAAAGCGACCACTCATGGTAACCTAGCAAGGGAAAGAGGCTGCCATATTCTTCCAGTACCGTTGCTACCATCAACCTTTAGCAAGATGCCTCCAATACCCCTCAGAAAGCTGGTCTATGGCCTATGTGCCCCCTCCCCCTGTACCCCTCAGAGAGCTAGCCTATGTACCCCCTCCCCCTGTATCCCTCAGAGAACTAGCCTATGTGCCCCCTTTCCCTGTACCCCTCAGAGAGCTGGCCTATGTGCTCCCCTCCCCCTGTACCCCTCAGAGAGCTAGCTTATGGCCTATGTGTCCCCTCCCCCATATCCTTCAGAGAGCTGGCCTATGGCCTAAGTGCTCCTCCATACCCCTCTGAATGCTGGCCCATGTGCTCCCGACTTAGGCATCCCAGCGACTGCCCGTACCCTCAACTCGTCTCTGATGCCCCAGAGACTGAGTACCACACCATTTTGGGAGGCCTTCCAAGCCGAAGTCCATGGCCATCATGATTCCTTCCGTTAAGCACAGGTCTGGTGTCGTTTAGTGTCTGCCGCAACCCTGTGCCAATGAGCCTAGAGCCATAACGACGTACTGAGAATCTGCGACTCGAGAATCCAGGCTCTGTCCTGGGGGATCCCCCACACAGGCCCATTGGTGAGGGCTTCATCTTCATCTCTAGCCCCTGTCAGGCCTCCAATCACTTAATAAAACAGCTCATGTACGTTTACATTCTCCAATCCCAAATTTAATCCTTGAGGCAGAGATTCTCTTTCAAAGGACTTTCAACCTAGTAGAAAAGTCACAGTGTGAGCTGTTATCTGACGAGTGGGACACGGAATCTCTTCTGATAGTTTTCACGAGAACCTGGGTCTCTGGTGCCTGAGAAGGCCAGGGCTGACGTTAGCCAAGGGTTTGGGAGATGAGCTAATGAGCGAGCAACTCGGGATGCAGGTGCGGGAAGGGCTCTTGCTGGGTGATCACAGGGAGAAAAAAAAAATTATGGTTTCATGTTTAAATTCATAATGCTCAGATGGATTTCTTTAAATCTCTGAAGGGAAAAGTGCGGTATGAGCAGCCACGGGCCAGGCAGATCAGGAACTCTGACAGGCCATAGACAGCGAATTCCAGAGGCAGGACAGAGAGGGAAAGACAGGCTTGCCAATTGTCTGCAATGCTCAAATCCGCCGTTTCAAATTAATTACCTCTGAGGAGAGTTTGTCAGAATAAAAGTCTCCGATGCAATATTTTTAGTCTCTGGGGTAAAGTGACACCCAGGAGCCGTGGATATCCTGGAAACAGCCAGCTTGCCTCTTTGAGCGCTTTAAAGAGAGTTATTCTGATTGTAACAAAAACACCCATAAATCTATGCACATAGATATTGATTGTGGCTTCCCCTTAAAAATGGCTCTGTCCTAGTAAGTTGGCATATTTCATAAACAAACCAACAAATTATTGATCTATGATACACTCTAAAAGTCCCATGAAGAATTTGCGTTGCATTTAAGCTCATATTGCACCTAAGGGCTGAGAAATTCAGAAATGAAAAACGGAGACCCATAAAGAGCCACGAAATGTCTTGAGCTATCCCCTCTGCTCCTTCCCTTCCTCTCACTGGGATTCAGCCTGTGCCCATCATGCCCCCCAGTGTGTCGGTTGGCTAATGACATCAGTGCTTCAGTGAACTCCTTGTTGGGTGTTCATAATGAAATTTCTCATGCCTTGATTTAATAATTGCTTTGTGAAAACCATTGTCTTGAATTTCCTTTGTTTGGACAAATCAAGTGTAAATTTGCATATTGTTGGGGTGTGTTCTAGTAAAACCTCACTGAGGATACAGATTTGAAAACCACTGTTTGTTTTATAGCCTAGTCTCACAGTTACATTGCTGCGACCTAGTTTGTTAATGAAGTTAATTAGTAATCAATATATGATCTATTGACCCCCAAAAGAGAAGGGTGCACTGTTCATTCACAGGTTGTCCTTCTTCTTTGATGTGAGTGAGGTGGGCTATGTCATAGACCGTGGAATAGGGGGCTTGTTGGCCGGAAACAGGGTAGCTAGTATGGAAGAAGTCAATGGGCTTTAGCAGAAAGCAGTTGTAGTTGCAGGAAGCCTAGACCAGTGTTAGTATTTTGTAAGTGCATTTTAATCTCTATTCCAGCACTTGGGACCAGGAGTTCAAAGCTAACCTTGGCAACAAATGTAAAGATATGTATGTATATGCGTGAAGAATAGTCTGCATATAAACACTTTAAAATGCATCCCCTGTGTGGTGAAGCCTTCACTTCTCAGCGTAGAGCAGAAGGGACCCGCGTCAGCATGCTGGAGTACCGCACGTGCCTGGAAGCACACTTCACAGCGGTTAAGATATGGAGCCGCATAGAAGTGCGGTAGTCACAAAGCACCCTCTGCTCTCAGAACATGGGTGCATAATACTGGTTGTTAGAAGTTGGGAGAGACGTGTTGAGTGTGGGTGGGGAAAGAGAGGCTGGATTTGGTAGAGCAGGCCCTACCTGTGCCTGGAACCGCCCTGGCTGACCCACACACTGTGATCGCGAATCATCCCTGCCAGCTTGACTGGGTTGTGAAATCCTGGAGGGAGGCTGTAGGCACAGCTGCGAACGTGTCTGTGTTTCCAGAAAGGACTGGGAGTGGAGGAGAGTCCTCTGCATGTGGCAGAGCCATCCCGCGGGCTGGGCGTCAAGACGGAACAGAAGCGGAAAACTGAGGACGCCAGGGGGCGGCACTCGGAGGACATGGATGGATAACAAATGCAAGCAGTAAAATCAACGGAGATAGAGAGAGAAGACTGGGAAGACTGATTTCCCAGTAGAGAGAGCATTTACCATGAATGGCTCCGGCCAGAGCTCAGATTCCCAAGAACCCACAAAATGCTGGATAAGCTAAGCTTGGCAGCCACACACGACTCCTGCCCTATACAGGGGGTGGAGATGGATGATTCTTAAGTCAAGATGGCAAGCTAGAGTGGTTGGAATTGGTGACCTCTGGTCTCAGTAGGAAACTCTTCCTCAGGAAATACAACAAAATAGAAAGTGAGCAACAAAGACGCCCGATGTGAACTTGAGGCCTCCACACATCAGCAACGTATTCACATGGACGTGCACCTGCGCACACGTTTGCACCCCCCCACACACACATTCTGCACCCATGCAGACACAAAACATAAGAGAGAAAAAGGTAAGAGCAGGGTAGTCACACCGCGAGCTCCTATGCCTGGGACAGAATGAAGCATGGTGCGGGTAGAGGGGCCCATCTGCTGCATTCTCTTCTTGCTGCTATTGGACCCTGAGGGTCATGACCACCCCCTCCTCACTCCACGCTCTCCCAGCACCTGGCAGCCTCAGAGCCCGTCAGCTAAAAGTAAACATCCACAGGACACTAAACTCGGAACTACAACCTGCTCTTCCGCCTTCCACTCTGGTGGGTCAGTGTGGAGGCTCACATCACGTAGCCACGGGGGTGCTTACCCACTGAACCCAAAGTGAGAGGGAACTGAGTCGCCCAGGCTTTCTGGGGTCCTGGTAATGACCTCTTGGTGGGCTGTTTTGCAGTAGGCAATGGTTTGGCCAGTTTCAAGCTTGTTATACTTTTCCTAGCTACATGGGCATTGAATCAGCAGGTATCACCCTCCGAGGAAGGTTCTTGGACATAAGAAGCACAGCACCCAGCCCTGCGGGCAGGCCCCGAATGCTCTTTTGGGTAATTCTAATTTATCCTACCTGATCTCACCGTGCCTGTTTTCCTCTGCGAGGTCTTACTGTATTAGCTTTCAGGGCCAAAAGAAGGTTTAATCTTGCAATATGCTTGCGGCTTTCCAGGGAGAAAGGGTCCCACAACAGGGATCAGGGAGGCCCTTTACAATCTCTCTCTGCGTGGACGAAATGCGGACAAGGGGAGATTAATTGGGCATAATGCTGAAGCAGAGGTGGAAATATGAGGCCTGACGTGGTCTCCGAGGCCCTCAAGGCTGACCCGAATGTGTACCCAGTGTTTTCTCTGCTCAGTGCAGCCATGAGAAGTCCCTTCCTCTGTGATGTATGTCACCAGCCTGCACATCCTCCAGGCCCGCTGCCTGCCTGTTTGGCACTTCTGACAAGGACCTACAGACACATGGCCTTTACCTCCTTCCCTGCAATACTTCTTTATATCCCAGATCTTTTCCAGTTTTCGCACAGACGCATTGAACATGGTTTGTCCTCTTGTCTTCCCCCCACCATACTTGGAAAAACAAATACAAAACAAAACTCCTTCCGGCTTCCAGTCTTGAGCGTGGATTGTAAACTGGGAAATCCAAGGTATGGGTGAAGGAAGCGAAGCGTGCAATGCTCTCTTACCCACTTATGCCCACAGCTGTCCAGCACACAGATGTACAATGGCCTCCCATCATTATTCAGTTGCATATGCAAAGCTGGGGACGGGTGGCCCAGCCATTATCTATCTGCTTAATATGCAGGCTTTTACATCCTCAATATAAGGTGATTCTGGGGGCTGAGAATGCAGCTCATTGGTCCCCAGTGCTGACTTCACTTTGAATGGACTAGGGAGGAGTAACCAGGATAGGGTTCTTCTCTACATCTTTCTGGCAGGTCTTCGCATCTGTGAGGTTGGACTCTGGTGTGACCACTAAACTCCATGGGAGGTTCCCTGAACCAATGTATCTCCTTGGCATCTCAGGAGGAGCAGATGGAAGAGAAGGGATTATTTAAAATTGGGGAAATGTTACATTGGTTGGTGAAACCAAAAACAAGCATCCCACATTCTCTCTCTCTCTCTCTCTCTCATATGTAGACCTGACTGTCTAGTTCTTACATGGTGCATGTATGTTGGTGTAAAAGCAGAACAGAGTCCATGAGAGGAGGAATAGAGGAGGCTGAGGGGGATAAAGGGACTGGTTGATTTGGAAGTGAGACCCCTGTGGTGGAGGGCTCACGTGGAGAGGTGGGCTGTGAGGCAGGAGAGAAGGAGGCAGCAAGGGAAGAGTTAACCACAAACAATAGGCACAACTATCTCCCAAGATGGGGCTGTGAGCTTCTCTCTGGAGAAATAATGAAACACTGTCCTGCAATTTACGAAATTCAGAATTCTCCATAAACTGACCAAGTTACCACCAAAGCCTCCATATAGACACGGGAGAGCAACTGAGGCAATCACAGCAATCGCTGAGTTGATTAGAACTCTCCAAGCCTTTAAGTGAGAAATTAACTGTAGGAGTTAAATCCCACTGCTCCTGAGGACATCCTTCTGAATGAAGCTAAGAGATTAAATGGGGGCTGTGCAAACAATATGTAAAATGCACTTCTGCATCAAGTTAATTCCAAATAAATTAGAATGTTAGCAACATTTGGAAGCCGCGTACGCCGCAATCCTGCCGGAGCCGCTGCACGTGCTAGAGCTGGTCCAGGCCACAGTCAATTCGTTTGTTTTTCTCTTTGATGCCAACACAGAATAAGCAAAGCCTTAAAGACATGTTTAGCTATTAAAAATGTTCTCCATTTCTTAGCCAGAAAGGGAAGGGCTGATTCACAGAAGGGAGGCCTTCTGCGAGACCCTGGAGTTGAAGGTCTTGTCACCCGGTTTCCTTTGCCATCAACAGCTTCCTTTATCTCTGGGGCTGCCCACGCCTTTAGTCAAATTCCGTATTTCCATTTAAAAGGCCAATATGTGCTAATAAAAATAAAATCCCATCTGTAAGAAAAGAAATCCATGTTCAAAGTCTCAAGGCTGCCGAATATTTGCACAACGAGAAATCAGATGAGAGCCCCCCTTTGCACACCTGACCCTTCAGTCTCTGCCAGCAGAGCTCAGACAACGGAAGGAGGTTGTGAGTGGCCTCCTGTCCGATGGGCCATTAATCAAAGGTTGGTTTTCCTTATTGCTCAGATTTCAGTCTAGCACAGGAAGCCACACTCCGGGTGTTCCATGCCCCTTTTCAACAGTGTTGAAGATGGAAAGAAAGTCCCAGCTTGGTGAAGCTGATGTCTATCCAGAGTGTACAGCCTTGCCTTGAGATGTGTCTGTCTTTTCATGCTGTGTAGATGTGCAAAGCTGCTGGGAGCTAGCAGGCTTCTTAGCTGGAGTCCGATATCTTGATCTCAAGACACAACAGTGGGTCCCTTCCCAGCTTCTACGTGGCTTTGCCTGTCTCCTTCTTGGAATGATGCCCAAAGGTACTCTGTACTTGAACTTTCAACATATGACATTTATCTTAGATGCAGGTTGATTTTCCTTTAAAAGGAAAAAAAAAAGAAAGAAAGAAAATAGAAGTTTAGCCGGTAAATGCATCATTGACCCCATTGCAACCCACATGGAAGTCACTGTTGTCATGCTCTGTGACCCTCTACAAGGCCTGCAGACATCCTGGAGGCATCTGAGCTCACACTGTTTTCTGTTTCTCACATTTATTTGTTTCAGAAACATCTGCTGTGTGTGTGGTAACTGCCGTGTTGTGGTCAGCTGCCATGTGTGTGGTGACCTGCAGATCCTGAAGCACCTGCCGTGAGTGTGGTCACCTCAGATCCCGGAGCACCTGCTGTGTGTGTGGTCACCTGCAGACCCTGGAGCACCTGCCGTGTGTGGTCACCTCAGATCCTGGAGCACCTGCCGTGTGTGGTCACCTCAGATCCAGGAGCACCTGCCGTGTGTGTGGTCACCTGCTGTGCATGTGGTCACCTGTCGTGTGTGGTCACCTGCAGACCCTGGAGCACCTGCCGTGTGTGTGGTCACCTCAGACTATGGAGCACCTCCCGTGTGTGTGGTCACCTGCAGATCCTGGAGGCAGTGGGTGACGAAGGTAGTACTAGGCATCGTAAGACCTGACTTAGAAGCTAGGTTGTGTCCCTCTCCACAACCTGTGATATGGTCACAGGCACCCACCTGAGTGTAAGGAGCATGTAACATAGAAAGCAAAAGCATCTCTTAGGGAGAGCAGTAAGGATTGGAAAGGAAGAAGCAGACACATGGTTGTAGCCACGTGGGGTAAAAACTCTACATGCACAGAGCTGTCAAACAGGGAGTGAGCCAGAGTTTCCTTCAAGTCTGTTGGTGACACAGATCGTATGCACAATGGGTGCATGCCTCAAACGGACTAAAAGACTTCTTTAATTTAGAGATGATCAAAGGAAGAGAAAGGTGTGGCGGCATGAGCCTGCCCTCTAGAGAACGGCAAGATCAGGTCTGCCCAGGTTACAGAGTAAGTTCACAGTTAGCCCGGGCAACCTCGGAGACCATGTTTCCAGATAAAGTAAACAAAGCTAGGGGTATGGCTCAGCGGCAGAGCGCTTGCCCGGTATGGCCTCATAGCAAATGGTGGGCAAAAGCGGGAAAGAGCACAGCCTGTGCTGCGGAAGACGGAGGTGACGGTGTGCACTTTAACTCGCCTACTGCAAAATGGAGCAGGTTCTGAAGAGGCACTAAGAACGTGGTATGAGGCTCGGGCTTCCCTATAGAATACACTATATAGATTATAGTGATGTTATAAAATTATAAAACTATGTATGATGGCTTCCTCCAAAGAGAAAGCTTGGCCTTGAAGATGAGAAACTCTGATAAAAATACTCATAAGAAAGCAGAAATATTTGTAATCTAATGTATATAGGCTGGCCGTGGCGTTAGCTAATATAGTGAGTGGCTTTGTTATTTTGTTATAATTCAACCATCAACAATCTCAGAAGCATATGCCGAATGACAGAACAGCAGAAATGTGCCTGGTAGAAGGAGCGGGAAAGCCAGCACGGTTGTGAGCCAAGGGTTCTGTGGAGAGAGGAAGAGAGCACAGACTGACGAGTCTCGTGATGTCAAACAGCAGTCAATCGGACTGAGCAGCAGGACCTTGGTTCAGCACTGCCCTCAAAACTAACTCATTCCAGTAGCAGCAGCAGCAGCGGCAGCGGATGTGAAGAGGCTTTGTCAACCTCAGGGGGAGAGCGGTGATCTCCACCGTGGTCTGGTTCCCAGAGCCAGAGGCCAGGGACCTTAAGCAAACAGAAGATAGGGGCAATCAAAACCTAGAAAAAAGTTTTTGAAAAGGACTCAATAAAGAAACACCCTGAATTCAGTTATATTAAAAACAAATTAAAGACACCCAAGTTTCCTAGTTGTAGATTTAATAAATTATACAACAAATGCAAAGAAATTATGAGATGCATCTAATGATGTCAACTGCAGAATTAAGAGCATCAGGAAAGAAGGTTAAAGGATAATCATGAGTTTTCTGTAACCGATTTAAGTGCCCTTTCTGATAAAGGAAAGCTAATCGGACGTAGATTTAATATCGGTATATTTCCACACACACAGTCTCAGACACTGTAACCCAGAACCATCTGTCAGCAAACGAAGCCTTGGGCAGCAGTTCCTGGAGCTCTTGTGAATTGCTCTGGAGCTGCAGGGGAGACGGCATTCAGAGAGCTGAGGGAGACAGGAATGGCACCGAAATAGTTTGGAGTGGCCATAAAATCACAGGCTCCGGTCGGCTCCGGTCAGTATTATCAACTACTTCTATTATTAAAGTATTTTGGCCTTTAAATATATTTTCTTATTGAAAAATATTAGAATAAACACAGTTTATTATGAAAATATTAGAATAAACACATTATTGAGAGAACATTCAATTAATGATTTGCCCCAATGTGTGGATTCTCCTGTGGCCTCTAACGTGTGTGTGTTTGTTTTATATATATTATCTGAAATCTATTATCAGAACCAAAATGTCCATGGACTGTTCAAATACCTTGAAAACATACCAGTTCTAGGACACAGATGAGAATCCTGTAGATATTGGTTCTAAACCGGTCAGTTTTAGAAGTCAGAATGTTTTACTTGCCTTCTATGTGCATGTGTGAAAGAACATATTCCCTCCAATTCTTAGAAGGTTTATGGTTTTCTTGTAGGGTAAGGCAGAGTATGCTCATGCCCAGGACACATAAATATTAATATTGAGTTGAGAGGCAGGCGGTGATGGGGAGAGCAGGCCCCTGTGAGAAGCCAGCTCCGGCGCTAACCAGCTGTGTAATCGCCTGGCAATGCTCAGCTCCCGTGAGCTTCAGCTTTCTCAAGTGCAAAATTTGGAAATGAGGCTTAAGACTTTGTGAAACTCTGACTCTGGGTCACAGGCCACGGGTGCCTTGAAGTTAGATCCCTCGCAGGGCAGTTATAAGAGCCTTGGCCTCAGAAGAGCCCACCCTTTCCTTTCTCATTTTGAGTTGAGTGAGATCCCTGGACATTTTCCTTATGGGTCAACAGGGAGAGGAGAAAAACAAGGCGGAGAATCGTGTGGTTTCGGGAGGTAATGGTGACATTTTCCACGGACTGTTGGGGAGCAATCGCTTTGTTTCCCTGATGCTTCAGAACATTTGGGGCCTTTCATGAGGCGCCAGTTTTCATTCTAGTCCTTGGGGCGAGCGGCTCGATGGGACTGAACAATGAGATGGGAATTCTCCAAGCAAGCCTTTCATCGCTTCTTTCATCCATTGTAAATGAGAAGACAGTGAACGGTGCAAAATTCTTGTGACTTAGCTTCCTCTGGAACATGCCGCCTCCTCGACCTCTCATGATGTCCAGCTGCCCCTCAGTGTCCTGCCGTTTATTTAATACATCCTAAAATCTTTATTAAAATAGATACGGCAGCACAGATTCAAACGGCGCGTTTCTCCTCTTGCTTCTCCCCTCATTGTAAAGCTCACTTGGATCACAGCCAAAGACTCTAAAGAGCACTACGGCTCTCAAGGAAATCATTTTTCCTTTGTGAGCCACGGGAATTTCACAGACCCCTCTGCAGGGAAGCTGGCCACAGTGGAGAAACTGTCTCTGTGCTTCCGGAGGCGGCCGCTAGGTGGCAGCTAAAGACAACATTTGCACCGTCGGTGCGCCACAGCAGCCGGGATGCTAGGCAAACCTTCCTTTAACAGTTGGAACCAATAAAAATCAGCGTTTCCTCTTAATTACTGCTAAGTGAATACCTTCTGATACAGCAGTCAGACGGCAAAGCTGACTACAGAGCAGGCAACACGCGCTCGAGAGCCAGAAGTTTCCAGAGCTCTTCCTTGAAACCATCCACATATCTGCACTCTGCACAGGGGTGCTGAGGCCCGAGCACCCCAAGTTCAAAGACAGGACAGTGGAGCTGGCCTCCTGAGAGGCCTCCTCTTGGGCCTGCTGCTTCTCTGTGCCAGGCCCTGGTTCGGGCTCTGCCGGGGGAAATGCTTACAAACCCACTCTTTCCCACACCCAGCAGAGTGCAAGACTCTGAACCTACAGGACAGTCAGAACCCGCTTCAGAGCTCTCCCGGATGCAAGAGGACCCAGCCCAGGGGCTGCAGCAGCAAGGGAGGAGAGCCCGGTGTTTTTTCCAGAGAGAGACAGAGTCAGAAGTTAATTTAGCTAGGAGCTTCACCTGCTGGACAGAAGAATAGCCACCACAGAAGTGGAAGGCGGTTAGTGGATTTTTGCATTTATACGTTTTAAAACATTTTAGGGCGTGTGGGATGTGGGAATGTGATTGCCGGTGGGCCTGTGGCTTGCATGGCCATGGCATACATGTGGACATAAGAAGATAATTATCAGAGATTGGTTTTCTCCTACCCTGTATACAAAACCCAGGGAATGCAGGCTGAGCCATACCTTAGGACCAATTTTGAATATTCCTTTTAAACAGATCCACTCTAATCCGTATTACACTGGACTACAAATTTCTTTTGAGTATTGTCATCTCCTTAACATTCCCAGCTTGGACCAGCTACAGTGCAGGGCTGAGGTTCATTTAAGAGAGATGGGTAAACAAAATAAAACAAAACAAAACAACAAAAATTCCAGATCGGATTCAAGTCCTTTCCCATGAGAACTTGGTCTCTCAAGTCTCTGGGTTTTGTTCCTCTTGGGGTGGGGTGGTGGTAAGACAGGGCCTTTTGTAGCCCAGGGAACTTGGGACAGTATGAACTCCAGCAGGATGTGCCACCTGAGACACTGTCTTCAAAACAAATAAGCAGAAACGTTGATAGCGCCTTCCTCCTTGTTAAACACATCATACACACACACACACACACACACACACACACACACACACACACACGTGGGTTGGCTCCAAGTAAAACTCAGACAACAAGGACAGGTCTCCAGCACCAGGCAATCCTCGTAGCCTCTGAAAAGGGATGCTTCAACTCAAAATCAAGGAAATAGACCCTCTTGCAGACTGTGGGGGGGAGGGGGGGATAGGATCTAAGGAGAAATAAATGCTTAAAGAGGGGCCTGGGGTAGATACCCAGCCCAGATCAAGGGCTCAGAGATCTCAACATGACTTTGAAAACTAAGCCTCAGTGAGACCTCCTTGACATAAACTGTGCAGTTTAAGTCATGTCCAATGGTAGGTTTTAATATCCATTAAAATACCTCACTTCTGAGTTACCCAATCAGGTAACAAACACACTCATGATCCCTCCACATCTCATGCTGTGTTTTCCTCTTCTTCACCCTTCCCGCCCCCCCCCCCCCATGGTCCAAGCGGCTGCAGGTACATTTACTGCCCGCCTCTGAGGTAGAGTTGCAACATCTCGTTGCGGTTAATTAAATGGGCACTCTGTTTCTCTGACTCCCATCACTCGGGGCGCTCATTTGGTTCTTTATCATGCATTCAAGATTGAATGTCTCGTGAGGTTTTCTTGCAAGGTGCTGGGCAGTGTTGTAAGGCAGCAAATGATTGCCCATGGCTTCATGATTGCATGCAAAGTTCTGTTAGCCAGTGCTCATGAAGCTGGGGTCAGCATGGTGTTTGTGTGTGTGTGTGTGTGTGCGCGCGCGTGCATGTGCGCGCGCGCGCAAACCTATGTATTTGCACATGGGTGGCTATGTGTGAAGTTCAGGGGTTGGCATTGACTGTCTTCTTCCATCTCTTTCCACCTTAGTTTTTGAAGTGAGGTCTCATCGAACCTGGTCTCCACCCGCTGTCTAGCATGGCTGACCAGAGCCCCAGAGATGCTCTGTCTGGTCCTACCCCAAGCCCGTGGTTCTCAATCTGTGGGTCATGCCCTCGTTGATAAACGTCTATCTCCAAAAATATTTGCAATCAGTATTCATCACAGTAGCAAAACTAAAGTTATGAAGTAGCAACAAAAAATTGCTTTTCGGTTGTGGGGGGCACCACAGCACGAGGAATGGTATTAAGGGGTCACAGCATTAGGACGGGTGACAGTCACTGACCTAAGCTAACGTTACGGATGCGCCACCATGCCTGGCTTCTGAGTGGGTGCTGGAGACCAGGGCTCAGGTCCTCAAGCCTAAGGACATTTTTCTTCTCATCCGAGCCACAACCTCAGCCCCTGATATGCAATTTTATGTCATCACCTAATTTGGACATCTTATAAGAGATCTGATACTTTTGTGTAGTTTAAAATTTCAGTTTTTATATTGGATGCCCCACTGATGCCCCAATTTGCCTGAGCTTTCAGGTTCAGAACGCTGCTGTTGACATATAAACCTGACGTCCCTGTGTTGTCTTTGCTGCCCTTTCAAAAATCAGCTGTGTGTGAGAGAGAAGGCACTGTATGGACACAAAGCACATCGGGAATACCCACCCATATTCTACCTTTCTGTCCCTCTCTTTCCTCTTCCACATTTATATCCTTTTGCTACTTTAGTTATTTCTAGAAACAAAAGAAAACAGGGAGGCTCTACCTCGGATGGCTTGCTGTTTTATGACCTAGCATTGCTGTGATCTCCACTTTTAGACATTTTCCTGCAGGCATCCCAATTTCAGTCTTTGTGGTTGAGTATATCTCCATGAAGTGTTTTGCGTAGTATCGACTTTACCTGCTCTTATGTTGATGGGTAGCTGGATTGGCTGCACAATTTGGCTATTCCTGACAGAGTGACATTAAATACAGGCTTGCAGACATGTCTGGTAAGCTGATCTTGACGTCTGGATGTGTCCTTAGAAGGGCACAGCGGGATCTCATGATCATGTTTTAGGACCAAAGAGATAATGGATCTTCTAAGTTCTTCCTTGCTGATAATATTTGCACCCACACTGATAGGGTTCAGGCTACACAGGTAGGGTCCAGCCACGCTCGACACCTCAGTGAGGATGGCTGTGAAGCCCAACATATCTGTGAAGCTACGGACTCACACAAAATATATGCTATATATTCCTTCCCAACCTCCCCTCCCTTGGGTTTCCCGAAAGCCATCCCACTAAGCCAATATCAGCCGGCTTCCAGTCAAGGTGAGCACTGGGCCCTGATAATGGAGGCTGTCCTATAATGCCTTTCCTCTTCTTGTTCTTGATAAGTTTTGTTAAATGACTCATCTATTTCCAGAAGCTTCCTAAGATCATGTGTGTTTCCAGCACATACACAGATGCATGTGAAGCAAGCGGGGGCAGTCTAAGGACTCCCTGTGCACACCTCCAGGTAGAGCACCCGGGTGAGGTTAATCTTGCTTGACTGGGCGTGCAAACATGACATAACATTGGATAGTTCTCATACACATTTACACCAAAGAACAACCTGAACTACTCTGCCCAAGGAGTTGTCTGTGGCAGCCCCTCCCTATCGCCATGTCTTGATCTTGTGCAGGTGAACATTTATGTATTTTGAAGACCATTTTCATAGCTAGCTCAATACCTTTTATTTCTACTGTGATTGAAG
Organism: Arvicola amphibius; assembly: GCF_903992535.2. NCBI lineage: Eukaryota > Metazoa > Chordata > Mammalia > Rodentia > Cricetidae > Arvicola > Arvicola amphibius. The sequence continues at coordinate 2,917,764 of NC_052049.1, read as the reverse complement.
TCTTATTTGCAGTTTTTCACAATTACTTCAACTTATAAATACATATACAGTGTAAACAGAGACTGCTCGCTTTCCTGGCCACCCAGACCTGAAGCTATATTAGACCCAGAAGCCATGTTCATTACAACATGTTTAGGCCAATGACTTAGGCATATTCCAAGCTAGCTCTTACATCTTAAATTAACCCATTTCTATTAATGTGTGTATCACCACAAAGGTTCTGGGCATCTTTCTCCTTTGACAGCTACATGGCATCTCCCTGACTCCACCTACTCTCTCTCTCTCTCTCTCTCTCTCTATATATATATATATATATATATATACATATATATATATATGTATATATATATATGTTCATATTTCTTGCTTGGCTTTATTCTGCCCTGCCATAGGTTGAAGCAGCTTTATTTATCAACCAATAAAAGCAACACACATACAGAAGGACAACCCATATCAGTGTAGCATATGATGTATATCATAATGCATGTATGCACATTATTATATTTGCATATACAGACACAGATGTACCTATATCATTATATAAAGACAGGTGCATTTCTTTGTCTTTGTACAGATTTCTTCACTTACATTCAACATGAAACAGAACTGAGCCAGGTTTGCAGGCCTCCTTGCGGCCTCTGTATTGTTATTATAAAGATGCTGGTTTGTGATGTATTCTTTTTAAATTCTAAGTTTTCTGTTATTTTGAGTTGTCATGCTGCTGTATTACTTTGAAGGCTTGTGATTGTGAGTGGGAAGATATGTGAGAATTTGCACCCGGGTCATATGTCCAAAAAGAAGACAAGGACTAGTTATAGATTTTTGGATTTTTCACTGATGAAGAAATTGGATAAATATGAAAACAGCATAACATTAGTGTACTATAGAAGTTAAATTTGGCCTATACATATCACGTTTATGTGTGCTGATTAACACAGCTACTTCTGTGGTACTGTGATAAGACACCACAACCAAGACAGCTTGCAAAAAAAAAAGTGTGTGATTTGGGGCTTACAGTTTCAGAGGGTTGTAGAGTCCATGGTGGCAGGAGCAGCTAAGAGCTCACATCTGGATCTACAAAATGAAGTCAGAGAGAGAAAGGGGGTTCTGGGAATGGTTTGAGTCTTCTGAAATCTCGACGTCCACCCCCCCCCCAGTGACAATACCTCCTTCAACAAGGCCAACCCCCCAAATACTTCCCAAACAGATCTACCAACTGGGAGCCAGTCATCCAACAGATGAGCCTGTGGGGACCATTCTCATTCAAACCACCACGCTGATCTAATGGCTGTGGTTTTTATGAAATGAATATTTAATCAAGTTGCTGAACCGATAGAGTCTCCCTCTGAATGGATTGGAATGGCTGGGTTTCTTGAAGATAAGCTACATTAAATATGAAATTTGACTTTGGGTTCAATGTACTAGATTATCTTACTGAATGCTTCTGACTTCTGAATGAGGACAAGGATAACTCCCAGTAATAAAATATTCTCCAAAAGGAATGTGTGGAATCTTAGACATAATATAGCAGTTGAAACCACAAACATTTCTTTATTCCTTTATTTAAAATGCACAAATTGCTACTTTAGAATTTGAAAGTGGACGCAGAGGCAGTTGGGGGATCATTTAATCAGCATTTGGAAGAACAACAAAAACATGGCAGGGAAACCCTGAGTCTTGGCATTGGCCATAAAGGGAGGAAAGCGGAATTCTGCTTTTTGAGGGTCAGAGAAAGGGACGGGTTCAGTAACAAATGTTTGTGAGCCTCTCCCTGGCAGAAGTGAAAAGAGGGCTCTAGGAGAGATGAAAGGGCAGTGTGTCAGAGAAAACATGCTGAGGCCTATAGCCCGTGTCTGAGAGAAAAAAGGAGAGGAAGAAAGGGATGAGTTAGAACTTAGAAAATCAGGCTCTCAGCCAGGCCTGTGGAGGAAGCTCTGAGAGCAGCAGCCAGCAGGAGGGCTGATGGGAGGTGTGAGCACATTATTTCACCCATGGGATAATTATTCCTCCCATCTTCCTAGCATCTCTCTGGTGAGCAGCTCTCTTGAGGAGTGGTGTTCTCCCGGGTTATAGACAAGGAAGCCCAGCTGGATTAACTCTTGATGAAGGAGACAACAGGGTCCTATGTTCTGTTCTTTAAAGGGGATGGACTATCACGCTACTGACTCTATCAGCTATTCAACAGGAGTTAATGACAAAAAGTAAGCAGTATTGGCTGTTTGGGAATCTGGCTCTGTCGCCCCTGCTATCAAAGGCTGGCCTGAGTTTTCAGAGTCCCTTGACAACTCCCAGTCATTCTGTGCTGAGTTAGTTTCTTAGTTGATCCCAATGCCTCAGCGCCATGTGTAATGAGAAGGGAGGGACACTGGAAGACTTGTGTATTCCCATGAAGCACGGCTGCAGACCCACAAGGCATGTTCGTTGCCTGTTGGGCATGGTAGATTTCCTTGTGTAGGTGAGCTGCAGGTTGAATGAGTTGTGTTTTGCACTGAACTCCATATTTAATTGAAATAACATCTGACAGAAAAACTATAATTATTCAGACTTTGGTAGACATTTTCCGGAACACAAAGCAAGTGGTTCTGACACTTGGAGTAAAACAGCTGTCAGCGTTTGTTGCCAAGGATAAAATCTGAGTCTCCAAGCTTGCGCTTGACAGGTTCTCAATACACAAAGGCCTTTCTGGTGAGATTGGTGATGTTATTAATAAAGGCAATTTTTGATATTTCAGAATCAAATGTGTCAAGATTTGGAATATCTGAAAAACTCAGTGAACCATTACTTTTTAAATGACCACTGCCGATATTACAATTTTATTCATGGATAAAAGTTGCGCCACTCAGAGGACAAAACAGACTACTGGATTTTAAAGCTATGGAGCCCGAAAAATTGATTTGTTTGTTTTGGGTTCTATATCGCAAAAGCCATTTCTTGTATAACTGAGGAGCCTCACAGAAGCTCATCACTGTAGGAAGTTGTCATTGCAATGTGTCTCTCTTTGCTCTGAGCCTGGTTGTCTTTGTGTAGACCTCAATCACAAAAGAATAAATACAGAATCAGAGAGAAGATCATGGCATGTTTTAGAAATCTGGGAATCTGGGATTGAAAGCTGAGAAATACAAACACCCTCTCCTTTTGCTAGTCTGCCTTTCTCAAAAGTAGTTTTCAGAGATTTTTTTTAAAGTCTATGTAATTGTGTCTGTGGGTGTGTGTCCATGAGTGTGGATGCCTACCAAGGCCAAAGGCATTGGAAGTCCTGGAGTTCAAGATCCAGGCAGTTGCGGTCAACCAGACATGAATGCAGAGAGTCACACTCTAGTCTGTAACAGCACTGGGTGTTCTTTACCCCTGAACCATCTCTTTAGTCCCCCTTCTTTTTTTAAAATAAAAACACCTTGTTAAGAGGCAGAAATGCAGCTTGGTGGAAGAACATTTGTCTGAAATTGATTCCCAACAAAACAAAACAAATTAGTTAATTAACTCATTTTGATATGAAAGGTATTCATATCATTCAGCTCATTTATGCTATTTAAAAATAAATAGCAAGATAGTCTGAATTTTTTGGATTTTATTTATCAAACACTATGTTTTTTTATTTTTATTTTTGGTTTTTCGAGAACAGAGTTTCTCTGTGGCTTTGGAGCCTGTCCTGGAACTAGCTCTTGTAGACCAGGCTGGCCTCGAACTCACAGAGATCCGTCTGCCTCTGCCTCCCGAGTGCTGGGATTAAAGGCGTGCGCCACCACCGCCCGGCTCAAGCACTATTGTTATATATAACTTACATATAGAATACACCACATCCCCCCGAGTTTTTTGAAGTATAATTGACAAGCAGAAGATACACATGACTACAGTCTACACCTGAGTTTTGTGTATGTGGACATGCTGAATCTCCCATTCTTTGCCTCTCTCACACAGCTCCTGGAAGCTATCAATCCAGCCTTTCCTCTGTGAGCTTCTTAAATTCTGACTGTAAGTGAAACATTGCAGAATTCCTTTCTGTGTCTGGCTTATGGCGCATAGTATCCTGTCCTCCAGGTGCAGTAACATTGTAATAACAAGGCTCTCACCCTTTTCCTGTCTGTGAATCCCCTGTTGCCCCCTGGACACACAGAATGCCCACTTCATAGCTAAGTCTCTGAGCAATATCACAGTGACTAACGGGAATGTAGAAATTTCTTTAATGTATGGATTCCCATTCATTGTATAACTCTTAGTAGGGTTGCCGAGGTATAAGATAGCTCTGTTTTGTTTTTTTTTTTTTAACATTTTAAGAACCTTCACTTACTTCATTCCATTTATACCTAGAAAAATCAAGAGGAGTTGACTACAGCTCAGGGGATTTGCTTCTGGGCTCTGCACCGGTTTCTTACGTAGGTGTCCTCCTTCTGAAGGTGACGGGATAGAAGCTGATATAGATCTTTTGCCTTTCGGCCCTCTCTTAGACTCCGACGCAGTAGTTAAGTGAATTAGGAGGCCAGCTCCTCAAGGGTTTGGTGTCATTTCATAAGGGAGTAAATGCCGGCCTGACTCTGGCGGAGAACCGCGTGTCCCCATCAGGCTAATCGTCGTTAATGCTAGAATGTGGCTCCTGGTATTATCTGGGTGCTCAGAGAGACTGTGGGTTTAATTCAGAAGCATTATGGAGCATTAGGAGGCCATATGTACAGAATTAACCATAACACCACGTAAGACAACTCTACTCTTGTAGAGGCGAGCCTTTTCTAGCCGTGGAGCCCATTCACCTGGAGGACCCACGGCAGTGACGGGGTGCTGTGAATCTGGGGAAGGCACATCAGGAAACAGAGAGCACATCTTTCTTAAGCTGTAGCCCCCAAGTCTCAGCGCAGGACTCTGCTGGGGCTCCAGCCTTTGTCTCCCGACCAATCTTGCTTGCTGGAGACTCACCACCTCGTCAGTCTCCGTGACGTTGGTGGTCCCCATCTTCCTTCACCTTTGTCACCCTGGCTTCCTATTAGCTGCCTGCCACTTTCATTTCTTCTTGAAAGTATAAGGAGCTACGAAGCCTGAAAACTGTCTAATTTTTTTCCCCATTTTTGGTTGTCACCAGCACAAAAGCTTAGTAAAAAGTTTTGCTATGAGTGATTCATCAGCGCAGGAGTGGGGCGGTTCTGGGTTCATCTATGGCTGGCTGGGTGACGCCACTCGGGTTATTTGTTGTCTCAGTCTCACGGAGGGTTTAGTATCACAGAAAACTTACTTTGATGATTTGAGGTTGGTATGGCCAAGGTAGAAGGAGCTGGCTTCCTGAAAAAATTCTCCATTTTCAGCCTTCATTTTCTGCTTAAACTGGGCTTTAATTCAGTTAGAATAAAATATGTAGAAAGGAAGGGAGGGAGGAAGAAAAAGTCAGAGAAAGCAAGAGAGGAATGGAGAAAAGAGGGAATGAGGGAAACCCAGAAGAGAACACAGCTGCTGGCAAACAGAACTGATGTCATGATTCACAGATGTTTAGCACAAAGCAATTTAAATTTAAGAGTGACATGAACTATTTTATCTGCTTGTTTGCCGGCACCAGGCACAGTGGTTTTGACTTTTAAAGCTTTCTTCCCTCCTTCCTTCCTTCCTTTTGTTCTTCCCCAATCCTTCACTTTTTCCTTCCTTCCTTCCTCCCTTCTTCCCTTCCTTCCTTCCTTCCTTCCTTCCTTCCTTCCTTCCTTCCTCCCTCCCTTCCTTCCTCCCTCCATTCCTTCCTTCCTCCCTCCCTTCCTTCCTTCCTTCCTCTCTCCCTTCCTTCCTTCCTCCTTCCCTTCCTTCCTCCCTCCCTCCCTCCCTCCCTTCCTTCCTTCCTTCCTTCCTTCCTTCCTTCCTCCCTTCCTTCCTTCCTCCCTCCCTTCCTTCCTTCCTCCATTCCTTCCTTCCTCCCTCCCTTCCTTCCTTCCTTCCTTCCTCTCTCCCTTCCTTCCTTCCTCCTTCCCTTCCTTCCTTCCTCCCTCCCTCCCTCCCTTCCTTCCTTCCTTCCTTCCTTCCTTCCTTCCTCCCTTCCTCCCTCCCTTCCTTCCTCCCTCCATTCCTTCCTTCCTCCCTCCCTTCCTTCCTTCCTTCCTCTCTCCCTTCCTTCCTTCCTCCTTCCCTTCCTTCCTTCCTCCCTCCCTCCCTCCCTCCCTTCCTTCCTTCCTTCCTTCCTTCCTTCCTTCCTTCCTTCCTCCCTTCCTCCCTCCCTTCCTTCTTTCTTCTTTTCCTTTCTTTATTCCTTCCTTTTATTCTATTTATGTGTGTGTTGGTATGTGTGTGTTATAGTGTGTGTATGCTTTGTATGTGTGAATGTGTGTGTTTGTACATAGATGTATGTATGTGTATATGTACATGTGTTATTGTGCATGTATGCTTTATATGTGTAAATGTGTGTATTGGTACATGAATGTATATATGCGTGTATGTGTGTGTGTTGTGGTGTGTGCTTGCTGCATATGTGTGAATGTGTGTGTTAAGTACATAATTATGTGTATTGTGTTTGTGTGTGTTATGGCGTGTGTATGCTGTGTATGTGTATCGATACATGAGTGTATGTATGCGTGTGTATGCTGTGTGTGTGTGTGTTGGTACATGTGTGTGTATGCATGTGTTTGTATGTGTGTGTTTGTGTGTATGTGGCAGTCAGAGAATAAACTCAGTTGTTACTCCCCAGGATCTATTCACCTTGTTTCTACTGTATGTGTGAATGGGAGCTATACATCATGTGTGGGCACACGTGTGTCCAGATGTTCTTGCCTTGAGTGTATGATGTGCTGGCTTGTGTGTACAGCTGTATCTATATATGAATGACTGTGAATTCAAGGCTGTAGGCTAGAAGTCAATTTTAGATATAATCTTCTATTTTCTCTGCTTTCTGAGATGGTTTTTCACTGGGATCTGGGTAAACTTTGTGTTTGCTTGTGCAATCTACAATACTCACACAGTGATATCTTCTAATGAAGCTACAGATGAGGTCAGAGAATCTTGGGGATTTGCCTGCATCCTCCTCTTAGGTGTGGGATTATAAGTACACATCAGCACACTGCCTGGTGTTGTTGTTGTTGTTGTTGTTTCTACCAGGGTTCTAGGGGTTAAATTTCAACTCTTGTGATTGCATAGCAGGAACTTTATCTACTCAGTCATCTCCCCAACCACTTTTACTATTTCTTGAGCAAGGAATTGAAACACAGGAGATGGAAGATGCAAACACTTTGTACTTTGAGAGACAATGTTTCCTTCTGCCGTGATGTTCATGCTTTCTCTGTGGGAACTGGTGAAACCATTCATTTCCACTTCACTTGGTCAGATCTCCTGACACCTGCCAGTATGCATTCCTAGAGAGGATATATCTTCTGCGCTGTGAGTGCCCATGTCTCCAAGGCTTCATACACAGGGATGTTTGCTTCAGAGTTGCAAGAGCAGAGAGGAGGGTATTTCTTGGATACTCTACAGGGTTACCTGGGTGACTAGGTATTTAGGGATCCTGTCCATCCCTTCCAAAGCAGAGAGAAGGAGTTAGTGACAGAAGTATATATGTATTCACATATCTATCTATCTATCTATCTATCTGTCTGTCTGTCTGTCTGTCTGTCTGTCTGTCTGTCTGTCTCTGTCTGTCTGTCTGTCTGTCTCTGTCTGTCTGCCTGTCTGCCTGCCTGCCTGTCCGTCCCTATGTCCATCTGTCCATCCATCCGTCTGTCTACATACATACATACATACATACATACATACATACCTAGACAGATACTGCTTCCCCTTTCCTATATAAAATAAATAGACATGGAGCTGAAGTCTAACTAAGTGGGCTGCTTATGTAGGACTGGACGAGCCCAGGGAGCCACAGTTGGGTAGGAACAGGAGACTGCTGCTCTCATGAGGTGGACATGAGCACACATGTAGAAGAGAGCGTGACTCCTCATGTTAATCCCCAAGGAACTAACTACACCATCTCGCATAGAGAAAGCAACCTTGCCTGGGGTGCGGGCCATAGGGTTCCTTCCAGACATCCACTCATTCCTATTCAATGTGAGTTCTTATCTAAGTGATAAATCTTAACCTCTATAGGGACAGTCTTCTCTGTAGCTGCCATATAAGGGTGCTTTGCTCACTCTCACAAATGCATGTATTGTGATATTCCCTGCATCACCTAAGTGCCAGGCTGTACCAGATCGACTTATGTGTGGAGGCTGTGAAGCTCACAATCACACAGTGATGACGTCATCTAGTAATGCTTTTCACTGAATGTGTTCTCATGGTCCAGCAGCAGGTGTGCACCTTCGGCCAATGCTTGGTGCTGAGTTAGCACGGTGATCGCACACAAGCAAGTGTGCTGTCAACGGAGGGCATTCCTTCCCAAATGGATACCCTCACACTCAAGTCCAGCCTTGCTCTTATCACAGGCAGAGCCTGCTTGCGTCATCACTAGACGCAGTCGTGATACTGTCTCCACCTCATCTTGCTTCCCTCGAGCCCAGCAAGCATCTGCCCGATAACCCGTCCTGCAGTCTGTCTTCCCAGCCGCTCCAAGTCCCTCCTGCTGCCCTTGTCACCATCGTCACCAGTGCTTTGCCTAGTGAGCCACTTCTGTTCCCTTCTACACAAGTTCCATAATCCGTAGTGAACATTCAAATTAATATGTAAATAGGCACATGAATGAACCTCTCCTAAGATTGCCCGCTTTTTATGCCTTAATGCTTTTTATTGCTTTTTCCAGAATGTCTACATTGCCTTCATTCTCTGGTTTTCTTCACAGCATTCCATCTGGTCCATGGTCTGGCTCTCCGCGACATCTGCACCTTCTCTGCATCCCTCTCCATCCTTCTACCCGTCAGTGCACTCCCTTCATGCCATTACCTTCACCTGGGGGCCCAGGGCAGGCTATTCTGCCTTTCTGTAATACACTTCCTTGTGATGCAGGGATTGCCTGTCTCAGTTACCTCTGTGGAACGGAGTTGAACTTCAGTTGAAGGAAGGACAAAAGTTCCTCAAGAACTCATCTTTTCAAAACCTGTGTGATGATGTCCTCTCTGTAGATCTCAAAGCTCTAGCCTTCTGTGTGCATGACACCTGCAGTTTCTGGTGCGGGCAGGATTATTAAGTTCCTACTTAGTCCATACCAATCTGGCTCCATAGCATAAGCATGTGCTACTTATGTTTCTCTGATGAACCTTGCAAGGTGCACAGCAGTGGCTGTGCAATGGGCAGGGAACATAAAGAAATCAGGGTCTTCAGCAATAAGGGACTAGGCCTGGGTCTCAGAGTTGGTCTGGGGGGTTCCTGTGTTCGCTCCACTTATATGCTAATATAGAGCAATAACCATTCCTTTGACTGGTGGCTGGAAGCACAGTAGAGCTAAGCATGACATACATGATACTTTTAATTTTCAATACTCTAACAAATTGTGTTGATTACTTTACAAATTTGAGACATTTATTTCTGGGATATAAATAAGTGTTATTCCAAGACAAAAAATATTTAGTACTAAGAAATTATTAGCTCTGCTGCTTTGTCTACTTGATATTTACCAGGAGCATTGATTCAGCCAGCAGCTAACAGCAGATACAAAGAGATGGAGACGGAAGACCAAAATCCTATTCAGTTGCCATGAGGGGCTTTTTATTTTTCTGTAATGCCTTTTGGAAATTCTTTCAGCTTTACTTCAAAGACAAATGAACAGGTCCCTGCCAGGCTTAATATACCTGGGGTTTCCTTAGCCCATGCATATGGTCATCACCCCATTGCTTAAAAACTCCTGTAGGATTTTACTGAAACTTCCCCAAGGAATAAAAACAAAGAATACAAAAAAAGCTTAAAATGCAAAGCTAATATAAGGGAGTGCTAAAGCACAATTCAACAGGATCATAGGTTTTTAAGGGCTACTCGTGTTAAATTTTCTAAATATTAAGGATTATTGCTAACCGTTTGAGATCTTTGAAAAGCATTAAACTCTTCGGAACGTTGCAGAAGTCACCAGCTAAGAATAATAGCATGCCGCCGTCTTTCCAACGTCCTGATCAGCGGCCATCATAGAAGCTATCCTGGGACAACGGTTTGGGGGTTGAGATGATGTTACCCGAGAGAGCTGACTCCCAAGGTTGTCATCTTCTGTTCTTCATAAATAGAACTTAGAATAACCCCAGAACTCAGAGCTGCTGCCCTTTCTCTCCCAGTTCGAGAAAGCGCAAAGCACAGAAAACGCGGACATGTTGGGCTCCCCATGGAAGACAGTTGTGAGGTGCCTGGAAGGGCACCCTGTTTTGATTCAACCCTTTGCCTCTCAGAGCATCTCATGCTGAGATGCAGCCATGGCAACGGGGTCAGTTCCCCTTCACAGAGTCACGTAAAACTGGGTCAGGCTCGGGTGTGGCAGTTACACGTGACTGGAAGTGTGACTCCTTGCTCACCCAGGGCAGTTACCTGAGAACCCTTAGTATGTCAGTGTCCACTCTGTGCTCAGCTCCATCCTGGCTGTCTGAGCATAGGTGAACAATCACCTGGGCCTCTCATTTCTCTAGTTCTCACCAGCAACATGATAGCTTAGAGCACCATGTGGACACTGAATGCTCTTTAGGAACTGTCCATGGATGGTTCCACAGCCTAGCACTAGGCAGAGGTGATCCGGGTTCAAGATCTGCCTGAACCTCCCTTCATGGTCATGAGGAAATCAAGCATCCACAGGTCCCCACGTCCTCTTTTCAAAATGTCAGCCTGATGCCTGCCCCATGCCCATGCCTTGTGGTGTGATTCCTCATGCTGCAAGGGCTTTGCCCATGCAGGGGACACGTGTCACCTGGGGAGAACTTCTTCCCTGCTGCCATCACAACCAGGATCAGGGCAGTGAGGAGAGAATGGAGAGATGGCCTTCTCTGAAAACACACAACATCGAGTTTGGGGGATAATCACTGACACCTGAGATTTGCTTTGAAATTATTAAAGACAACACTTTCAGGAGCACATTCAACCTTCCTGAAGGCCAAGGCGGCAACATTTCTAAGTGGCAGGCAGCCTTTGATGCCCATAAGTTGAGTGACCCCAGAGAGCTACTGGTCTCCAGAGCCTTGAGAGTGAAATTAATATCACGCACTCCTCAAGGGCCAGGGTGATTCTTCCTCATCCCATCCCAGGGGCCTTTCTAAGGGTATTGATTGGAGGAGCTGATGGTCAGGAGCTGCAGCCACTGGCATATGCCTCACTAAATAAGAAAGGCCTGGGAAAGATGTGCCTGTGGCAGAAGCACTCACTTAATATGGGGGGGGGGGAGGTGGAAATAAGGAGATTTCCACTCTGTCTACAGCAAAACTATTTTAACGTTCCTCTGTGGGAACATATCACTTCCAAGAGTAAACAACCTTAATCTGATTTGCCCTAACCATTCCCCCTTTCCTTTCAAGCCAGGCATGTTCTCATTGTTTGCATAAATAACAGTAGATTAATCTGCTTTGGGTCCAGCAGGATGGCTTTCCCTGGTATCCGTGCTGCACAGAATGCCCCGGAGGGTGCAGCACACACTGACACCAGACTCTAGGGCATCTGACTTTGAGCTGATACACCCCCGCCGCCCTCAGATCTCATTGATCGCCTCTTGAGTGGTAACTTGGTTAACCAGGAAGTTGCCACTCCAGCCTGGGTTTCTACTAATCAATGCAAATGCAATTATTTCTCTTTCTAGCCTCTCAAATGGTCTGTATGTACTTTTGCTTAAGAGTGATATGGGTTTAAGCTGATTTCCAGTTGGTTAAACTAATGCCTGGATGTGTTTTCCCATTCTGGGTGTGAGCATCCTCCAGGCAAGAGGCGTAGTTTTTAGAAATCAGCGATAGGAATGTAGACTGGGCATCTCCAAAGAATTTTCTGTGGCCAAAGATACCTTCTACTCTGTCCCCTTCCCATTGTTCATCAGAGGCATTGGGTGATACATGAACACATCACAAGAATAGTGTTTTCACAGACCTTATTTCAAAATATATATATAATTATTTTATATAATTACACAATTATAATTATATAATAACGTATAATATATATTAAATATGCAGGAAATAATTTAGAGACTCTGGACATTCATATGCATACAATCCATACTCAAATACATGCAAACACACACACACACATCGCAGACACATTCTCTGACATTTATACATGTATGAACACACATGTATTCATACACCCCCACACACATCCTGACACATGTCCATCCATGTATACACACACACACACACACACACACACAACCTCAAATGTACACATGTCTTCTGTAGACACCATGCCAAATGTTCTGTGACCCCCAAACCTCAGAGGGACCTGTGGAAAAAAGGTGACCTGCACTGCTGAGTGCAGAAAGGCCATTGGCATGAGGTACCCACAAAATCACAAGGGGTCCTACTCTCCAGTGGGTATTGTCCTCCTCAGGAAACATGTAGGTCATTGCCTTTAAGCAGTCACAAGTTGCCCCACTGAACATTCGTCCACTAGGGCATAGTTCTCCTGGTCCATCTCAGTGACCACTACCCTCAGAACACAACCCTCCTACTTTACCCCACTGCACACCTCACTAGAACACAGTCTTCTGCACAGTTCAGTGACCATCTCCCTAGGTCAGTCTTCTGCACAGCCCACTGGCCCTCACCTTAGGACACAGTCTTCCTCACAGCCCAAACACCGCCACCAAAAGACACACATGGAGTCAAGGGACTTCCGTGCTTGAGGAAGATGGGACCCAGTGGCTTCTATGCATGAAGAAGACAGAACCCAGTGGCTTCCGGGCATGATAAAGATGCAATACAAGGGCCTCTTTGAATTAGGAAAGCATCATTTATTAACTATGCTTTCACTAGACTCAGGTTTTGTGTTGCAAGGGAGACATCCCCAGGGATACACTTTAAGGGTGAGTGAGTTGAGATTAAAAAGTAGGAAAACAGAAGAGCAGGGTTTCTGTCGGTTCCAGGAGACTGGCAGCTAGGAAAGGGAGGGCCCCATCTACAGTCCACGGTGAAGGAATGACCCTCCCGGGTGAGTGGCTGTGTTTCTGACTGACATGACTCCATGCTCTGCCCTGTTCACTAGTGCTAGCTGGGGTGGACAACGCCTTCTAAAATCAGTTATAGAAGAAAAGACAGTCATGCCACCCCTTCAGTTGCCTTGTAGGCAAAACTTCAGACTTCGCCAAGCTGAGCCCGTGTGTCTGGGGTTTGGGCATCTTCAGAGAGCTTTGTTTTTTGGACTGGTCTTGGCGTGGAGAATAATCCACTCATTCTTGAGCTTCTGAAGTTGTACGTAAGGTAGGTGCCCAGCAACTACCCAACTATCCAATACCAATTCTTTATTTTTGTTTCATCCCTTTTTGTGGGTGTAAAAATGAGAGAGCGTTGAGGATGGCCAATCCGTCATGAAAATCCAGTCTAGACCTGACTACCTCCAAACATGCCACGGTACCCAGCTACCTTCATGCATGAATACCTGACCAGGGTTTCCTCTATGGTTTCTTCTGCTCTTTGAAAAGAACACAATGGGGACATTTGGCCCCGAGTTTGATGCCATCCTCTAGATTTGTTTTTATAGTAGCCACAGCTATTCATGGGACGACCCCCCCAACCCCAACCCCACAAATTCACTCAGTGTGCTATCCATCAAAGCAGAGCAAATCAATGTATTGAAAAAAAATCTTAGAAATTAAATCTCCCCTGAAATATAACACCACACAATTGACTTTCTGTCTGTGTTGTTTGGAGACGGTAACAAAGAAATGTAAAACAGGATGACTGAACCTGGAACAGCTTGTAAAATCTGGTTAAGCCGTGTTGGAAAAGGCTTGAACGCCCCACTAGAAAACAGGCTATTTATTACTTCGCTTTCTTTAGCCCTATGAGGCATATGCTCCCTTTTTAGATTCTTTTCTCTCTTCTTGCAAAGTGCACTCATTCAACTCTTGGCAATTAGTGTAATTGAAATTTATTGACAATGTGGCTGACGTGGAAGCCCCATTGTCCCCAAGCGTGTGCTTCCGAGTAGCGGCAGGCAGCCTGGGCCTCGCTCAGTCACATCAATGGGCCACCGGCTGCCAAGGGTTCCTGTGGGGGTATGAATGTTACTTAGTGATAAGAGCCTTCGAAACGGGATCCCTGGACCCCATCTCTGGTGGGAGATGGAAATGAAATATGTATTTGGCTGCTGTGGAAAATTAATGTAATTGGCTCCCACATAAAGCTTTGACAAGATGACCTGTTTGAAATCCAAGAAGGGTTTCCAGCCCTGTATCATATTATCTCCAATGAAGCCAGCCATGCTCGATGCCCCCCACCCCAAACCCAGTGGAGGTGAAATGAAATGGAATTTGGGTACCAGTGTTTAACAACACTTCTGTAAAACACAGTTATTCTGTTTGCATGTGTAGCTTCAAGATGAAGGGGCTAGGATGATTGGATTTTCCTGTGTGTGTGTCTGTGTTGATAGCTCTCAGTCTGGGTTTTCTTTTCACTGGTGAACCAAGGGTTGCGGTGTTTGGAATTCGCAAGGACGCATTTATCCCTGTACCTGCTTTTGCTCTCAAATTTTCAATATGATTCTGAAATGTCGATGTGTGACTTGATTAAATTAAATTGGACTCATTTGGAGGCCAGTGCAGACTTTTGACTTTCTCTTCATGGAAGATGGATATATGTTTATTTTAATACGTGAGGATTTGGGCATGTAAAAGGAATAGGAAGGGTGTTTTTAAATCTCTGCCCATGGAAAGGGCCATGTTTTCCCGCCGGGTAGTTCCCTGGGAGGGGATTACTATGGTGAATTAATTTTAGCTGCTGTTCTGTCTGGTTTCTAATTTTAGATAATATACTGTTTTGATTAATTTAATGGGACCTTAAATGCAACACCACAGAGTTTAAGAGGATACAATGATAAATTGGAGTGTACATGAGAAAGCATGCATTTCTTCCTTTAAGGAGCTCCCCACGCTGTTGCTAAACCTTGGATTATTTACATTCATTAATGAACACAGGCTCTTCCCTTGGTATCGTTTTGAAACAGTCCAGAAACAGTGAGTTAGTGGGTTTTATTGATTCATACTAAAAGATGGATTGGGGAGCACATCGTTACTTTTTTTTTTTTTTTCTGATAGAATTTGTCTGAAGAGTTTTCTTACAGCCCAGACACACCTGAAATTAATCTTCCCTGAAGACTTAAGACTTGAAAGCACTGGTTTGTTGAGGTTCCTGTGCTACGTCATCAAGGACTGGGCTCTAAACAGTAGAAGACAAAGGGGCAAAGGGGCCATGTACCAGATGCAGGAAGGGGAGAAGGAGATCTCACACTGCGGGAATTAGCTGAAAGGGGGCCCTACGATGCAATCCTGTCTTGGAGATACCTGTGGGCAGGTGGCAGGAGCAAGACCTGTGCCACGGCCGCCACGAATTGCAAAACACAGGAAATGCTGAGAAACAGGAAGCTATGAGACAGGAAGTTGCGGGGATCAAGAAGCTGAGAAACAGCAAGAAACTGGCGCATGGTGGTCAGGCAGAGTTCAGAGCTGTCAAAAGGCGACAGGACTCAGATCCATCCTTCCTTCCTTCCTTCCTTCCTTCCTTCCTTCCTTCCTTCCTTCCCTCCCTCCCTCCGTCCGTCCGTCCTTCCTTCCGTCCGTCCTTCCTTCCTTCCTTCCTTCCTTCCTTCCTTCCTTCCTTCCTTCCTTCTGTTGTCTTTGTCTCCATAAGCGTGTGTGCCTGCAGGCCAGAAGAGGACACCAGATCTCATTACAGATGGTTGTGAGCCACCATGCAGTTGCTGGGAATTGAACTCAGGACCTTTGGAAGAGCAGGCAATGGTCTTAACTGCTGAGCCATCTCTCCAGCCCCTTGCCTCCATACTTGTATGGGCACAGAAAGCTGTTCTGAGACTGAATGGGGATGTGGGACCACAGGCCAGCCTGCTCCTTTTTCCTCTTAGTTCCCCTTGAACCACAACTGTCCTTCGACCCTGCACATAGATCCTGTCAGTGGACCTGGACTGCCTTCCCCGCTTGCAGGCTTCATCCTTATGTCTGACTGGAGAGTAGCATCACGTGCCTGGCTTCTTTCCTGCTTTACTTTGCTCCTATCTATAGACCACAGCTGAAGTCACTGACCTGAAATGAACATCTGGCTACTCATCTACTCAGGGCACGGGAGTGCCTCTCTGTAGGTAAAGTCCAATCTCATTAGGACAGCTTATCGGCTGCTTCCTGAACTCAAGCTGGCCATCACTTTGGTCACAGGCTGTCTCTGTTCACCTTCCCCAAACCACCTACTAGGTCCCAGTTATGGGCATTTATCATGGATCCTTTTTTATTGTTTTTATTAAGCTGTATATTTTTTCTCCACACTCCTCCTTTCTTTCCCCTCCCCTTCAACCCTCTTCCATGATCCCCACCCTCCCAATTTACTCAGGAGATCCTGTCTTTTTCTACTTCCCATGAGCAGAATTTTGAGTCTCTGTATCTACACTTATTGCCCCTTTTGATAAAAATGTGGGATCCTCTATGATGTCACCTTGGTCTGTTCAAGTAGAGTCTGGCTGTGGCTGGTAGCAACATGCTTGCCTGCACTCACCTGCCCCCTAAGAGGAAGTAGAACCTCGAATGGAGACACCGTGCAGGGCAGAAAATGACCTGAAGATAAAGACCTAAAGATGAAGGATGTGAGCTGGGTGTCAAAGGGACTTTGCAAATCTGATGACGAGGAGGATGTCGTGTGGGAAGATTTTTCTGGTTTATCCAGAAGGCGAATATCTCACTCTCATCTCCATGGTCCTCTCCAAGGGAAGTGGGATTTAGAAGGGCAAAGGAGGGTTGTTCAATGGGAGAGGAATTTAGCACAGCATCAGTAGCTGGTCCGCAGATGCTTGCTGCTGCTCCACTGAGACGCTCGTCAGACTGCAGGTCTCTCTCGTGGGGATGCAAAGGACTGGTGTCATCAACCACTAACTCTGTGTGGTTGGTTAGAGCAATGAAACAGAACACAACACCAAAAATTATAATTTCTAAAATACTCTTCTGGATCACTTGACTCATAAAATTTAGAATGAAAACTGTCTTCAAAACTTGAGTTATCTTATAGAAACGCCATAGTTCACATGCTTTTTAGTAGGACTTGTAGTCATGAGAAATTGTTTTAGTTTATTAATAAATGCAACACTCATAAACAGGATCGTTAGACAATATGTAAAACAGTTTTCTAAATGTGGACTATGTAAACAAATAGCGTAGAGACTCATCTGATTGCACACGCGTATGTGCACAGGCATCTGAAAGGCATTTTAAGTTGACTTGGCCACTGGAACATGGCCCGGGTTCTGAAGTGGAGCAGAAGAAAGCAGCTGCCCCAAATACTCACATGTGAGATAACCAACACTGTACAGACTCAGGCAGAGTCCACTCTAATGGTCTGTGTAGTTGGACGGGAAATGTTAGTGGCAACGGGGAAGCTCCAGGGAACCCTGAGATGGCTAAAGGTGCTTCCATTCAGATTGAAGCAAAGCTGTCTGGGGGAGCCTCCTATTCCAGGAGTGACTACAAACCAGAAGAATTTTCTAGTAAGAAACAGCAGGAGGGTAAGGGGCTGCATTTGTGTGAATCTACTTTGGGAGTACCCATTTGTGTAGACAACATCTTCCAAGCCAGCCCTCAGTGTACATCCTGTAAAACATCTCAGGAAGGGGGCTGCGGTGGGGTCCAGCTGGTAGGCTGTTGGTTCTCTGGGTGCAAAGCTGTGGTTTGGATCCCAGAGCAGCGTACTCTGGCATAGCTGTACCTGCTCCTGGCTGCCATTCTATCACTAGGGAGAAGAGGAAAGAGGATCAGAGTTCAAGGTCATCCTTGGCTGCGGCTGCGTGGTAAACGTGAGGCCAGCCTGGGCTACATTAAACTCTATCTCAAGGTTCTCAGAAAAGAACTCCTAATGCAGGGCATGAGTTCTAACAGAACATGAAGGATACTTTAGGATTTAAATATTTCTTGAAAGTTTTATACATCCATATGATGAATTTTCATCATTTTGATCTCCTATTCTACCTAAAACCCTTCTCCCAATAAGTCGCCCAAGGTACGGTCTTAGCTTCCTTCTGTGTGGCTCACATCCGTCTCACGCTGTTGGGAACACAGAGAGAAACAGGAAAGTGTGACTTGATCACCGGAAAGGAGAAAATGACAGAAACTATTCCTCAAAGAAGCGTAGGACTGGGAGCTGCTGGGCAGCAATACTAAACCACCCAATAAATACGCTGTTGGAAGTCAGTGAGATTGAAGCCAAGAGCCACAGGACCAGCCAGGGTGGCGTGAAGACTTCCCCTCTAGTGCAGACACGCCTCGGGCACCTGCCACCCAGCTGTCAACTAGGCCTGTCCCCTTGACGTCTAGAACAATGCGGATCACAGTCATTATGTTCTTAAAATTTCCAATATTTCCAGGACTGGAATCATAACAACTCGTGCTAATCTCTGCCATGCTTACTAGACAGGAATGGCTGGGAAGCTGTTGGCGAAATCCCACCCTTACAAAGAAGACATCCAGTGGGATCGAGTTCAAACCTCACCAGTCTGAGAAAATTCCTGTGCGCCTTTAGTGAAAGCCAAGAACAAAGCGGGAGATCTAACCGGTGGGAGATATCCTCCCAGGGAAGCTCGGGGGAATTCCTCCACCTTGAAGCATTTCCATAAACAATTAAAAAGGATAAGTCTCTAATAACTTAAAAGACGTTCAAGAAGAGTCATATAACAGCTGCTGAGGACCACTGTTTGCTGCAGCTCCACAGTACGGAGCAGGAAGATGAGAGCCCAGAGCCAGGGCCTTTGGGTAGCCTTGCCTCAGGTCTTCGTTTTGATACCCCGCTACTTACGTTAACAGGTTTTTCAGAACTGAGTGACATTTCCTCACTTCATGGTTCCCTGATTTAGCATTTTCACAGAGGTTTAGAAATCACTAATTCAGTGCAATACTGAATTTAAAAAAAAAAAAGAGCACATAATGATCAGGCTCCATGACAGTCGCTCCAATGTGCTTTGTGTGTTTGCCTGCCCCAAGTTCTCTCTTGGAGGTGATGCTGCATATCCTTACAGAAAATGTAGGGAGGTTCACCGTGATTGCCACACAATGACTCACAACTGCTGACATGGGATTTTTTAGTCCAGACCCCAGTGAGGCTGCCCAGCCTGCACAGCCCATGTGCTCTTTCTGTGTCTGTTCCCAGACTCACAAATGAGCTGCCACCAAGGACGTGGCCTATGCATGGTCAAATATGGCTGGTCAGGAACATCTGCTGAATGTGACCCATGTAACCTGGTAGTTAGAATCTTCTGTCTTCATCTAAGATCCATGAGACACCGAGTCCCATTGAACTACCTCTTCAAAGTATCTCTCAAACCAGTCTTCCCTATTGTTTGAAATGCCCTTCCATTCTAAAAAACAAAAGGATGCACACTCTATATTTGATGTCCCTTCCAAATACTGTAGAGAGATTCTGTGGCAGGACGTTAACTGTTAGGGAACGGCTGGTTTCCAGACACATGTGTTTGTGTTAGACATGAACAAGAACCAACACGAGAATGAAGGAGCTCGGAGTCGGGGATGGACATCACCTCAGAGAACCCCTTGGTATGTTTCCCATTTATGCACAGCCAACAGATGCACAAAAGCCAGGCAGCTGCTATAAGGCAGAGTGTGAATGCAGATGTATTTGCTCATCAGAAACTTGGTATACCCCGATATCATGTTAGGTCTTCCCAAATGGCCCAGTCGGACACAGACTTCTCTTACTTTCATGCAGAGCCAATGCACTTTGGAAAAGGTGTAACTTCTACTTCCTTTGGAAAGTGATGGTGTCTGCCTGTCCCAAACAGAGAAAGATTACCTATGACAAAAATCTATCAGCTTGGGCATTTTGAGTAACCAGAATGTGAAAAAAAAAAATAAAGAAAAGGAGGTATGAAGCTTCATCTGCCGCCATGATTTTCAGTACACGGGATGGCAGCCAAATCTAGCTTGATCCTGCTGGAAACATTTCACACTCAATCTGCAACAGGTGCTCAAAAAAAATATAGGCTATTAAGTGTTATGCGCTCATTCCATCAAGCGTGCTCTCTGCTTTGCCCTCTTCTCCCCTCGGCCTGCCAGTCACACTCATTGGGATGACTGTGTCTTTGCTTAGGTGGCTGCTGTTGCTCAGCAGAACCCTGGGTTGCTGGGTTACAGAACCCTGAGATCCTGCAGCGGTGCACCCCCATTCTCAGCTTCTCAGCAGCCTCGGAAAGACCTAACCTCTAAGGACAGACAGCCTTGTCGTCTGACTCCAACTCTGGATCCCAGCCGATGTCCAAGGCAAGGCTGGGCTCCCTGCTCTTCCACAGCCCCACTCTGCCGGTTCTGGTGTAGTTCTTGACCTCTCTGTGCCTCAGTTTCCTCTGCTGTTAGGTATGTTGTTAGGAGCATCCGAAAACTTGATCTCTGGAAAACACTCAGAACAATCCCAGTGTTTGGTGAGCACTTCTTAGTGTTTGCTAAATGGGGCGAATGGCTTTCCAGAAAGGACTTAGTGTTTTCTTGGCAGATGTGCTTGGCATGCTTAATATTATTTCAGTCATTCTTATGAATCTTAACTAATTCTGGTATCCTCGGGAGTAACCACTCAGAATAAATAATGTGTCCTTCCTTTGTTTCTGTACCAGCTCTCGCCACAGGTCCCCTCCAAGGAGGGGGCCCCGCGCTTTGCTTCACCCTTTGTGGCCTGGATTTCTTTGTGCCCGGCACACAGGAGGCTTTCGGTAAACAGTTGTTTAATTAATTTCATATTGTCTGAGGGTGGCAATTTGCAAAGAAAAAGGAAGGCGATGTTGTCCTTTAGATCGAGTTTGTTTGGGCTGCGTTTGCCTGCAGTTCACAAAAGCAAAGTGTCTTCTGGTTCCATTACATCACACAGCCAATTAATCAACACTTGAATGAGTCCCCAGACAGCCCCTTCATTTTGTCTACTTATTAACTTTCATTATGTGCACGGCTAAAGTGTAATTGTGAGCAGGATGGATTATGCTGTAAACTTTCTTTCCTATTACACCGTTCCCTCACAAATCCCCTTATTAAAGTGTTCCAGGGGTGATATATTATGTTAAGAACATAAGGTGACAATGACCTTCCCTTTAATTAACTATGATGGAAACAAAGGTCAGAACAATGATGATGAGGACCATAAATCACCTCTGCGAGGGAAGGCGGGACACAGCTACAAAAATAACCTTGTGACTCACAGGTTAAGTGAGCGTTCCCACATGTCGCCCCTGCTGCTACTTATCTGAACACAGGCGCAGGAGCCCCCCCCCCCCCCCCGGCAGAGGAGAGCCCAGACGCCACCCTCCTCCAAGACCGGGCTGAAGAACTTAGCTCTGTTGCCTGCTTAAAAACAAACAAACAAACAAAAACACTCATTACCAGACAACTTTGAGTTAGAAAAGCAGACATAGCAGGGGCCCTGCCGTTACTGTTACTCGAGTATAATTGGCATAGTCACATCAGCAAAAGCAGGCTTCGCTTTGTGGACGTCTCTGTTCTGTGTAAGCATGTTCAGTCCTCATGGATGTTATCAATGTCGTGGTCTTCCTTTCTTGGAGACTCTGCTTCCACTCAGTGTGGTTCTTAGCCTCTTGGTCTCCTGTCTCATCCATGTCAACCCAGCTTACAGATACGACTGGCCCTGGGCTTGTCTGCCTACAGGGTGTCTCTTCCCTGCTTTTTGTCTCTCCACTGTTCCCATACCAGCCACCCTGCTGTCCTGCATACAGAAAGGCCTTCTTTACCCTATTGAACTTTCTCCCTGGTTTTTTGTTCCAAGGTTCATCTTGTTGTATTTTTTTTTTTAGTGAGTCATTTGATGGCTATCTGGAAATTGCCATCGATCACACCAGGGAGAGACAAGCAATGTGAAAATTTGCTCAATAAGTTCACTGCTTTCTGGTAAATGGACCACAGAAGAATCAAGCTCTTGGCCATAACCCTCATTCTTTGATGTTGGGTCTGTTCCTTGACAATCCTGGCCAAAGTTTCAATAAGTCCTTCAACAGATCCTCAGATGATAGCCAACTGTCCTTGGGTCCTGGGGAGAATGGGCTGCAATTCAAGGTGGCCTTTTGGACATTTGGCCTCCTTTATATTTATGTCACATCAATCCATACATCATCACCAAGCCAACTGTGCAATTTTCCTTAAGATCTGTGAGCATTTAAAGGGGTGTCCATTTGTGCAGGGTGGGAACTCAAGTATTTTGGTCACAGGCCTCCCTTTAGTGGCCACAAAGGGCATCCCATGGATTAGCTGCCCAAACTTGCATTTAACTAGCAACTGCTCCTTTTGATGTAGGTAAAGTCTCTCCTGAAAATGCAAAGATCACACCTTTCTATATTTAAACAAATTAAATGTGGCTAGTTTTACCATGGTGGAGGGGTGATGATGAGAAAATTCTTCTCCACTAACCTGGAAGATTTCATATCCCGTGATGATATGAAACTGTCCCCTGTCACTTCCATGTCTCTGGAGGCCTAAGCATTAGTGGCTCAGGATTTGCACTCCCTGTCACCCCCTTGGAAAAAGCATGAAGGAGACTGTCTCACGTTTGGCCACTTGGCTAGTTCAGAGCTGTGTCAGCCTATGTTTGGGGTGGAAGCAGAGGGTTGACACACTTTGTAGTATGACTGCACCACATTCCACATTTGCCAGCACAGAGGCAACATCTACCATAGTGCACTTTGAAGATTATGTCACAATTGCTAGGCCTCTAGGGAGTACACTCCTTAAGAATAATGACTCCCGTGCAGTAGAAGAGGATACCCAGTCAGAGAAGACGAAAGGTGCCTGGTGAAACCTAGAGAAAACATTGGATTTGAAGTCAAGATAAAAAACAAAACAAAACAAAACACCTCCAGCCATTTAGTGGCTATAGAAGTGTAGTGTAGAGAGACCCCAAGGAAGTCCTGAAGTTGACACCCAGGTTGGCTTTAGCTTGCTGATGGCAAGAGGGCATCAGAGCAGGAACAAGTCCCAGGGGAGGCCACCATGGTCTGCATTGCTCTCAGAGAGGTGCTTGCTAAACCCTGGCTATTGCATACTGCCCTGAAAACAGTGGAGAACATTAGAGGCTGTGTTGCCTTTGTTCTGTGTTACATTGTATTACATTCTCAAGTGATTAAGGAGTCTTTTGGAACAATGTACACCTTTTTTTGACAGTTTGTGACGCTAGAAACACTCAGCATTACAGACCAGTATTCAATAGTTCCGTTTGGAATCCTTATAGTGCGTGTTATTGGCTGAATGGCTATGTCCCTCTAGAATCTATGTATTGAAGATGCTATTCTTGGTGGTGATCAAAGGTGGGTTTGTGGGAATAAGGATGGGGCCCAAGTAGCTAAATTAGTTAATAATAAGAGGATGTACCCAAGAGCTCTGTCCCCAAATACAGCTGAGAACATCATCTGTGGATACAGTGGACCAGAGGCTCAGATGCCTCCAGGGTAGTTGTCTCAATATCCAGGCTGTGGCATTTTCTCACAGTATTCTGGGAATAAGGTAGAGAGATCGGTAGAGGTAGGATCAGCAGAGGGATGGACTGTTTTTCTCAGAGTATCCATCTATCTGAATGATGGATCTATACCAAGAGATTAGAGACTTCTGGGAGCCACATATTTGAGAGCTCCGAGTTTGTTTACATGAGCACAAGACCCCAGCAAATGATATGGTAATGACGTTTGTGTGGTGCCTTGGGGGTGGGGCTATTTGTCATTGTGCCTCTGACTTTCAGGGTTTGCATCTGGAGATGTTTTGTAGATTAGAGAACAGGAGGAGGAGTAGGGAAAGAAGAGCAGGAAGAGGCAAGATGTCACCCTCAAAGGCTATCGCCCTTGTGTGCACAAGCAGTGCATTGTATCTGTCTTGCAGAGCTAGCAACAATTTATGCTGTGTGAGTGTTTAAAAAAATGCTGATTTAATTACATTTTCTATCAAGGTGCGTTGTGAGGATGGGACGTTAATGCGTTCATATTTTACATGGCTGTTTCTTTGTTAGCGGTGCACAAAGCCTAAATAATTAGTTTTTTGTTTTAACTTGATAAATGTTGTAGCACACTGTGTATGTGTGTGTGTGTACGTGCACAAACATGGATTATACTGTAAAAAAAGGCATTAAAAACGTATGTATCTTGTGTTCAAAAGTCAATACTCCACGAATATGCACACGAAGACATTAGGCTTAGTCTTTGGCAAGCCCTACGGACCGTACGGACCGTGCTGCAGATACCAGGCCACGCTTCTGAACCTGTGCACCTCTGCCTTAGTCTAGCCCTCCGTCCTTCCACTTGGCACTGACGGGAAGTGGCTCTCACTGCCCTCCTCCTCTGTCTTCCAGCCAGCGCAAGTGAGGTGTTGTTTGGTCCCTATGCTCCCTGCACAGGGCTTGGACCCATGCAAACCCTAACAGATCTTTACTGTCAGGTGAACAAGGGCATGGGGGAGGGGATGAAGCAGTTTTCATCCTGCAGAAGAATCAAGATGGTAGCTAGCCCACAGCAAAGATAATTTGTAGATGGCTAGGTTGTGACAAAGACTTTAAATGATAAATGTGCTTTATCCAGCAGTGGTTGGCATGAGTAAATATTCCTCTGGAGGAACCATAATTTGAATGTTCCTTTGGAGCACACAATTTTGAGCACACATGTATTTAACATGAGTGGATTTTTTGTTTTTAAGAAAATGTGACAAAGCTATCTTTAAGTTATAATTTTTGCAAATAAGGAAATTCATATTGAGTTATATGGTTATTTTAATTAAGAGAATGCTACATTTTTTTGTCTGTTATTACTAACACAGAAAAAAAGACCTTCTGGTCTCTGTGTATATCTCTGTAATTTGAATTAAAATGAAGTTATATTTTGCATATCAATCTACGAGAGCAGACCTGGAATTAAAGTAAACATATGGTGTTTTCCTTAGAAACAAGCTTATCTTGAAGACTTGAGTTATCCAAACACTTGAATGTGGTGTGACATTCCTATAAGACAAGCTTGCGGATCAGAGCCAGAACCAAACTCGCTTGCAGAGTGTCTGTGGAGGTAAGATTTGTGGCTATTCTAGTATTTTCCACACATTGCTAATAAGGCATACCCTGCAGCCCCTTTGGGATACTTTGTGCAAGAATAGTGTCTTGCTATATCCCTCTTAATTGTGGCTTCTAGCCACTAGCCCAGTCAGCAGCTTGTGGCAGGCTCTCCCCGGCTGTGTTTCTGGAAGGGTCCTTGCTGGTTTCTGCCAGCTTTGCACTTACAGGAATGTTTTAGAAGTCTGTTAGGACAAGGAGATCCATGACTGTCTTTCAAAGCCAGTACACACACCACTAGATCTCCACTGTGCTGTTATGATTAATGTTTCCCACTTGGAGGGAGTAGAGGGTGCTGTTGGACCATTGAGAGGATTGCTTCGGAAACGGGGTTTTACCAGATTCCATTCCTGGCGTCAGTATTGCCAATTGCCATTTCTATTTAAAATAATGATTTTTTTTTTTTTTTGCTTACGCTTCTCCAGGGTGTCTTTTCTGAATTTTCCATCTGGCATGAGAAATAAGCAGCTCACAGTTACTGTTTCAGGAGTAATAGTTCTACAGAAGCAAAGTCAAGGCACCCACAGTGTTAAGGGAGGAGAAGTAATTTTATCATCATGGACAACGCCGCTGTTCAGTTGGATCCTTGTTCCGTTTTAGGAGCTGTCTGATCGAAAAATTTTCCTCTCTTCCTTCTTCACATTTTTAAAGACAGTAAAATATGTGATTATGTAAATTCAGCGGCAATTTAAGGCTAACGAGTAACCATTTTCTTATTAATTATAATTATATATAATTATATATAATATATTATATATAACATATTATATACAATATATATTTATTATATATAATTTTTATTATATTATATATAATATATTTATTATATATAATTAATAATTATATAATTATATATAATTATTAATTATAATTATAATTAATTAATTAATTATAATGGAAGTTGCAAGGATTGCGTTGACTGACTAAGGAAGAGCACGTCATGGTTTCCTGGCGCATGCGCACGCCGCATGCCTGTCTCTGCTGCGTGCTGCTTGAAGAACTGGGTGATCACGGGACTAAGCATCATTCTTTCTTATCATGTATCCTCATCATGGCTGTGTGAGCGACAACTAACCATCAGGCCAGATGCGTAGCTAGCCGGCAAATCGCAGGAGGAAAGCGCTGCAGTAAACCTCCATCCACCTGCCTAGGCCACAGTGACCATTGTAGGAGCCAAACTCACATTCCCGTCTTAGTTCAACGCCAAGAGAGGAAATCCCACATCCTAGTGTTAAGGTGGCAGAGAGTCTCCTTCCCTGTGGGGACACAAGCTGCAAGATTTCCCCAGCATGCTCCCGATTAACCACACTAGCCCTTTCCGAATTGAATTAATTATCACAGGTCACTAGGATCCCATCAGGGACTCCGAGGTGGTTATTAAAATTCACTACCAGGAAGTAAGTTAAGTCTGGTCTTAAAAAAAATATGGTAATAATCACAGCTTTAAAATACTTGAAAACAATTACTTTATGAGACAAAAAAAAGAAATTTAAAAATTATGCAACTAATTTGCAGGTTCCCAGACCCTCAGAATTCTTTGGGAAATATATGAAAATTAGGTGGATTAATCTGAAAAATTAAAACGAACATTAATTTAGGGAAACCACTTTTTACTGTGGCCCCTTTTCCTCTGAGGTTATTAAACACAGTATCACTAAGTTCAGTAGAGGTGGAGATTGGGAATTTTCAGACATAAGGCAAAGGAAAGAACTATATGTCCCTCAGACACGTTGGATATATTTCATGCCACAGTCAAGAGAAAATCAGTTAAATCTGAACAGCCAGTGGCTGCACTGTTTCATGTTATAATTAGAAATTATGAGCAATGAGTTAACTTTTTCATCTTGAGAAAGTAAAAGGTGTAACGTGAGCACTCAGGCCATTTGCCTTTCGTTGGGAATGTGCTTCCTTCTCTCCAGAGAAATGAACCCCTGAGAACAATGCCCTGCTCAGAAGTGAAAGTCAGGGAAGCAGAGAGGACATGGGTGTCTTAGTCGATTTAGGGCTAAGTTAGCTTCTTGGAATGCACGTGTGGTAGGAAAACCACTTCTCCCTCTGTAAGGGGCTTGGAGTGGAAACACAAGATGATAAATATTTCTCCCTGCTACCGTAACCAATTCTAGTCCTCATTTAACAACAACAGCAATAGAAGACTGTCTCAAAGTCCTCAGAGACAGTGTTAATTGCACAAGTTAGTGTCTGAAATAAAGTTACTCAGACATAATGACGTAATAAGCACACTGAGCCATACCCTCACACTAGCCATTATTATCCCCTTAGCAGACTAAATTGAAACAGTAGATACCCTGGTGTGCTCTGTGGACCACTTTCCCGACGTGATTAACTATAAGGTACCTACTAAGTAGGGGTAGTTAGTAGATTAAGTGGTAGACACGAGGCAGTGCCTCGCAGCGGGATTGTTCAGAGGGTTTTCCTGAAATCCACCTTAAAGCCCTGCTACACCTGTGGGCCTCTGTGCCAAAGTAGCAGTATATCTTCTAAATCTAAAGAGACAGTGTCTGCCTAGAATGCTGGGAGGAGGCCCTGGTGATGATAGTGTGTTCCGTTTTTAATTGATGAACGGGTATTTTTTTTTTTGAGAATTCAAAAGATATAATTCACCAAGATTATATAGAATTGCCAGTTCCTAATGCCCAAGGATAAACTGCACTGCAGAGAAGTCAAGCAATCACTGGGAGGGAAGTCTGCACTGCTGTGTGGGATTGTCCAAATTACACAGTCAATTTCATCATCATTCCTCAGACAGGCTCAGAAGAAGAGGGAAGATATGAAGGATGTGGGAGAAAGGGACCTCGTGTCACAGGCAACAGGCTTTGATCTGGTTCACCTTTTCATAGTCTTTCTATCATCTATTTATAATGGATCTATCATCTGTTTATAGCTATCTATCTATATAGCTATCTATCATATATATATATATATATAATCTATCTGTCCATTGATCTATAATCTGTCATTTAATAATCATCTACCTGCATCTATCTTCTGTCTGTCTGTCTATCTACCTATCATCTATTATCTAGCTATCTATAGAGTCATTTATCCAGAGGGATCAGCGAAAAGGATAGAATTTTAAGAAAAAAAAATTGAGCATAATCTTTCAGCTGTAATAAAGAACACCTGACCTATTGTGCCCCACATAAACAAACTCTATACATGCATAGCACACACGTGTCATTTTTTCTTGTGAAAGCTTATGAATGTGTGTACAGTATGCTCTCCACATCTCCCGCCAGCAGTAATAGGGATCATTTTACAGAGCCCCTTCACCTTGGTCTGGTTTATTTATTTCTGAATGAAACTGATTAAAAGTCTAATCAGTAATGCATTGCACTGTACACGATAGGATAATGACTTCCTGTTGTAGGTTGGGTAACTGAGAGGCAGCACCCTCTTTGCTTTTAGGGCATCTTCTATCTACAAGTGAGTGCAAACTCCTCTGTGCTTTCCAGCTGAGAGTGTCAGTGTGTGAGAACCTCCAAGTTACTTCTTAGGGTAATTCTTTGCCTCCGCTTTCCTCTCTCTGTAGACAGAAATTCTTCTGCAGGCTGCATGGATTGAGAGTCGCTTGCTATGTGGGGAGGCATCGTAAAGAGACACTAATGAGGGCCTGAGCCCAAAGAAAGCGTGTCACCTGGAGACGGTGATGGGGGGCATGAGCTCTCGGCAGGCCCTTACCTCACGGCCCCTCTGTGCCAGCCTGCCCTTGTTCATTGGCACAAACATGGGAGTAGCATAAGAGGCTCAGTGACCAGGCCAGCTGTCTAGCATGCCTGTTTCAGGCTTGGACAGCCCTGTGCTCAACAGAACTTCACAGACTGGGGAAGGCAGCCCTAGCGCAAAGACAGAGAGGAAGAGAAAGCTTTTATTTAAAATAATTATCTCTCAAACCTGTGTAGGTCTCGATTTGAGCTGTTATTTTCTTGTTTCCTTTGGTTTTATAAAGTCAGGACGGTTTTTAGTTTTTGGAGTTCCATATGCACTGGCTTTAGGGTGCACATTCTCTGCGGGTCTGTACGATGGGACCGTGCTGGACCCTTTGGTCTGTCTCCACACGTTCAGCAGACCCCTGACGTCGTGCTGGTGTTTTCCTGTTGAGATAAAACGGCCTTATAACCCAAACTAAAACAAAAGTATTTCGCTCTCCACGGACCCCCCCCCCCCCTTGAGTCTCTTCTGTTCATTTAAAAATAATCATCCCTTTATTGAAAGGATTACACTGAATCAATTGGTAACTTAAAAGATTACTCTGTTGAATGGAGCAAGCAAACACGGAACCGCAGCCTATGTGAAATTGCATTCATTCTCTCGTTTCTTCGTTTGCTGGCTCTTCAAGTGTCACTGGCATAGTGCCGTGTCAATGAACATATGCTTCTGGTACTTAAAACAAGATTGTGTTTTGTGGATTTCGCTGGCCATGCCAGTGCTAAATTTGGGATTGTCCAGAATGGCTGCCCCCCCTTCCAGCCAGCACAAAACAGGGCAGGCTGTCTTCACCCCATTCAATGCCCTTCTGCGCAACCATTCCCCGCCAAGAATGCCCAGCTCTCCCTTCCTTTGTTCGGGTGACAAATGGTGACTGTCCGCGTCTGCAGTGCCTGACCTTGACTAATTACGGAGAATCGGTGCAGCTGCCTCCCACTTTACCAAGCTCCGCCGCGCTGGAGCACGCAGCCGAACACGCAGGCAACTTCTTGCGCCCCCATGGAACTCAGTTTGAGAACTTTATCACGGCACACAATGCCTGCTTTTTGTGCTGACTTGGAGTTCACAAGCCCTCCGTCACCATATGCTGACAAATAATTTATATTCATACTGGGTTTTGTTCCTTGGTCTTTGGCATCAACTGTTTGAAACCCGGTAGAAAATTTCCGGAGAGCCCGAGATCTAAACAGCCTTGCTGAAATAGAAAGGGGAGGGGCTAATAAGTACATGGAGCATGCTTAATGACATTAGCATTCGTTTTTAGACACCTTTCTTGACTCTGTAAATGTTTTCAGGAATGGTCTTTACCCCGAGCTATGCTCTATAACGAAGCCCCCACATGCTTGGCCAAACAGGTTCAGGCTCCTATATCTGCTTATTTTTTTTCTTTATAAAATAAAAGCAAAGCACGCGTTTAGTGTGTAAAATGAGGCTTTAATTCTGTTACATATTTCACAAAGTGGACATTTTATTTTATCTCATTTTAATGTTTTTCTTTCTCATTCTTATCTTTAGAGTCATTTTCCATAAGCAGCCGTGGAAGTCAGTTTTTCATCTAGGCATTGGAAGAAAAAGAATTTTTTTTGTGTGTGTGTTTTCCTGTCCACAGAAGTACTAGAAACTGGGGCAGGCTGGTGTTTTGTTTTGTTTTGTTTGTCTTTAAATAAAATATTCAAAACAATTAAAGAATTGCAATGTAAAAATTAGAGAGTAAAAATTATATAACACATTTAACCCACCTATTTTTAAATCCATATCACAGTGTATTCTAAGAATAAAGCTTTTGAGAAGGGTCAAGCTGCCTGTGTGGCATGGACTGTTACGGGGGAAATGTCCTACATTGTGCCCTGACCGAGAGACTGTTTCTAGACGTCATCCTGCCTGAAGGGCATCACTGGACAGTGAAACGTGTGTGCATGCGTGTGTGCATGTGTGTGTGTGTGTGTGTGCGCGTACACGCGTGCACACATAGTTCTATGCTGAGATGGAGGCATGTGTGTGGGAAAGCTCATGTGATGCACAGCCTGGCTGACACAGGATTCCACATAAGCAACCTCACTCAGCTCTGCCTCCCCTGGAAGAACACTGAAGAAGAAGCTGCTTCTAAATTTGTACATTGAAATAATGTTAATTTTAAAAACATATTTTACAACTGGAAATATATTTTAAAGTAAGGCTGAAAATGAAGATGGGAGAGACACATTCGTATGTACTTATTCATGAGGATTAGTGTCAGGTGGGAAGGAATTATGAACTTGAATATAAACTCTCTCACAGAAGGGCTGTGGCTTCTGTTGAGGCAAACATGATAACAACTATTTTAAAGTGAGAAAAAGTCCGTGCTGAAAGAATAAAGTGTATATGACTAAATTAAAAAACTATAAATAACAATAGCAAATTGGAGACACTAACCTCTCCCGGCAAGGCTTTACAGGGTGGCATGTTGGTGTGTACCGTGGCAAGCAGCTTGGCAGCTGATTCACATCTATCCCTTTCCCGGGTCGTGGATGCTGGCTACAGCGATACCGTAATTTGGACTCAGGGTCTTGCGGGCTTGCCCGTTGGTTTGTTTGTTTTAACACAATTCCTGCCCTTGCTGCTCAGAATCAAACTGCAGCATTTCGTATTAAAGGGAGGCATCACCTTTGAATCTCTAGGTGAGATGTGAGCTTCGCAGCTGTTCCTACAGAGACCCTCCGTGCCGGGCACCGGCAGTGCGTCTCTACTTGGAACACCAGAACAGCGCCCAACCTTTTCCTTCCCTACCCTGTCTGCCCCAATGCTGCCAGGGAGGCCTTGGGACTTCAGTGTAGCTATCTGCTCGCTACCGGCTCGATCCATCTACAGTTTCCCAGTTCTGCTTATTATAAAAGGCGATACTTCCCAAGAAGAGCAGAGGAACATCTTGCAGTGTAAAACGGAGACAGAAATAGTTCTAGGGTCTGTGTGCAATCAGACACTGTGATATTTTAGCTGATTGAAATGTAACTGTTGGGGGGGGCTATTTAGAAATTTTCTTAGAAGTAGTTGGGGTTTTGATGTGTGGTCAGTACTGAAAAACAGTCATCATTTTAGGTTTGTGCAGAACTGTCGAGGATTTCGCTGTCATTTGTTTAACCCGACATTGCTTACTTTGGACTAAATGGGGAATCCCCATTTGAAACAAGCTGTGGCGTCTGAAGACAGGGGATCTGCCTCTGAGCCTGAATCCACTGTAATTACACATTTATAGGATTCTCTGGCACACTCAGCTCTTCTCATAAACAATCCTGGATGTGCTGAAAGAGGAAACAGAAGGCACCTGGCACGGACCTCAAAGATCCTCCGTGTCATGGTCCACGACTGTGCCTCTGTCGGCAATGCCACAACCAAGCCCTTTACCACGTTCGAGGCACAAAGCCCCAAAGCTGAGACCCCTTCAAAGCCTTGCATGGAAAATAAAGTGTTTAAAGTGTAGTGAGTTTTGTCAGTTTTGTTCATAAGATAAAGTCTGTGGGACAGGAACTAAAAGAAGACATTACCAGAGCTGACAGGTGTGCAGGGCTGGTAAAGCCCCCCCCCCCCCCCCCTGCCATTCACATAGGAGAGAATGGAGATCTTTTCTAAAGACATTGTAGAAAAGCTGCTTAAAAGACACTTATAGTACTTGGTGAATTCCATAGGCTCAAGCCTAAGCTAAATCATTTCCCACCTCAAATGAACAAAATATGCAGACTCCAGGCTTGAAGCAGTGAAGCCACAAGTGTGAGCTGAGAACCAGAGTCTTCTTGGGCTGCAGAGAAGCCTGACAGAGGGGGTGCTTTAGTTAGACCTTACAAGAAAATCAAGTAGTTTTGGAAAAATCCTGAGGAATGCCTGCATGGAAAGGGGACCCGTGAGCTCGAAGAACCAACTTCCTCCTCCACTGTTGGCGACCCTTAAGAACTCACATGAATAACATGGAGTGTTCAGCTAAGGAATCCTGACTACATGTCTACAGTCACATCTTCCCTGTGTCACTGCTCCATAACTAGCATCCCTTACTGGGAGTTGTGTATGTTTTCCTTCTAATTCAGTTAGACATAAGCATTTGCTTCCTAGAAGGACGCCACACTCCGTCCCAGTATCAAATCCCCTGATGGACGCTGTGCACAGAGTCAGCTGCAGCGTGAGGAGTGGGCACCAGCACATCCAGCTTGAGTGGCAGGAAGCCAGCACAGCAGGGCTGGCTGATCTGAACGAATACAGTAGCACCTTCCTTCCTGGGGTTGCTCAGGTCTTAGAGCTTTGGGAACTGCTTACAGTAAACACAGCGAAGTGTTGTGTTTTGCTTTTATAAAGGGCAAGAAATGAATGCAACCTAATACCCATGTACAAAGCTGGGCGCTGTGGCTCAGACCTGTAACCAAGCACTGACTCTCAGAAGACAGCTTCACCATACATTCAAAGCTGGCAGAAGTCCACAGTGAGTTCTAGGTCCACGGAGCCATAGACAGCACGGACGTGCTGATTCCAAAGCCCAAAACCAAGCAAATCACATAACCTCAAACCACCAAAGACATTAAATCTGGATGAAAAACAAGCTTATCTTTCTCTCATACCCTTGGTGGTAGATTTTGAGACCAGCTGAAATGCTCCCAACCTCCATGAGACCCTCACCACTGAGCGTGGCATGCCTGTGTCTGTGGAGGACTAAAGCAATAGCAGAGGCGTGGTTAATAAATCTGTATGCAGATACTTTCTGGGGGCTCCCTTCTCTACACTTCTTCCCCGTTCCCAAATACCAGCCTCTCAGCATTGCTTCATTGCTAGAGAGCAAATTTGCCTGTTAGCCAGAAAAATAAATGTTAAAAATAGACCTGTCCATCACTTAAATCACAGGCGGCCACAAGGACATTCAGAGTTCCTTCTCGCCACAGCTGCACAGCTGACTCTCTCTCTCTCTCTCTCTCTCTCTCTCTCTCTCTCTCTCTCTCTCTCTCTCACACACACACACACACACACACACACACACACACACTATACACTTCTCAGAATGCATACACAACTTTAGCAGGGCTGAGGCTGAGGACCGTATGTATGTTTGGATGTGAGGAACAATTAAAAGACGTTTCTTCCTGAACTGACAATGAGGTTAATTAGTTCAGGTAATTGCACAAGTGGGCATTCCAGTCAGGGTGAAACAGGGCTCTGTTTTCTAAAACTGTAGCTTTCTCATTAGCCAGATCTCCTGTCTTCGTGTGGAAACCTAAACGGATACATCAGTTGGCTGAGCCCATTATTTATAACATACCTCTGTTTTATTTCTCCAGACTGAACCAGGCAGCTTCATAGGCTCTTCCTTAACTACATTAGCGTGAAACAGCTTAGGAGGAGTTTAGCTGATGGTGTAACTGAACGGGGAGCTGCCGCTGTGAACACTCTGTGTGCTTTCTTAGCTGGCTCATGATGCCCTGCTACATCCCACAGGTGTCCCCATCCAAGGTCAGACTTGGATCTCCTCATCACAGAGGATTTGCTATTGCGCCGTAGTGCGGCGAGGACCCCAGGAGCAGTGTAGAAGCTCTTCCCAGCACCTCAGACACAGAAGTCACAGCACATGCACTTTGGGGTGTCCTCTGGAAAACCCCAGAACCAAGTACGTGGAGGGTGAACCTGCCAGAGACAACGTCTCAGCTGCCATGTCCAAATCCCACAAGCTCAACCTCTTGTTCTCTCCATGTGCCCCACTTTTAGAGTCAGTTGTGAATGTGACTCTTTCATCATATCGAACCAAAAACAAATTTTTTGGCCATCAGGATGGAAATTTGACTGATGGTTGCCAGGTCACCTTTACACTGGGAGACGTAAGATCCACGAGAGGTTAGGTTTCCTAAAAGGCAGCATATTCCCCACAAAGAAAGCCTTACAAAGGCCAGAGTCCAGACACCAGCATCGGTCGGTGCCCATTGCACCATGGGCCATCACTCCTAGTTCCACCACATTTTCATTTGATGTGCATGGTATCCCATGGCTGAAAGGTCCATGCTCGGCATCAGCAAGTGAATGGGTAAATGGAGGGATTCATCTGTAGGCCAAGTGTTACGCCACAAGAAGCTCTCAGCAGGAGAGAGGAAGGCCTCTGTACAAAGCACTGGCCACTGTCGATGGTGCAAATGTTCCCAGTTGAGGTCAATTTTCACCAACAGTGTAAGGCCATGCAGTGAGCTCATGGGAGCCTGTGCACACAGCTACCCTTAAGATTTCCATTCACTGCTGCAGGAGAACTAGGAACTTCAAGATGACCGGTGACAGGAGAGGCATCACAGGACTCAGAGGTAATTCACATACAGTAACATATTTCATAAATGCATTTAATTGCATTTGAAATAAATATTAATATATTAATCGTAAAAATTTGTGATAACCACCTCACTGGTGTGGAATGGCTTTGTGTGCTATTGAAAACAGGCCATTAAAAACAAACAAAAATAACCCAAAACAAAAACATTTTCTGTCATTAATAATACGGTTTTAATTTTTTAATTAAATATCTCCTACAAACATCTGACAAGATAGAAACGTTTCCAGGTCCCCCTGCACCCTTGCCCTCCCTGGAAGGCACCTATCACTCTGCTACTTCACAATATTTATTTTCCACCCACCGTGTGGCGTCACCTTGTGTAACTCACTTACTGTTCCCGCAGTCTGCACTTTCTCTTCCCCAGCAATCTCAGTGTCTGTCAGTAGTGGGGACTGGCCCCTGTGCTCCTCAAAGCACACTGGGTGCCTGTGACCTGGTCCACAGCATCCCCACCCCCCCGAAAACACCTGTCAGTCAGATGGCAGAGAGCTTGCCAGACGTAAGCCCTTTCCTTTCTCAGGCCACAAGTAACACAGATGGCAGTGCTGTGTCCCCACAGAACAGGAAGCAGGGGTCCCCTGCAGAGCCTGGGGTGAGGCATGTGGCCATGTCCTTCCCTGAAGGAAAGGTAAAATCATTACATCCTAACCTTGGCAGGGTCCCTGCCGCTTCAGGGCTCTAAGCCCTCGGGTAAGGGGCTTGACAGAATTGTGGTGGTCCTATAGCAACACCTGCTGGGAAAGAATCAGAGAGGGGGAGCTCAAACTGAGCAAAGCTTCTGCTCAGTTCCGGATGCCTCCCAGCTCAGACCCAGACTACTCCTAGCCTGGTCGACTTAGCTCCTGTCCCTGAAGGGTACACGCAGCAGAAGGCAGACTGGAGAAATGCTGATTTGGGGTTCATTGATGAAACTTGGCTTTGGATTTGAGGTTTGACAAGAGAAAGAGAAGACAGACTCCCATGAGCAACATTCTCCCTGCTGCATTCTCTAGCCAGAGCGCAGTGCAGTGCTTCTCCCGGCTTGGTTAAGGTACTGGTTCTCAACCAGTGAGTCACAACCCCATTCGGGGAATGAACGACCTTTTCACAGGGGTCACCCAAGACCATCCGAAGCACAGATATTTACATTACAGGTCAGAGCAGAAGCAAAATTACAGTTGTGAAGTAACAGGAAAGTAATTTTATGGCTGGAGTCACCACAATTTGAGGAGCAGTATTAAGGGGTCACAGAGCCTGAGGAAGGCTGAGAACCACTGCCCTACAGTCTGGTGAGCTATGTTCTCAGTCCTACTTTATCTTCTGGTTCTTTCTGCCCTCTGTTGCTGTCCTTCTGCAAGATCAAGGAGGACTATCTGGTATAGACATTGTGAGAGAATGAAGGCCCCGGTAAAGACTTTGATTTCCATGATTGTCTGTTCTTGCCCCATTATCAAAATCTATCAAAGACGATCCCTCTCCCAAATTTCGTTCTGGGAAAAAATTATTCCAGGTTAGAAATAACTGCACGGCTTTGGAAAGCTTTGGAAAGCCTTATCACAATCCTTGCTGAATGGCCTCTTCCACCCCTGCCTGCACAGCGGTCTGAATTAGCTGCCAGTTATGTCCAATCCCCAAGGGAATGTTTACAAATTAAACCTGTACACACAGAGGTGTCATGGCGAGCGGCCTAGAGAGCTAATCCAAGAGGGTGGAGTGTTTATAAACAGAGAGACACCCAAGGGTTAATGCAGCTTTCCATCCCAGCCACTTTTGCTTGCCTTTATTATTTTTCCCCCCTTCTCTCCCTTTTAACTGATTCGTAGCATAAAATCTTCCTGGACACCTAATTACCCAGCCAGCTCCCAGCCACAGCTGTCTGCATGGAGAACCCATTAGAGGCAGCGGCTGAAGTCTCCATAATTCCCCAAACTTCCCGGGTGTGAATATTAAGAAAAGATTTTTACATGTCATATGCAATTCGAAGGTGGTGTGAATGGCCTCCGAGATGAGGAGCCCTGAATGCCTGTCCGTCACTCCATTCACGGGTTACAGGTGGCCTCATTTTCCACTTTCAGATATCGGCTGGCTATGACAGCCGGCACTTGATTTGCATGTTCGACAGACAACAAACGGCCCCGTGCATGTCAAAATAGGTGGTGATGCGTGACAGCTCCTACACAATGCTGTCTCCTCTTCGCGCGACCTCTGACCTCTCTGCATGTCTTTTTTTCTACCATCAGAAAACGAAAAGGAAAAAAAAAAAACGAAAAAGAAAAGGAAAGAAAACCCACACTTCTTTGCTTTGGAATAAATTTGGTACTAAAATCGTTATTTTCCTTCCATCCTCCTTCCTTCTGCCTCTTCCCTTTCCCTCCTTTTAAAGGGTGCCACACATCTGTATTTTCATCTTAACTGCTACAAACTCCGTCTTACGAACCTCATACAGTTTAAAGACAGAGAGGCTGTGTGGGCAGGAAGCTGTCATGTCCACATTCATTGTAGTCATGGCGCTTGGAACTTCTTTCCTTAATCAATATCACCTTTCAGGGCGCTCTCCTCTCGGGTTCATTTTTTACTTAGAGAGATCGTAATATTACATCTCTTCAAGTCTTTCTCTAACTTGTGCTAATTAGATTCCCACCGTTGTAATGCTTTCAATATTAATACTCCACCATGGTTTGAAACTATTTTCTTCAATTGTAGGTCTGGACTCCTGTGTTCTGCATGCACCAGGCTATTCTAATTTTCTGTAGTCAGCCTAATGAGTATCAGCCCCTCACCCAATTCCCAACAAAAACCTGCTAATAAGAACCATGTCGCTCTGGATGGGGCTTACAAGGTCAGGGGAGTGAGTTAGCAAATGCCCCATGGTGAAGCAGCCCCCACAATTCCAGACTTCTGTGAGCTGGGGATCCTGTAGAACCACAAGGTGGGTAGTCTCTGGACCTCTGAGTCTGGAGGGTCTCAGCAGTTATGGGACATCAGTATTCCTGTTATGTGACTCTGTTTTCTTTTCAGGGGTTCTCGTGGTCTCCGGCTACAGGCTCTCTGGAAGCTCACAGGCTCCTCAACTTATCAGAGGAGTGCAATCCCTTCCCTGAGCCGGTCTGAGTACTGGTTCTTGTTTTAATTAACAATTAAAACATGACAGTGGATAATCATGCCTCTCAGACAATTATAATGTTTGAGTTACAGCTGTGAATGCAGTACCCATGAGCGTGATTACCCTTGATTGCCACACCCTCTGGGGGGGGGGGTCACACTGTGGGGTCCTCTGGGGTGTGCAGGGTGAGAATATACTGACAGCCTCATATTATCAGTTCAGCAACTGAGAACAGGCCAGCCAGGGGATCTCTTTTATGAGGGATGAATTTGCACACAGTGTGCATGTGTGTGTGTGCACATGCATACATACACACACACACACGCACAGAGGCACTCACACACAAGTGTACACATACATACACACACACCATGGTAGATTAGCAGGACCTCAGAAAGTAGAGTCAGGCTTGAGATTCAATCTTAGGGCTTGATTGGATAACTTTAAAAAAGTGAGAAGGCAGAGCAAAAGAACTTACTAGAATATTGAGTCCAGGAGGCTGAGGCTCGGCTCCATGTGTTGCTGTGGGAATGAAAGAGCTCTATAGCCAGGCGGTGGTGGCGCACGCCTTTAATCCCAGCACTCGGGAGGCAGAGGCAGGCGGATCTCTGAGTTCGAGGCCAGCCTGGTCTACAAGAGCTAGTTCCAGGCCAGGCTCTAAAAAAGCTGCAGAGAAACCCTGTCTCGAAAAACCAAAAAAAAAAAAAAAAAAAAAAAAAAAAAAAAAAAAAGAGCTCTATAGGTGGACAGTGTGATCTGATGGAATCTGTCTCATAAACATTGTACCTGTTTAGAGTACATTGTATCTGTCCGGGATACATTGTATCTGTTCAGGGCACAATGTATCTGTCTGGGATACATTGTATCTGTTTAGGGCACATTGTATCTGTCTGGGATACATTGTATCTGTTCAGGGCACAATGTATCTGCCCAGGACACGTTGTGTCTGTCGTGGATACATTGTATCTGTCCAGGATGGCAGCATATAGCATTACTTCTGAAGACCACCTTTGCTAGTCTTAATTATCTAAATGCTTTAGATAACAACCTGTGTCTTGCATAAGTATACAAGCTAAGTATGCATTATATTACATATATATTTCTTCATAAGGTACCTTCATTTCAATCAGGTATTAACGTTTTCTGACTATTTCTTTTTGATAATTATGCAGAAAGAATGGCCTTCTTTACAGAAACCTCTGAACAGACAATTAGATCTTTATTGTCCTTTATTGCATCCTCGGGGATCTCCTGCCAGGACAGTCATTGTTGTGGTTTGTACACTTTCCAGCTGAGTCCGACGACCAGGTTCTCCTTTCTCGACAGCTTGACCTCCACCTTCAGATGGTAAAAAGCCCGGTTGTCGGGGAGCAGGCCTCCACATTAGGTTTAGACGTAGGACTTAGAGAAAGGAGCTCCTGACGAGAGGTCAGTAACCAGGGTGCTGAAGTCAGGTGATGGAAGTCAGTCTGACCAATGTTCCTTCTCCTCTTCTCCCTTGATCTTGTAAGAGTCCCTCCTCTAAGTCGAATAATGAAATGAGATTCGAGTCTATCACACTGCGCAAAACTCAGCTCCGATTAGGAAAGACATTGATTTTAGAGTGCATTGATGTGTCTCTGTGTTTATCACATATTCATCCACCCTGATGCTTGTGTTGGTATCCATCAAGCTAGGGGAAGGTTAGCAAGTGTTTCCACTCTCTTCCTGGGTCTCCCATAATCCCACAGTATGCCTTTTAATGGACTTAATCTCAGCCACACTTTACAGCTCCAGAATTTCCCACCTCTTCACGAACACAGCCTTTTAATATTTTAAGCCTTTTTAGGAAAGCATTTTTGTTTTTATTCCTTTTTGTTTAGGGGGCATTTTTAAAACTTGAGATAAAACTAAGAGCTCCTCTCATGCTAAACCAGCTCGTGCCAGTTTCACTACCAAGCTAAAGAGCAGTTTAGCTGCTTGTCCAGTAGGTCTTCCAAAGTCTCTCAAAGCAGTTTCCATGGATTCACTGTTTCCACTAGCTGGGTTATGCTTCCTTGTTTCTTTGTTGCTTTGAGATTAAAAAAAAAAAATCTGTTTAAAAAATGAGACATTTGTACCTAATAATGTAGTATATCTGGAAATCAGATTCTCTCCCTTCCCAGGGCTTTTGCTGTGATTTCAATCTTGCTTAAATTGCAGTGTAGGCTAAGCTTTCTCTGTGCCAAGGACCAACCTGAGTTATATACTTAAGATTTCTCAAGATCTCAAGACTTCTCCAAGCCAGCATCTTTTCCTTCGCCTGAATAATCAGCTGGTTATAATTTTCTTCATGTATGCAGTTGCTGTTGTCTGTTCAATGTTGGAACCTCACAGGAGAAGAACAGGACATGAAGGGTGTGGGGGGAAACAGTCTCCTGGTCCTTTAAAGACTTTGGGGTCCACTTGAGGTCAGGGGAGGAGAGGCTTGCGTGAATTGGAGGAGCTGTGGAGGTAACAGTCACCCACTTTTTGGTACAGTGATCAGAAACATCAGTCAGTGACCAGGTAATGACATCACATATTTAGGGAACAAGGTCCCTTCTGAAGTTTGGTGAGGGCAAGGAGTGTTGACCCAGGACCATATGTCTGCCTCGAGGCTGGAGGTGGATAGTGACATTTATTTTACTAATAATCTGTAAGGTTCCCACCCAAGCCTTTCCCTGGATGCTCACTCTTCCATGGAACCTAGGGTTGTGTGAAAGAAAACAGGTGTGTCCGAGAGAGTCTGTAGTATAATTGTGGTCAGGTTCCTATGTTTCGTGCTTTGCCATTATCTCCTAAATTTATGTTATTTTATGCCACCCCACATGTAGCCATTTTCTTCAGTGGCTCTAGGAAGCTAGACCAGAAAGCATCTGAAATATTGAGTGACACATAGTGATACAGGACTGTTTATTACAGAGATGAATTGAAACACCTTTCAAGAGGTGATTCTGTGATCCGGAGCCTCTTCTCCATCATCAGAGCATCCTTGGAAGTGTGGCTGTGGACCAAGAGTTTGTGCTGTATGTGGAATCTCAGCCCCAGTGTGGCGCTGCCTAGGAGTGAGGCTCTTGGGAGATGGCCAGCTCAGGAGAACACTGTGTTTAGGAGTTGGGTTGGTGCTTATGTGACAGCAACCTCACAGGTGTCCCTCATCCACATTTCGCTGTGAGAGGGTGGATGACGTCATCTGTGAATAAGCCAGGAAGAGAGAGGAAATACTTGCAGTGAGCATCTCAGTATCCAAATGACACAGGCGGTACCAATGAAGAACTTAGTTAAAACAGCTCACACGTGGCACCAAGGTACCTATCACGGCTTTGTATATTATATGTATCTATATCATCTATCTCTATCTCTATCATCTATATCTATATCATCTCTCTGTATATATGTGTGTGTGTGTGTGTGTGTGTGTGTGTATTATATACCATGGTCTCCAGAGTTGCCCACAATTCCACATTTAGTTCTCACTAATTTTGTGTCACTATACTTATATTTTACATATGAATTGTTAGATATTTAATATTTCATGATATGTAATATTTATCTCAGAACCATATTCATTTTCCTCACAATTAATCTAAGTTGCATCATAAATGTCCATGGTAATGGTCTTCTCTCTCCTTTTACCATGTGGGCCCCAGGGGTTGATCTCAGGTCACAGGCTTGGCAGCAAGCACACTTCAAGGCTGAGTTATCTCCCTTCGCCTATGTTCACATTCTTGTTGTGGGCTTCTCTTGTCTTAGCTATGCTGCTTTGCTTTGCTGAGATTTTCATTACATGAGAGGATATTTATGTAAGATTCCTTGTAGAGATTATTTACATTGGTCTAAAATTTTTATGAACACATACGCATGTATTTCCTCAAGCAAACATGTAAGAGTTTGAATGTGTTCAGCAGTTGGATTTGAGAGTTATGCTATGGTTTGGAAATTATATATATCAAAGACCTGTGTTCTGTGAGCAGGTCCATCTTCTTTCTTGTTTCCTAAATTATAGAAAGTGGTAACCATTCATGTTCCCTCTACCATGCCATGTTCAGTGCTCATCTTAATACAGCAAGCAATTGTGGTTTTCCTCTTGAAATGGGAGGCTCCTGTGCTTCCAGCTCTGCTTTGTGTGCATAGCTGCCCTCCGAGTGTCTCTGGCAACTCTTTTAAGACTTCCGTAAGTTTGTCATTCTCTCCTCAAACTCTGGTCCTGGTGGCAAACGTATCCCAGTTTCATGCCCGTAAGGGGTTTGCCCCTATGCTTCTCAAGCCCTGGTGATTTTCCAGAGGTCAGTGGGGGACTTCCCCATCACTGGGATGCCAGAATTATAATCTCAGCATGTATCATGTGTCTCTTAGAGCTCAGATGAGAATGTTGGCTCCTCTGATGCTTGTCTGCTTCTGCTGGCTTCCATCTGCTGCCCTGGTTTGCGTGGCATTGTTCTCAGGCAATAGTTAGATCCATAATGCTCTCCTCCACCAGAAGATATAGTTCAAAGTCAGAGAAAGTAGAGCAGGGGCTCTTGAAGTATAAGAAAATGTTGCTGACCTTGCCAGCCCCATGGGCCACTGTCCATTATATTTGTTGATAATGTCATCAGTCTTGTTTTTCAATAAAGTTTTATTCCCACACTGGGGAGCACAAAGGATGTGCAATACTCAGG
The DNA here is from genome assembly GCF_903992535.2 of Arvicola amphibius. NCBI lineage: Eukaryota > Metazoa > Chordata > Mammalia > Rodentia > Cricetidae > Arvicola > Arvicola amphibius. Next base: position 2,874,846 of record NC_052049.1, on the reverse strand, counting down.
TATGTGTTTATCGCTTGATTTGAATGAGGATATTTTCTCACATTTGCTTCAGACATTTTTCTAAGAATATAAAATTGGGATCATCTGTCCAGTGACCTGGGGGTTGATCATTTCCCTTATATTTATGCTTATAACAGCCATGCCTATTATTCATATTTACATCTTTCAAATTTTTCATTTTCTTTCGTTATTTCTATTGTTTTTTTGAGACAGGGTCTCACTATGTAGCTAGCTCTCTGGCTAGCCTGATACTCATTATGTAGCTTGGGCTGGCCTCAAACTCAAGAGCTATTCCTGATTCTACCTCCCTGCATACTGGGGTTAAAAGCAGGCACCATGACACCTTGCTCAAAAATTTTGTTTTCAAAGTGTAAGTGAGGTTATACGCATTTCTCTATCTTGGATATTCTGTTCAATCAAGTTCTACAGTTCATCCATGTTGATCTATCTAGTGGTTTCTGTAAGAACTGCATTATAAGCTGCATGTCCACAGAACTCTGGTTCATGTTTTCACGTGTGGATAGGAAACATATATGAATCGATGGGTTTATGCACATGTGTGCCCTGTTTTACTTCATATCTAGACCGTTTGCTTCATTCTAATTCTGCTAATCATACTTTTCAAAGACCCTCATGTCCCTCTGACAGAGGAAGGCTGACAGTGCTGGACTTTGGAGAGGAATGTGGCACAGGTGGTAAGAATCCAACAATCAGTTACGGAGAGTCTTTCCTGGGAGGTCAAAGGGGATGCAGCAGAAGGCAAGGATGGTGAGTTACCCTCAGGTAAAGCTGATCGTCTGGTCCTCTGGGCACAGTCTTCACCCCTCATCCTAAACACACCTTGGCACCAATGGTGTAGGGAAGATGTAGGCAGATTTGAAAAAGAATAATACATTAAGAGAGCAACACTCACGGACCCATGGGGTCAGAAGGAGGGCCACGAAGAAAACGCTGTTGAGTTGCGGTCCTTCTGCTTTGTTTCCAACTGTAGCTGCCTGTGGAAGCCAGAGGAGGGGTCTCATGACAAGAATCAGGAGCCACAGGCAGCTGTGAGCAATGAGAGCTGAGGTCAGGTGCGATGCAGGAGTGGCTCATGCCCTTTCGTGCCGAGCCTTCTGCCCAGCCCCAAGTTATCACGCTGCTCTCGACATTTGTATTGATTTATATTCGTGGACAGTGCATCAGAGATGTTCCTTCATAATGTTTGCTTAGAGATTGGTTATAATTATAGTTTTTGATAAAGAATGTGTCAATATTTCACTAGGGTCTGAGTCCTCCTCTCTCATTACTGGTAAGGTTGGGTGTGTTTTTCTTGCCAGTGGGGCACTTTTGCTTAGAGTCTAGGTATTGCTCATATGTTTTATTTTGTTCCCTTGATAGGATGAAATAAATACTCATGAAGACATCTATGTTTGTTTCTAAACAAAGATGACCTCTGAGATCACACGCTGTAGAAATGTGGAGGACACATGAGTTCTTCTGGGTGATCAATCAAAGCCTGAAGCCTAAGAATGGAGTTTCTGCCCCGAGGATGTTTCCAGCTTTCTAGGTGTTGATGGGGAGGAAGCCAGCAGGGCTGCAGGCACTTCCTGTGAGTCTGGAAAAGAGGATGCGGTATCTGTGCATTGACCTTCACTAACCGCGTTTACCCACAAACTAAAAAGTTTTGTTAAATAATAGCAAGAGCATTTGTTTGACATGTCCAAATGTGCTCCCTTAGGCAAGTTTCTCTCTGAGGAGGACTTCTTTGTCACGCCCTGTGCTGCTGCCTTGCCTTCCTCTTCACTAAACCTGGTACAGATGAACCCTGCACACTCTAGGATGAAAGAGCTCTACTCGTGAGCTGACACTGTGATCTTTGGCCGACTCTCATGGTCCCATCCATTTTTATTGCATTGATTTTTTTTCTCTGTCTGTCTCAAAGATCTAATGAAGTGATCAGCACTTAAGATAAATTGGATCATAGGGTGTTATAGGGAAAATTAAAGAAATACCAGGAGGAAGTTCCTGTCTGTCCAGGAACAGTCCCACTGAAATTATTTGGGGGTCATTGATGAAAATCTATCAGAGTCTGAAACTACAGCTAGAGCAAAATGCTTCATATGGTCACATAAAAGTCTTATCCATCCCCACTTTACAGGGGCATTTGGGACATTTTTCTTCCACCCTGAAATGAAGTTTAGCCTCTCAAAGTGTCCCTAACAGTGCCAGAGAACTGGGATTGACAGAAATTGGCATCCCATGAGGGCAGGGCCCGGAAATCTCAGTCCTTCACCCGGGTAGTTTAGGGCTTGTGTTGTATGTACATCTGACTCTGTAATACACTTTCCCCAAAATAAGTGTTTGTTTTCATATCAATATCGTTTGTTAGAAATGAATATAGTGAATTAATTGATGCTTGGGATTTTATTGTCACCAATTTTCCACCATTGCTGATGCCACATCATTTAATCTCCGTGTACGTCTCTGAATTTTATCAGAAGAGGGAGCATTCTAGGATATGCGATGTGTTTGACTTCTTTAGGTGTGCACCATCATTCCAAGTGAGAACCCGTACCTGAGACCAGTGCTGGTCCTGTGGGGATGGCTGGTGCTTGGTTTCAGCTTGTCCTGGAACTGGGGCTTCCCTTGCAGGTGAGTGTGTTTGCACGGAGGCTGCTAGTGTGCGTGCATGTGTGTGTCTACCCTTTTTTGTAGCACTGTGTCCAGGAAGCTGAAGCCCCGTGTCTTCTGGCTCTGACTATTAGAGCCCAGCACTGCCTCACTTTAGAATACCATCAGTTTCTTTCTCCAGTTAATGTTTAGTTACCCCTTGGACAAAAAGCAAGGCTAAGTGTGTTGGAAAGTTATTTACTCCATATTTACTCTTTGTTTTAAGGCCTTCATGGAACATGGCACATGTCCGTCCTTCACAGTGGCTCCTTGGTGGCTGAAATGATACTGAGATTGCATTGCATACACAGGCTTCAGCTTCCCAGTCTTCCTGTTGGAAGCAGCTATTCCAAACTGCAGATCTTCTTAAGAATGAAGACTTTAACTGGGTCTTAATCACTGCAGAACATGGTTGGGGGCAAGTTTGGTGATTAGAGTCTTAATAACTGCAGGATGTGACTGGGGCAGATAGAATCTTAATTGCAGGGCACGGCTAGGGGTGTGTCTTGATGGGTAGAGTCTTAATAAGGGCAGATGTGGCTGAGGTGTGGCTTGTTGGGTAGAGTCCTTGCTTCCTTGGCATGAAGCTCTCTCTTCCATCTCCAGCACTCCATGAAAGTAGGCATGGTTAATAGTAAAAAAGACCAAAACCCCAGCACTCAAGAGGTAGAGACTGGAGGATCAGGAGTTCAAGGTCACCTTGACTACCTGGTAAATGGAAGCCAGCCTGGGAATACATGAGACCGTGTCTCAAATAAATATTTAATGAACAAATAACTGAGAGCAACATTGGTTACCCTAAGAAAACGACACCAACAGTCTCTTTGCTATCATACCCAACCATGGATGTCGCTCTGCTCAGTTTCTTGACCCACCCTTCTCTTGCCTCCTCTTCTCTCAGCAAAAGTCAATTAAAATCTCAAGAGTCCTCTTACTAGGCTCTGCTAAGAAGCTCAAGTCACACAAGGACTCCAACCCTCGCACTGGCTCTGCTTCCCCATCCAACAGTTTCTCCCACCCTTTGCTCTCAAGCAGTTTTATGATCAGCTTGAGGTACCGTTCCCTTAGAACGCTCTCTGACTTGATAATAATGATTTCTTATTCTTTATGAGTCTTTCTTTGCGGTCATTTGCTCAACATCTGCATAAAGTTTAGGGCGTGATCTTTTGTTGATAACTTTTCAGATAATGGTTTATTGTTACGGAAGTCAATAATGAGGACATCATAAAATATCACGAGCTCATATAACTAATAGTTCACAATCATTTTCATTGCCTTGCCATCAATTGAGAAGTTTTTTTGAGTGTGAGACCCTGTCCACAATTTCCTTTGAGGCCCCTTTTTCCAACAATCATGGCCCTCATGATTTAACATCATCCTCAAACTTTATATTCATGGTGTTGCCAAGGCTCCATGAATCCTGTGGCTCTTGGGTTGTTGCTTTTTACAACTATTTCTCCATCTTCTTTGATTTCCTTCAGTCCTGAATACACACACTGATCAGTCAGTCTGGGCTCTGCTGCTCTTGGTTTTCCACCTGGTATCAATGGATGGATCTACAGTTTAGATTAACACTCTGTATTACCACAATAGTCCAGTGTCTATGGTAAGGAAGCAAGACCAAAGTGTCATCTACAAGGAAAATCCCAAGCTTCTACAAAGACTGTACCCCTTCCTCTGTATTTCCATAGAGGAACTGAATGTTATTTGTTGCTACTAGTCTTTAATCTTTAATAAACATAAGTGGAAATTCCAGGACAGGCTCCAAAGCCACAGAGAAACCCTGTCTCAAAAAAACCAAAAAAAAAAAAAGTACCTTTGTGATGACTGTACCGGAATGAGAGAGAAGTCTATCATCTCTGTCCTTCCCAGTTGTATCGCAAGCTAATAGAGAACCTTGTGCATGGTTGGACTTTGTTGGCATGTTAACTGGGTCTTTGTCAGGACAAAACTTGCCAGCTGTAGGCACCCTGAGCTCTTAGATGAAATAGATCAAAAGGAACATGTGTCAATCATTACAAACATGAGGTATATTTTAACAGAGAAGCTCAGAACAAGAGTCCCAGCTGTACCTTATGGATGCCACTCTATCTCATTCTGCAGAATCCAAGTTCATTTAAGCACCATAAGTCCATCACAGATAGCACCGCCCAAGCTAGCCTGTTTTCTCTGGCTGTTAGGAGAACAAATCTCCTGGGCATTTTAACAAATGAACTGCTTTACTTCAAAACATGAAATAAGGGAATGAAGTATCCAGTGTGTAATTCTAAATGTCTAGCGTACTCTGGAAGAAATATGTTGGGTTTGTGTTGGTAACTGTAATTTTGAAAAGTGTAGTGAATATCTTAAAAGAAAATGTCACAGTATAGGAGATGAATTTCAGAGCTGTTCTTTCTAATTTAAGTGGAAGTCAAGAGGCCCGGCATTGACCCCTGATTCCAATGCATGCTTTCCTTAATGTCCTACTTAAAGATATTGCTGGAAGCCAAGCCAATGCACTTCATTACAGAGGTCAGAAGGCAAATCCCTCAGAAGACATCATAAAACATGCTGTACATTCAATGAGGCAAATGGTAAATGTAACCCCCCCAAATGCTCTGAGCTAGGATGACTAAAGAGAAACAGCATATGGCCTCATTTAAATCATAATTCCATGACCTGAATTAGACTCATTTATCTCGGGTAAGTCCTAAGCTAATGCTTACCAACCAACATCCCGGTTTTGTGGTTATGTAGAATAACCTAGGCACATGAAGATGAGACTGCTTTCCAAATGTCAGTGGCATTAACCTTGATTGCACAACATTTTCAGTAGCTGAATAATCAGGAGTAACTCTGGATCTATCCACAGTGGGGTGTCAGTAACTCTCTTTCCATCCCAAAAGAAATCAGAAGAAATGGGTTCGTATGCCATCAGGAGCACCTGACACTACTAAGTCTAGGTGTGGTTGTGGATCCCTCTCATTTCAACACTGTGGTGATGGTTGGGGGGGGGGGGGACAAGAGGACTACATAAAGTCTGGAGACGAGCCTGGGGTCCATCAGACTGTCTCAAAAAAATCAAAACAGAGGGCTCAAAAGGCTCAGTACTAGCTGCAGGCTTCTGCTTTTGTATTCTAGGACAGCTTTTACCCAGCACTACCCACGGGATGACAGCGTCAACAGACATGTATTTCCTATCCCAACCTCGAGGGCTGAAGCCTGAGGTCAGGCACAGGCTCACAGGCTTTTCTGAGGCTGTGAGGGAAGGTGGGACTCTGTGTGCTTCTCCTAGGCTTGTAGATAAAGCAAGTGGTTTATCTTCCTGTGGCTCATCATAGGATCCCTGCCTGCTCTCTGCCTGCTAGCCTCTGAGACCAACTTTGATGTAGCTGCCTTGAGCTCATCCTAGCTTAATAACATCTAGGAAGACCTTATCTCCCGACAAGGATTAGTCATCATATGGGCCCTGGGGAAGACAATCCGACCCATGAGTACATGCACAGGAAATGCAGCTCCTTAAGGTAAAGATGAAGGCAGTTCCTTCACAGAGCTGATCTGTGCATCCAGACTTCTGTGATCGAAAGCTTCTGGAGAGCTTCCCGGAGCATAGTAAAATTCACATGTGAAATCTTGTTACAGTTGAAGCATCCGTAGCTACCACCCACATCTAGTTAGCTGGTTAGCTCATCTTCATTCTAAACTGAAGTGAAGAAACCCCTTCTCTAGGAAGTTTGGGTTCGTACTGAGAATGAAGACATGGCTAGGAACCCCTGGGAGCAAAATGCATCAAAAGTGGACTCCCACCAAGAAGACTCTCGATGCACTTGAATATCTTCCCCGCCTCCCTTCAGTGTTGATGAGTGATGTTTCCACTCATTCCCAATATGTAGATTTTCTGTTTTTCCTCGAGCTTCTCAGATCTGGTCAGATCCGGTCTCATTCTTCTCATCATCTCCCTTTACAGTACTCGGTTTACCCGCGGGAGTTTAAAGATGTCATTCTGTTCAGTAGGCACAAATAAAACATCTTGGTAAGTTGAGTCATAGCCACAGTACTCTCCCTCTCTCCACACAGCAGTGGTCTCTCAAGGCTGTCCAGACTACTGTGTATTAGCTCACGGCTTCAGTAGGCTGGGTACAGGGGACAGCAACCCAGTAGGACCATGCTAAACTCAAGACCGAGTATAAAGATGACCACCAGGTAGACAAGCACAAATTCCCACAGTGACAACAGCAAATGAGACCACAAATAACCCCGAGAACTCCTAGTCCTTTAGGGTCGATGCGTAGACTTATTTTTCTTGGTAAACATCACCAGAGATATACCATTTGTAACTCATAGGGCTCAAACTATGAGATGCAGTGTGTCTGGAAATCTGTGATGTTGACCCTGTGTTTGGTACCATAGAGATCAGACTTGGGCATCGAACCAATTTTAAAATGCAACATTTGAAAGTAGACATTGCTCCACAATTCAATTTTTAATTATTTCTTTTAATTTTTGAGATTGCAATAATGATATCACTTTCCCTTTTCCTCTCCCCCCTCCAAGTAATCACATGACTGCTTCAAGATCTCTTTCAAAAGCAAGACCTCTTTGATTTTAATTATATATTTTATATAAATATAATTATATTTATAGATATAGATATATGCATATATGTTTTTATGTTCTATATGTGTATATCTATCTATACATATATATTCGTATATATATATATATATATATTCCTAATACATAAATGCAACCTGGTTAGTCTGTATAATATTACTTGCAGGTACATTTTCATGGCTAACTATTTGGTATTGGAAAACTAATTGGTGTGCTCTTCCCTGGAGAAGACTATTTCTCCCACTCTCAGTATTCCTTAGTCACCTGTAGTTCTTTGAATTACAAGGAATACAACTAATGCTTCATTACAATAGTGCTGAAGACTGAACCCTGAACCACACGGAGGCCAAGCATATGCTGTCCTGCCCGGTGGCACCTCAGCCCTCCCAGCCTGCAGTCCTACACCTTCAAAGTGTAGTCAACTGTAGTGTAGGTGTTGACACCGTAAGGACTGATGATCAACACCCTATACTCTTCCTGGGATAAACCCATGACATCTATCCCACAGTTGAATCCCTCACCTATACCCCAGTATGCAGCCCTAAATAAAATCTGTGGTTGTACCCAAAACTGATTGAATTTATTTATTTGTTAATTAATTAAAATAAAGAAAAAGAATAGAAGAACCTGACAATTGGATGCTGTAGATTGGAAAGAGGATCACTGGGAGTGGTACATGAGGTAAGGAGGTTAAGATCACAGGCCAAAATGCATCATTTGCATGTTTGAGATGTAATAATGAAACTCATTAGAAATATAGTTAATAAATCTAATTATTTTCAAAGGGAAGTAAATTCCCTGTGTAATTCAAGTCTGTTAGGGGTCACCCTACTAAACTATCTAAACTAAAAGAATGTATGTAAATTCAAATTATTTTTCATACTTTCCATAATATAAGGCTCTAAAGATTAAATACTATAAACGATATTAGTATATAATTGAAACTATGAAACATACTTAATGCTTCATAAACTTTAAGGATAACAAGGTAAAACTTTATTATACATACTTAATGCTCCATAAAATTTAAAGATAATGAGGTAAATTTTTATTTGAAATGCAGTTTTGAATGAACTAGCGCCTTAGAATTTTCTCCTATCAAATTTGTCCTATCAAAACCAGGGTTGCAGTTTGACTAGCATTCAATATTTAAATAACATATAATAAAACACAGCATACCCTTTTAAAAAATGAATTGAGGACTGCTGCATCTGGGAGTACTTTGTGAAAAAAACTATAGAATGTGCTCTCAATTCTGAAAGAATAGCGCAAGAAGTATCTAACAACAATAACACAAAATTCAGATATAGGTTAGCCCACGTGTCTAATCGTAATAAGCCTTAAAACTTTGCTGTTCCACACAGCGCTATGTGATACGAGTCATAGAAGTTTGTCGTACAAACATTCCTGTGTTCATGTGTGAGCACCATGAGCTGAAGTCTTCCCCCAAAATGTCATGCCTGTATGAACGATTCTGCAAGCTTGTTTAGCTAATGGGAACTTTGTAATTATGGAGCATCAAGATGCCATAAATCCAGGGTTGAATTGTCTCGGGCTGTTGTTTCGTCCTCTTTGGGGGTCGTTGGTTAACCCTATCTGTTTGTCAGGACACCCATGACTACCAGGTACATTTTGTAAATACATTAGGCGGCTCCATAGCAGCTTGCACTCTCAGTTGCAGTGCACTGTGCCCCTCTCTGCTTTATGCGCGACGATACAGTTCACGAGCTTCGGGCAAGGGGCTGGAGGTTGAAACACACAAAGACGCACACAGACGTCTAATCACTGGAAAAAAAAAAGCCCTTTATTTCATAGCACCATGGAGGCTTAAATACCCAGAAGTCAATTGGGCCAACAGGTGAGAACCCCATCCTCTGATCCTCAAGGCACAGCTTTTAGTAACTCCAATCAGAAGGTTCTAGAAGGGAAGAGCAGTTAAAGGCCAGGACTCCAATTGGTCCCATCACTGAAGTCAACTCTAAGACAGTGTCACTAAGACAGATGACAGCCAGTCAGGGCAGACCTCACGTGTTCAGCTTACTGTGCTCTCTCTGTCCACCTGTGTCCTTAGTTACTCAAAACTTTGTGACTCTTCTTTTTTTTTTTTTCTGCATTTGTTGAAGTATTTTAAGAACTTGAAGGGAAACATTATGCGGCACATGTCTGTTAGCTGAACACGTCGGCTGTGAAGCCCTGTAGGTTGTGTATGTGCAAATGGAGCACTGCCAAGCACAGTAGAGGTAGTGACGTTTCCATCTTCTTCCAAAGCCGTGTCTTTCCAGGTGGATCTGAATGAGGAAAAGCCAGATCACTCAGCTGCAACCGTCTTGCCTTGCAGAAGACAGTGTTGGCTTCCTGCCTCCACATCTCCTGGCTGTGCTCTGGCCTCTGGGTCTGACAGACTCAGTTTCCCAACATTCACTATCTTACTCAAGGGTCCCAGCACCACTGACAAGGTAAAGGAGACAGCTATCCACTGTGTGCCCTGCCCTGTCTCAGGGTGTCCTTGGGGTATTCTCATTGCAAATTAGGGTGTGGGTGGTGATGGGAATATGGGCTCTCTTTCTATCATGATTTCTTATCTGTCCTTCCCTATGCCTGTCAAGAATGTGGTCCCCCGAGGGAGACCCTCCTGAGAGCTAAACTGGAAAAAAAAACGTCTCTAAAATCTCCCCCACTCCTCCATATGTGTAAGTATGCTTGTGCAACTATATATGAGCAGATTGACCTGCTGCCACCGTGTTTCAGGGGACACCCGCTAAACTCGTGTGCAGTTGGGAGCATTAGAAACGTTAACTCTAGATCAGTCCTGGTCTGGAGATGGAAAGCTTAGATGTGTATAGAGAAAGTGAGAAAAGAGTCCTGAGACTCTCACTGTTTCTCCTTCTGACAAATCTTTGACAATCCTGCTGTTTTTTAACAATTTTGAATATTACGACCACTTGTTTGGAACAGAGTCTTGTAAGAACACATGGCTGATATGACCTTAAAAATAGCAACAATATTTTTTATATCAAGTAGATATCTGTTTAATATATATATATATTATATATAAAAGATTGGTAGATTTCTGTAAAAAGTCTTCTATCAGTCCTGAGATAGAACGACAGCCAGATCATGTTAAATTCAATCAATGGCTAGTCAGCCTGAAAACCCAAAACTCTGAGTCTCATGAAATGAGTATAATATTCTCCCAGAGAAAATTTATTTCTGTGCATGTGAAACAAATGAACTGTAGCTGCAGTAAAATGCAGGTGAGCTGCGTACACCTGACCTGTATGGTTCGCCTAAGGACAACAGACCATGAAAGTTACCGTGTACTAGTGACACAATCTCCCTTCTCATTACGTCCCTAAAATAATTTAGTTAGTATTCATTAAGAATATTTCTGCTGGGTTGGAGAGACGTCTCAGTGGTTGAGCTGCTCTTCCAGAGGACCCAGGTTCGATTCCCAGCTCCCACATTGTGGTTTATAACAGTGTGTGAGCCCATTTTCATGGGATCTAGTACCTTTTCCCGGCTTCTGCTGGCACCAGGCACACGGGTGGCATGCAGACGTGCAGACAAGGCAAAAAAAAAAAAAAAAAAAAAAAAACATGCGTACAAAAAAATTATTTTTTTTTTAAAAAAAAGGGTTTCAACTTCTCATACTTCTGCCTTCTAAAAAGTCTCTCACCACAACATTTTCCTTATCCTATAAATGTTCTGGAAATTTCTCAGGTTTAGGAAATTATAAGTTAGACGCCAAGCCTACAAACAGAGCTCATTTACTGTGTCGGAACCTGAGCCCTCATTGACTCCTTCTCAGCATCCAGCCTTCTCACTGTTGCAGTTCCGGTCTTAGTTTCTAGGATGTGTTTCCCAAGATGCCTTCCCACCTTCACATCTGTAAAGTACGTCCCTTGGAGAAAGCAAGAGTCCTGGTGATTACTCAGTCCACAGTGCCATTTCTCCTGCCCTCTCTGTACCAGTATGGCTCAGCAGCAAGGAAAGATTACATTCTGTTACTGGTTGTTTTGTGCCCTTTTGTGGGGGGGGGGGAGGCCCACCACACAGCTCCCAAATAAATCACAGGAAGGCTTATTCTTACTTACAGTCACCACACCTTAGCTTGGCATGTTGCCAACCAACTACTACTATGTTCTGCCTCTGGGCTTTTTCCTTTTCTTACTTCTGTATCTTACCTTCACTCTTACCCCATGAATGGCTGGGTGCCTGGGTGGCTGCCCCTGACATCCTCCTCCCCCTGTTCCCTCATTGCACCTTCTCTTCCTCATCTCTCCTCTTTATCCTCTCTGCCTACCATGCCCACCTATCCTTGCTCCTGCTTTGCTGTTGGCTGTTCAGCTCTTTATTAGACCATCGGGTATTTTACACAGGCACAGTAATACAGCTTCACAGAGTTAAACAAATGCAGCATAAAAACAAAAGTCACACACCTGGAAATAATAGTTCCAACCCTCCACTTTTGCCGTGGTGTTCCCAGCAGTAGGTTACACAGGTCACACGGCAGGTAGGTCCTCCAGGAGCATATGTTAGGTCTGCCATCCCATTTGGGTTTCACCCACTTGCTTGTGGTAGCACATACCTGTTGATTGACTAACATGGGTCTCCAACCAAGGCACAAATGAGCTAGCTGTCACTGTGCGTGCCTGTAACCAGGCTGGAGGATGGAGCACCAGAGGCCAGCCTGGGCTACAGATGGGACATTGTGAGTCCACAAAGGAAACAATAACAGTCAAAGCTGAAAGTAATACTTCTAGGAGACTCTGAACGGTTGTCAGTGATTGACAGAAGAAACTGTCCACGTATGAAACAGGCACAGGGAAAGGCACTTGGCCTCCCCATCAGTTAGAGGAAGGTCAGTCAGCACCCACTGTTGCCAAGACTCAGCCCCTGGAATCATCTGGCTGAACACAGTGCTGTCACACAACAGTGTGTCTGCATGTCTTCAGAGAGATCAGGATATTCAGATGCACATAGTGGAAATTCCAATTAGCAACCATGGTTGAAAAGAAGAAGCCAAAGCATTGCCCTGCATACTTCTGCTCTCAGCACCAGGGAGCTGGTATCAGGTGATTATTGGAGATCAGTGGGTGGCCTGTCATGGAGACTCTGTCTCAAAATCAAGATAGACAGAGCCTGAGGAACAACAGAGAGGTTGCCCTTCAACCTCCAGAAGAACAGTTACACACGGGCATGAGCACACATACACACACATGAACAGGCACATACATGCACACACACGTACATGAACATAGACACACAGGAAGAGAGAGGGAGGGAGGGAGAGAGGGAGAGAGAGGGAGAGAGAGAGAGAGAGAGAGAGAGAGAGAGAGAGAGAGAGAGAGAGAGAGAGAGAGAGAGAGAGAGAGAGAGAATGTTTGCCAAAGTTTCAATACGGCTGGATAATCTAGACAGCATTCTGTGCTTTCTTTCAGAATAGGAATGGGAAAAGGGGCAAAATACAGAGTGTTATCACCCACAGTCTCCACACCAATGTCTCCTTCAGCTGTTCTTCCCTGCTAGAACCTTCTGATTGGAGTTACTAAAAGCTGTGCCTTGAGGATCAGAGGATGGGGTTCTCACCTGTTGACCCAATTGACTGCTGGGTATTTAAGCCTCCATGGTGCTATGAAATAGAGGGCTTTTTTACCAGTGATAAGACGTTCATGTGTCTGTCTGTCTTTACAGCGCTGATGGGGTCCCAGTGCACTGCGCTTGGAGGTTCAGAGAAGTCCTTTCTTCCTTTCTGCTTTGCAGGAGTGCTGGGTGATTCCTGGGCCATTTCCAGGTCATTCAGTGATGAAGAATCCTGTTTTGCCACTTGCACAGTGCCACGGGAACCGGGAGGCTGCCCTCCGGAATCTTCTTCCTCCTTAACCTTGGATGTTAAGTTGTCTGTGATCACTGGGATGGGGCCTGGCAGACTGTGGGGGCGTCTTTGGAGAGTCATCTTTATCATTTCTCTGGGGGTCCATGGAGGATGTTTACACAGCGTCAGGGGAAGTGCTGGACGTTCTTTCTGAGTCTGCTTCCTCGCCAGTTGTGGCTGTTGTTACAGACAGACAGCTGGGGTGGTCTCTCCTTCCTGAACGCAGCCAGGGGGAGGCACAGCTTGGTGAGAAGGACTGGGATGCTCATCCAGGATCTCAGTGAGTTACTAAAAGACCACTGCTTCGTCACTGAAATTGTACATGGATTCTCAGGAAGCCTGCCAGAATCTGGTCCCTGTATCCAGAGTGGTGCACAATGTTCTCACTAGACTGGAGCGGACTTTCCACCCATCACTGCTACTGATAATGTTCAGCCAAGTCAACCTAAGCGAATACCCCAGCCCGGGGGCAATTTTCAAACGCTTCAAAAATGTAATGGGTACTTCCTATGAAGAGAATAAGAAGTGTGCACACCATACCCAAAGCCCCAAGTGACCCAGCAGAAGGGCTCCTTCCAGACTCTTCACCAAGCCATCTGTCCTCTGCACCAAGAGTCGGTGAACCTCTTGGTGAGGCTGCTTTGGGCTCATCGACACCAGAGTCTGGAAGGAAAGACCACCCCAGCTGTCTGTCTGTAACAGCTACAACTGGTGAGGAAGCAAAGGAAGCAGACTCAGAAAGAACATCCAGCACTTCCCCTGACGCTGTGTAAACATCCTCCATGGACCCCCAGAGAAATGATAAAGATGACTCTCCAAAGACACCCCACAGTCTGCCAGGCCCCATCCCAGTGATCATAGATAACCTAACATACAAGGTTAAGGGGGAAGAAGATTCAGGAGGGCAGCCTCCCAGTTCCAGTGGCACTGTGCAAGTGACAAAATTCTCCATCACTAAATGACCTGGAAATGGCCCAGGAATCACCCAGCACTCCTGCAAAGCAGAAAGGAAGAACAGACTTCTCTGAACCTCCAATTGCAGCGCACTGGGCCCCCATCAGCGCTGTAAAGACAGACACACGGACGTCTAATCACTGGTAAAAAGCCCTCTATTTCATAGCACCATGGAGGCTTAAATATCCAGCTGTCTTAAATACCCAGCTGTCAAGTGGGCCTACAGGTGAGAACCCCATCTGATCCTCAAGGCATAGCTTTTAGTAATTCCAATCAGAAGGATCTATCAGGGAAGAGCAGCTGAAGGCCAGGACTCCAATTGTTCCCAGCATGTTTCAGTAGATACTTGCTCTAAAGTAGTTTTTGCTTCGCTGCATAGTGGAGAGAAAATTAAGGATGTGATAGCTCGCTGTGCCTGCTGGCTCTTGCTTATATGTAGTGCGAAACGGCGGGGCTGCGTCCCGCCACCCGCTGCCGGCTAGCTTTACCCAAAATAATTACACGGAAACTGTATTCTTTTAAAACACTGCCTGGCCCATTATCTGTAGCCTCTTATAGGCTAATTCTCACATCTTCCTTTAACCCATATTTAGTAATCTGGGTAGCACCATGAGGTGTGCCTTACCAGGAGAGATCTTAACCTGTGTCCATCTCGGAGAGGAGCAGCATGGAGACTCCTATCGCGAATGCCTGAAGCGTCTCCCCAACTCTACTTCCTTGTTCCCACAATTCTGTTCTGTCTACTCCACCTACCTAATTTTCTCTTAAAGGGCCAAGGCAGTTTTCTTTATTAATAATGAAAGTAACACATAAACACTCCTCCATCATTTCCCCTTTTTCTGTTTAAACAAAAAAGAAAGGCTTTAACTTTAACATAGTAAAATTACATGTAACAAAACAGTTATCAAGCAAGAATTACAGTTACAATATTTAAATCTATTTTATCTTTTATCATAACTAAGGAAAACTATAACTATTGAACCATTCTTCAACTCCATCAAAGACTCCAGAAGGATATAAGACTACCTAAGTAAACAAGAAATATGCAGCTTTCAAACTCTAGAAATGAGAGACAACTTGCTGCCTGGACAGTCACCCAAAGTTCCTCTGTACCGTTGGGGCATCCATCTTCAGCCTTCAGGCCCACAGTATCCAGCAGACATTTCCATGAAGCAGAAAAATTCCAAAGACAGTTCAGTCACTTTCTGCTGTGTCCTGCAGAACGTCTCGCAGACTCTTTCATGAATCAGGAACCCTGAGAGACCATCTCACCTTTAGGCAAGTTCAGCAGTCCTCTCTCTGCGGGTTCTTTGTGTCCAGTTTATGCAACAGTCCAGCCAAGAGCAGTTTCTTGCCCAAATGGCTAACAAACTCCATAAGTAGCCTCTTCGATGCCCATCTTCCTCTCGAAGTAGATTGGTGCTGCCAGGAGCAGACGTGTCTCATTGTCATGAAAAACCCTAAGTTATTAAAACATTAAATGCCATATTCTGCAGTCTTTGAAAGATATGAAGAATGTCTATCTAACTGAAATATATCTCTACATATCTAGAAAATCTAATAACATGACTACAAGCTTAACTATTATTGATGATTATCCATTAACCTATATTTCCTAATTATACATTACATTCTTAAATGAACTACACAATCACAATACCTTAATCAAAAGCAGAAATACATATACATATAACAAAATTGACCTTAAAATCCATACCAATGCAAATTATTCATATCTATATCATCTCCCCCTTTAAATGTAAAAGAACATTTATAAATAAACAATATTTGGGAAAATGGGCGCAGTTTTTTCTCTCCAAACTGCTTCCTGCTGAATGGGGGCGCTGTTATTTAGGTCTTTCATGGTGTAACCTGTGTTCTAGGTTCCTCTCAGTTGGCAGTTGAGTGAAGTAATTTTTTGAAGATGTTCACAGCAACCTTTCAGGAGGGCGTGGTCTATCATACCATATTGGGATAGAAGCAATCCACAGAGTCTCGTCCTCTGTGAAAACAAAAGAAGAAACTCTTTTCCAAAGCATCATGTTCTTAGATCCAAATCCTGAAGTCATACCGTTAAGATGTCCATTCTGGTCTAGCCTGGCAGCCCATATAATGAAATGTCTCTCTGTACTTAGCTCCTTTACAGTCAAAAAAATCAAAGAAAACACAACAAAATACATAATCCAGACTCTCTGTGAATTTTCCATTTTTACGTGGCTTATTTTTACTCTATCACTTTACTTCTTTTAATCTATAACTATCTATATTCTGTCTCTTTAAAGACTTTAACCTTTTTTTTTTTAAGGCATTAACTTTATTCTCTATATTTTCTTTTTCTCTTTTAAACCTACGTGAGCCATTTAAAGGCCTTCTATGTCTGAATCTTTTCTATTGTGAATCTGTAATTTTTTACTATCCAGGAGCATTTCTTAAAAGGTTAACCACTTCTTAAAAACTTAAGTTGCGCCAGGTAGGGGTAATACGGTACCGCCTGTTTACAGCCAAGTCCAAACCTTAACTGCGCTGTTATCATGGTAATTACGATAGTTCCTGCCTGAGGTCAGCACAATTCAGCGTGGCAGAGCAGAGCCGGAGCCACTCCTGCCTCAGAGCATGGTCTCAGAGAACCTTCTTTCCGATCCCCAGCGGGCACACAAACATCCAGTCCATAAAAGCCACTGAAATGCTTTATAGCCAGAGTTTGCACTGGCGGCACAGCGCAGGAAGCTGCATTTTAAAATGACTCAGCTTTTTTTTTTTTTTTTTTTTTTTTTTTTTTGTGCCGCTATTGCGGAAACAGGAGATCTCTCTACAGCATGTCCAGGCAAACAGCAAAAAGCCGTGTTAAACTCTCTCTCTCCTTTATTTAAAGCTTTTTCAGGTTTTTACATGGATTTGGTCACCACGTTGGCGCGCCAATCTGTAGTGTGAAGCGGCGGGGCTGCGTTCCCGCCGCCCAGTTCCCAGCAACCAGCTAATCCGCCGCCCGGCCGCCGGCTAGCTTTACACCCGAAATAATTACACGGAAACTGTATTCTTTTAAACACTGCCTGGCCCATTATCTGTAGCCTCTTATTAGTTAATTCTCACATCTTCCTTTAACCCATATTTAGTAATTTGGGTAGCACCACGAGTTGTGGCTTACCAGGAGAGATCTTAACCTGCATCCATCTCGGAGAGCAGCAGCATGGAGACTCCTATCGCGAATGCCTGAAGCGTCTCCCTCACTCTACTTCCTTGTTCCCACAATTCTGTTCTGTCTACTCCACCTACCTAATTTTCTCTTAAAGGGCCAAGGCAGTTTTCTTTATTAATAATGAAAGTAACACATAAACACTCCTCCATCACTTATATGGGCTTACCTAATGTTAAAACAGATAATGGTCCTGCATATACTAGTGGAAAGAAAATTTCAAACTTTTTGTTTAAATATTAAACATATTACAGGTATTCCATATAACCCTATTGGACTAACTATAGAAAGAATGCATACGGTTATAAAACAGTATTTCACAAAAATAATAGGGGGGAGTATATTCTCTCCCAATACACAATTGGCTTCTATTTTATTCTAAATTTTTTAACTGTGGATTGTGAGGGTCACTTGGCCATGGAAAGACACTGGAATAAAAGTCCTCAGTCCTTAGGATGGGTACGATGGGAAGACCTTACAGGACAATGGAAGGAGCCCACGCCCTTGTTGGCTAGGGTGAGAGGAGCTGTTTGTTTTTCCTCCAGGAATGGACAAGCCCATTTGGGTACCAGAGCGATATGTTCAGGCTGTGGAAAATGATGGGAAAGGATCCTGTGATGAGCCTGAGAATGACACCTGTCATTCTCTTTGAGCCTCCTGGTGAGTCCCAATCAAGTGGAAAGCACTGTATGAAGCCTGGTAAGAAACCCCCTTGTATTGATCAGTGAGCCGAACTAGCTCCTTGAATCTTTCTATTCCTTAAATTATACAGCTGGAACTGCTTTAAGCAATATGGCAAAAGAACAGGCTTCTATTAATCAAACCTTTTCTTCATGAATGCTTTATGCTTTGTTACATTTTTCTATTACTTTAAAGGAACCCTATACAAGTGAGTGTAGTTCCTATCTTTCTTTTTTTGGAATATTTCTGAGAGCCCAGGCACTATTAAATCCTGTGTCTGTTTTATTTTCTTTCTTTTTTCTTTTCCTTTTTGTAGTATGGAATAGCGCCTTTGGGGGAAAAGATATTCTTGGTTGTTCTTTCAGAAACTGTGGCCTGAGCGACTGCTGGGATGACCACTCCAGGGCTGCCTTGTTGGTTCCCATACCAGCCATCATACCACTGCCAATTACCAAAAAGGCTAAGCAGACTGAGATGACTCTGTATCGAGAGAAACGAGATTCTGGAGAGAGAGCCGCAGTGATTGCTGTCATCGCGGTGTCTGCTTCTGCAGCCATGGTCACAGGACTGGCAATGGCACAAACATCGTTGGTGTTGGACACCGTGGATAAACTGGCAAGACAAGCCAACGATGCTCTCCAGACTCAGAATGCCCTGAGTGTCCACATTAAATTTGGACTTTCAAATTTAAAACAGACTGCCCTATTGTAGGAGCAGGTGGACTTATGGCTAGTACAACAAATGTCTTGCTCATTATTCCATTTGTATGACATCTGTTAATATTGCTAATGCCTCTTATGTGGTGAAACAACTCAGTGGTTACTTGAATAGCCCTTGAAATGTTACAATTAGCACACCAGATTGTTACCTGTGTGACCTGTTTTAGCGAAAGGGTTGGTAGAATACCATAGCCCAAATGGGAGGCTGGGTCCAGTGGTGATTGGGGACCCTATTGCTGGCAATCTTAATGCCAGTTGCCATGGGCATTCGTCTCTGAATTCTGTGTAAGATTAGACAACCCATGAGAATGCAGCATATGGGCACTGAGCAAGTCCTTCTGAGCCTGTTGGCCAGTAACTTGAAGGTACTCCAGGTTTGGTTGCAAATACTGCACCAACAATGAAGACTCCTCCATAGACGGGCAACTTCTACAGAAGAGGGCCCGCCTAAGACAGGGAAGGGGCCTCCCAAAGACGGGTAAGGGTTTACTCTTCTGAGATGACCTAAGACAGGAGGGTCTTGTGTTTTATAAAAAAATTTAGGGGGAGATGTTGGGACCAATTGGAGTCCTGGCCTTCAGCTGCTCTTCCCCTGCTAGAGCCTTCTGATTGGAGTTACCAGAAGTGCCTTGAACAGAGGATGAGGTTTTCACTTGGCTACGGGGTATTTAAGCCTCCATGGGTGCTATGAAATAAAGGGCTTTGTACTAGTGATTAGACATCCGTGTGTCTGTCTTTGTGTGTGTTTTAACCTCCAGCCCCTTGCCCGAAGCTCATGAACTGTATTGTAGTGCATAGAGCAGACAGGGGCACAGTGTGCTGCAACTCAAGAGTGCAAGCTCCTATGGAGCCATCAGATTGACATGCTGCCACCATGTTTCAAGGGACAACCACTAAACTCATGTGAGGTTGGGAGCATCGGCCTGCGTACTTCTGATCTCAGCACCAGGGAGCTGATATCAGGTGATTATTGGAGATCAGTGGGTGGCCTGTCATGGAGACTCTGTCTCAAAATCAAGGTAGACAGAGCCTGAGGAACAGCAGAGAGGTTGCCCTTCAACCTCCAGTCGAAGCACAGTTACACATAGGCATGAACGCACACACACACGAACAGGCACATACATGCACACGCACGTACACAGTAAGAGAGCGCATGTGTGTCGAAGTTGCAATACGGCTGGATAATCTAGACAGTATCCTGTGTGTTATTTCAGAATAGGAATGGGAAAAGGGGCAAAATACAGAGTGTTATCACCCACAGTCTCTACACTAATGTCTCCATCAGTTTCATTTTGAAAAGCCCAAACCTTGAAGCACTTGGAGGCTTCTAAGCAGCTGAACGAGGAGACCGGTGGTGAATGGGCTCACCCTGGGTCACGGCAGAAAAGAAACCATTCCATTGATGTGGAGGACTCCCTAATGAACAAAGAATAAAGCCACCACGAGAGACCACTGGGTTGACATACCAGTTCTCCATTTTGCCTGTCCCTGTATCAGTGGCCCCCAACACAGTTTTGCCTGCCATATTATTTTGCAGTAATTTGGTAACAGTGGTGGGTAATCTTTATTTCTAGCTGTTCTTTTTGTGACTACCTCATCTCAAGGTTCAGAACATACAACTGAAAAACCTCAAGGGATAGCTAAGTGCCTCTCTGATGGTTGGCAGTTATTATACCTCGACCGTTAATGCTGGAATGCATTCCATAATCAAGGAATATTTTTAAGTTCCATTTAAGGCTGACATTTTATGAGTCTCATGACTAGGAAGTGTGCTTTTGGCAAAATTAAGTTCATAAAATTGCTCAAATGTGTCCAGATCTTGTAATTTCCCTTTGCATGTTATTGAGTACTGAAAGACAGCAGGCAATTGCCCAGGAGGAGCAGGGGATAATTATGTGTTTGGGGAGCATTTGTAATTATGCACATCTATGGGTGGTTTTAATTAATGGGTATTTAGTGATCCTATTTAGGGAACCCACCTGACCGGCAGCATGTACTCAGACTAGCTGCAGGTGAGCTAGTGTCTGCTTCAGCTGCTCTAAGGCCCCCATGCCCTACTCTGAATTTCAGTATCTCTCCTCTATCACCTTACCACCCTATGGCTTGAATTATCCTCGAGTCTTGGCTCTCCAGTTCTCAGGGAGGGGGCCAGGAGGTAGCCCTGCAGACACACCACATGACCAGGCCTGTGCTCACCTGCAGACACACCACACAACCAGGGCTGTGCTCACCTGCAGACACACCACACGACCAGGGCTGTGCTCACCTGCAGACACACCACACGCCCAGGGTTTTGGTCACCCGCAGACACACCACACGCCCAGGGCTTTGGTCACCCGCAGACACACCACACGCCCAGGGCTTTGGTCACCCGCAGACATACCACATCCCCAGGGCTGTGCTCACCCGCAGACACACCACACGCCCAGGGCTTTGGTCACCCGCAGACACACCACACGCCCAGGGCTTTGGTCACCCGCAGACACACCACACGCCCAGGGTTTTGGTCACCCGCAGACACACCACACGCCCAGGGCTTTGGTCACCCGCAGACATACCACATCCCCAGGGCTGTGCTCACCCGCAGACACACCACACGACCAGGGCTGTGCTCACCTGCAGACATACCACACGACCAGGCCTGTGCTTACCTGCAGACACACCACACGACCAGGGCTTTGGTCACCCGCAGACACACCACACGACCAGGGCTGTGCACACCCGCAGACACACCACACGACCAGGGCTGTGCTCACCCGCAGACACACCACATGCCCAGGGCTGTGCTCACCAGCAGACACACCACACGACCAGGCCTGTGCTCACCTGCAGACACACCACATGCCCAGGGATGTGCTCATCCTGACATTTCCTGGGTTCATCAGCACAGCCCTGTCTGTGGTGTTGTGCATTGGTGTGTCTCTGAGTCACCCCTCGACTTGCTCAGTCTCAGTTCCTTGAACTGTATCCTGAGCCATCTCAGCCTCATCGCCATCCCCAGACCTGTGGCTCCCTGGGAACCCTGGCTACGGACTTTCGATTTCCACAAGATACATAGGCTTGAAGAGATGTCAGCTCTCGTTTCTCCGTGGTTTCCAGAGTTTCTCTGGTTCCTTTATTTCTCTGTTCCTATGTAGTTTTTTTTCCCTCAATTCATCTTTACTGCTTGAAGAAGAAAGCTGGTAAGGGAAGGTGGTGGCTGGATGGTCAGGGTGGATTTCCATACCCCATCACCATGCTGGGCCTTTCTGGGTAGGTGTCTCAAGGAACAAGGACATCGAAATTTTAGAATAGAACAATCAGGAACTTTAATGAAATTCATTTTGCCAAGCACATAATGTTAGCATGGGGCTCAGATACCTGCAGGAGGTAAACAGATCACAACAGTTCCCTGAACTCAAATGGATTCTTATGTGATTAAAGAGACCAGAATCTCGGGGACCATAAGCAGCCCTACCCAGGACAGCTGCCTAGCAACCTTGAAAATGACCAGCTGCTAAAACCTGTGGTGACAAGAAACAGACCAGTAACACACAGCTCTCTAGCCAGAGATAATTGTGAAAATAAGCCACCAAAAATTCTCAGAAATTGGCCCAAATGAACATGGCAGGTAGAGATCCACGTATTCAAAAGAACATAGAAATATCAGTAAGACCATGCAGTTACATACTCTATACGAGGATCATGTGTTCATGTGTACTGGGAAACAAGCTTCTCAAGAACTGGAGAGAGAATGCTGGATTGTGGAAGAGTCTTGTCCACCTTTCTTAAATTGGTAACATAATTCAGAATCCAGATGGCACATGAACCTTCGCTGATAAAGTTGCTTGCTCTCCAAGGAAATCTAAAGCATTTCTTATTGTCAGAATTCCCCCCAAACGTGAGGAAGTAGAAAGTTTTGTGGGGAAAGAAATGAAAATCCAATGTGGTAACACTCACGAAATAACTTAGTGTTCAAGGGACACTCATCCATACCTATGTCTCAAGAAGAAAGGAGGCAGAGCAAACAGGCAGGCTCAGCTCCTGCCGTGCAAAATAAAGATGATCAAAGCACACTTCTACAAAACAAGTATAAGTAAGGGTCTAAGGCGAGTGGGAGCAGGAGCAGATAAAATATGTGGGGTGGGAAATACAGACAAACTCAGTGAATCCAAGCTTCAGCAACACGGGAGAGGATTAAGCCAGAATCACTGTCACCAGGAAACCTGAGCAGACTCAAACAGTTAGAGTAACATGAATAATAAAAACCCAAAGATAGATACTGGGTTTCAACCTGAAGGTCAGAAAAGCAAAACAGCCAGACACTGGTTCTTACCTCCAACTCTATTCGAAATGGTGATCCTGCCTCCGGGAATTCTCAGAATGAGAACTGACTTGAGACGTGTCTCCTCCTGTCTTATATTCCTCTCTAGTGCTGGGATAAAAGGCGTGCACCACAACCGCCCAGTTTCTATGGTGAACTAGTGTGGCTACTGGGATTTAAGGTATGTGTGACCCCTGCCTGGTCTGTATGGATGATCTTACTCTCTGATCTTCAGGCAAGTTTTATTTATTAAAATGAAACTGAAATATTACTAAAGTATACCGAGTGGAAGACGATATTACTGACCTAACACAACCTGGAAGACTGTGAGTGAATTAGAACTAAGTGTGAGAAAGGAATTAGTGCCCACAGATCACTGAGAACCCAGACTGTTTGAATTCACACCTATCAAACTGTGTCAATTTCCCCTTAAACCAGTAAATAATTTTCATTTTACTCGAAATGCAAATCCTGGGTAAACTGCTTTTATATATGAATATATTTAAAGGGAATTTTGAAGTCCTACATCAAGGGCTCACTATCCAAAGCCCATGCCATACACATGACCAGAGGGGGCAGCTGCTTTATCTAGAAGCTTCTCTGAGAAACACTCCGAGTTCAAACACCCGAGAGTCACGTGATCTTTTCAGTATCACAACTGTGCCTAGCTGGACTTTCTTACCACGTTTAAAAATCTGAACATCTTGGTCTGTACCCCAACTCCAGATCAGTGCGTCTCTCAAACCTCAACAGAGAACCCTCTGCAGCTGGTGGCAGTTACCACAGAGCCCACAGCTGGTCAGTACACAGAGAGGAAGAGACTTCAGAATGCCCCGTCCTGCGTGGGGCAGCTGCATCACACTGCTCCCTTCCAGGATCAGGGATCTAAATGAAAGAGCCATAGGAAGACTAAAATCCAGAGACAGTGGACGATCTCAAGGAAAGAGTGTTTTCTGGACACAGCAAGGCAGATGCCCATACCAACTAATAGAGACTGTGATTGTGACAGTATCTGTAAGACTTCTTCAGGCTCAAGTCAGATGAAATCCAAGCACAGAGAATGGGTGGTTAGCACAAAGTCTTGCCCTGAACTGAGGAGCTACTGGCATTTAACAGCTTCTGTGAGAGGAATGGTCATTTTTTCATGACATGGCATTGGGTGTATTGGCCACACTCCAAGGTAAGCCCGACACTTGAGAGTAGTTAGGAAATACAAACTGACCTTGGTGGGAAGAAGGGAGAGATGAGAGAGAGAGAGAGAGGAGAGAAGAGAGATAGAGAGAGAGAGGAGAGAGGAGAGATGGAGAGAGAGAGGAGAGAGAGAGAGAGCGCCAAAAGGAACCATGGAAGCCATGGGAGGAGTGAGGTGATGGAGGTTCTAGATATTCAGGAGTGGTGGAATATGGTCAAATATACTATATGGAAGTCTCAAAGAATTACTAAAACTATATTTTTAAAAAAAAAAGAACAAAATTTTAGTGTCTTTAAATAGCAAAGCCTTACAGACTCTAGTAAATTCATAAGCAAGTTGCAGGCTAACGTTACACTTTTAACTAAAAATATACAAGAGTCATGGTAATTAATATCCATGCAGCACCCCACAGCCACTTAAGACAGGTTGACGGAGATAAGGGCTTGCCTTTCCCTTTTGATTACAAACAGCATATATTTATGGGTTAAATTCTAAAATTAACTTTATACTGGAAGCAAAAATTGTGTGTTTCGAGGTATTGACTGGATCTGTATAGTCCAGAGACCAATCCACAATAACCAGACTGTTTCCAGTGAGCCAGTTTGCTAAGTATTTAGCAAACCAAAGTAGAAGAATAAATGACCCGGGAGAGGGAGAACAGTTGGCCATGCAGCTATAATCGAGGGCACAATGGCTCTACTCTTGGGTTGTTCGTCTTCTCCCTCCCTGTCAGAGTTAGGGGACGGTTTGGAGGACACTTGGCACAAACATGGTTGGGTCTGAAATACAAGAGGGCAGTCTCACTAGGAGAGGTAGCTTCTCAGTGAGCTCAAACGCTACAGGACAACTTACCACTGTAATATATTTTGAAAATGAAATTTGAAATGTATGCCCCAGCAATGCTGAAGCAATCATGGGCAACCCATATATGGTGGTTCTGTTGAACTTGTCCATATTGGGTTTCATGGTAAAGTTGATGAGGACAACTGACCAGGTTTCTTCCTCAAGATAGCACCAGATCTCGTTACAGATGGTTGTGAGGCACCACGTGGTTGCTGGGAATTGAACTCAGGACCTTTGGAACAGCAGGCAGTGCTCTTAACCACTGAGCCATCTCTCCAGCCCCTATAATATATATTGCATGGTTTTAATAAAATTTCCATCCCAGTGTCATGCCTTTAAAGAGCCTATGTTAATAAAGCATCATGAGGATCTCTTCTGAGTTCGTTAGATATTACAATGATGTTATAAAGGGATGATGGCATTTGCAGTTGGAAGATGTGGTTTGGATTCATGTTCAATCACTTTCTGGTTACATGAATCCAATCACTCTCCTTAACATACAATGCCTAGATAACCGACAATTTGCCCCTGATTTGGCATTCAAACGAACTGATGTTGGAAAAATTACAGGCTTAGATAGACAAACACAAACTAAGCCAGAGCTGCTAGCTGGTGGTTATTATCACAACCTGGAGTGGATGCCAGTCACCAGCCTCATTAGAGGTCTGAACTCAACAGGTGTTCCAACACGGAAGTGCAATGAACCAGGAAGCTGAGCTGAGGGTTTGAGCAACTGGGGCATTAACACAAGAACAGAGAACTGACATCCTGTGTCCACTCTAGATATATAGTTCCTCTGACTATAGATATTAATAAACTGAGTTTGAGAGCAATAACATCCAGCTCATCTGTGAAATATCTCTTCATTCCAACATCCAAGAGCAAGGTTTGCACAACCTGCACGTGATGGCGAAACGAATTGCTCGTGAACGTAGGAATGTATCATGAACATAGGAACATGCACTGGCTACAATCTATTCTGCAAAACAGATGATGTCATCTTGGAAATACCGAGTCTCTCTGCAGAAAGGGAAAATGTGCATTGCTGGGCAGATGTATAACTTGCTGCTATGATAAGCTTAGCAATTCTAACAGGCCCAAGTGCATTCTCTGCGAGGAAGCGACTGCATATAACACGTGTGGCATCATGCCATTTTGACGGGAGATGGCTCCCAGAAGCGTCCACTTCTGAATCTCCTGTGCCCTTGATGTAATGAGTAAATCGTTATGGGTGCAGATGGAGTGCCATCAAGACGTTGCAGTCCCTCAGAGGTGACCATATGGTTCTCACTCTCCTCTTAATATTTAATGATGGTCTTTGGGCATGCTCCAACTATTTAAAGAGATTAAGTTTCAAAAAGAATCATTTTCATATCAGTTAAGAGTATGCTCATTAAAATGTATTCTACCATAGCAATATTGTAACTTATTTTAAATTAGAAGATTTGTTTCAACTTAAATTATTTACTAGATATTTTGGTCAAAGACCAATTACCCTTGGTATGTGTTTTCTTTCCAGGAAGATATAATTAGTCTCCAAGATTCTTCCCAGGTCTTAATTACATGAGTCAATGACAGGCTGCTAACACCAAGTCATAGCCAATTGGCAACATGGGGAAAGCCTGAGGGAACTATGACCTTTCCGACAAAATAGAAACAACAATGTCTGGGTCCCCATCAATGCCATCCTGTCACAAACTCTAAGGTGTAAGACTGCACCAAATAGAACTTCCCTGGAGATCCAGGGGCTGCACCTGCCTCTGTTTCTTCAGTGAGCAAACTTTTTAAGATTCATGAAGTACTTGATTGTATCTTAGAAAATATAAATCTTCTCGGAGTGGTAAGCATTTCACGGTCCTTCAGTCAAACAGCTGTGACAGCGGGTGATTCTTTGAAAGTCTTATCCTGGTTTCATGGAATCATCTGTGCTTTCAGAGGACAGTTGCATCATCATTCAATGTTCATGTATGAAAATTTGTCATTCTTGGGACTGGTGTAGGTGTGGAGACCCAGACGTGAATCATGTAATTCCTGCTCCAAGCGTATGTGAACCTGGTGTGGTTGCAGATTGGCTGGCAGTACACTTTATAAAACGCCGTAATGCTCTAACACACAGAAACTCAGAGAAAGGGAGGAAAGGGGGAAAAGGGATTGAAGGATCAGCTCATGTGGGTGAGGGAAGACAGTGGAGCTTGGCTGAGTCTCTGAGCCCAGTAGTCATAGTCTGAGGATGAGTCTCCCAGGGAGCTCTTCTGGCTGAGGCAGGGGTGGGTGGGTCTCAGAACCATGCAGGACAAGGCTGGGATATGTTCACTGTAGCACAGCAAAAATACAAGGTACAAGAATGTGGAATGCAGAAGGGCACGCTGAGTAAATGTGTGAAAATAAATAAATAAAATGGAAGACCTGGTCTATGAACCTGAAAGTGAATTCAAGGCCAGTTTTGGCAAATTAATAAAATCCTGTCTAAAAAAAAAAATGTTGAAGAAAGAGGTTTGAGAGAGGGGAAGAAAGGAAGGAGTGAGCCAGCCAGGCTAGTGCAGTGGTAAAACGCTTGCTTAACATATACAAGTTGGAGTCAAGCTTCAGCAGAGAAAAATTCATCAGGTATCTCAAGTATTGAATATTAATTGGATCCATATTATAGTTATGTTTCACATAGGAAATTTTCAATCATAAAATTACATCTTTTAAAGCAAAAGATAAATTTGTTAACCAAGAGCATAAAACCCAAGAAGTGAGAAGAGGCGCTGAGATTTCGAACAGTGCTATTGACATTAAATGGGGAGAGATGTCACGACACATGACGACGTCGGTCACCACACGGGAGCAAGAAGGTGCAGGGTGAAAGTCAGCACGGAGCTGGAGCAATGAAGGCACAGCTCTGGGTGCCTCTGCCTTCCTGGCTATGTGATTGAATTAGGAGCTCCCAGGATCAGCTATAGCCTATCTCTGTACCAGAGCTGAGGTGACTGCACCTTTAGGTGTGAAACACGAACGGTTACAGGGCAGAAAGCCCTTGCACCCGTGAAGAGGTCCCCGCTTCAGTCTCGGTTGTCCGTGGAGGAAAGGCCTTGCACCCGTGAAGAGGTCCCCGCTGCAGTCTCGGTTGTCCGTGGAGGAAAGCCCTTGCACCCGTGAAGAGGTCCCCGCTTCAGTCTCGGTTGTCCGTGGAGGAGGGAAGTTCATCCAACCAATGACAAAAATGGGTTGATTTGGAGATACTGTAGGGCTAAACCAAACCTATGTTTCTCCCCCCACCCCGGACACAGACAAATATGAAGTTCTTATGTCGGGACCATATGGGGCACCGATTCTGTGGGTAGAGCCTGCTGTACAAGCTTGGTGGCTGGAGTTCAAGTCTTAGAATGCACATAGAGGAGGTTGTAAAGATGGCTCCGTGGGCGAGCTCACCTTGCTGCTCTCCTGTATACCTGGCTCCCGTGCACAGCAGCCCACATCTACCTGTAACGCCCAGTTTCCTGGGAATCCAGGTGCCTTTTTCTGGTCCCTCCAGAGATAGAATGTCTCCATTAAGACTCTGCATCCAGAAGACTCATAACCTCCCGTGGGTTTCAGTGAGCGTTGTTCTCTGTAGCTCAGCATATCGAATGTTGGGTCGCTGTTAGTGATGCTGCTTGGGGAGGCTTAGGGGATGTGGCCTTGATGGAGAAAGTATGTTCCTAGGGGCAGGCTTTGAGAATCCTGGCCTTTTGTCACTTCCCAGTTGACTCTCTGTGCTCTGTGCTGTCCAATCAGGATGCCATTTCTCAGCATCCTGCTCCGGCTGCCATGCCTGTTGCTTGCCGCAAGACTCTCTCTGCCATGATTAACGCTCGGTCCTCTGGACTGGTAGCTCAGAACACACTTTCTCTTAAGTTGCCCTTCATCGTCTCTTAAGTTATTTTTTTTTATCACAGCAAAGAAAAAAAAATGAGCTAATCTACTCCCCCGACAGTGCCACCCGCAGAGAAACACAGACCTCAGGAAGGCAGGGTATGGGGTAAGACACACTAGCCGCTGAGAGTGCAAGGAGGTATGTGCATACACGGAGCGCCATTGCCTCTTCCACCCTCCCAGAAACACAGCCGTCAGGAAGACCCACTAGCACAGGGGAGACACACTAGCCTGTTGAGAACCGCATTGAACACCATTGCCTCTTCCACCCTCTCTCATATGGTTCTCTCACATCAGCCAGATTGCCTGGGATGGTTTCCCCTTTGGAATGCAAGCTGAGTATGAACATACCACCTCCACCAAAAACCTTCACAGCAATGCCCAGACAAGTGTTCAATAACTGGAAAAATACAGATCAGCCAAGCTGACAGATAGAAATGACCATCACAGGCCCCGATTTCAAAATCATTATCAGCTTGCTCCTCTGCAGTTTGGGGTGTGCTGGGAGCGATTATCCCCCAAAGGCCTGTGAAGGGATAATGGAGAGACAGTCCTCAGAACCAAGTGTGGTGAGCTGCCCCTCCCACCCCTTAGCTGCTTCCCTCTGTAAACTCAGGCCCTGTCTGAAAACTGTTTTGAGAAGACAGACACTCACTACAAACACGGCCTTGATATCTGGGACAAACGCACAAGGAAAGGTGAATCCAGATTTTTTTTTTTTTTTTTTTACATTAATTCTTTCATGCTGGCCTTATTTAATTCTACAAGCACTTGTTCTTAAGGTCGCTTCTGTGCTACTATTCAGAAAACTGCCTTTTTAACTTCCTTTTTTATTTATTCTTTGTGTCTTTCACTTCCAGACCCCACCCATCTCCGGTTCCCCCCCCCGCCCCGCCCCGCATCTGGCCACTTATACCAGAGAGCTTTAACGATTCCACGTCGTTTTCGGTGCATCGCATAGGCTGAGCAATTCCCGCCCGCGTGGTGACTGCAGGTGGTAAGGTTGGTCTTCATCCACAGACCAGCATTCCACACAAATGGAGACCATAAGCCGCTGTGCCTCTGTATTTCAGTAGGGCCAGCAAGTCCACCTCTGAGGGCAGGCCTAGCCATAGTCCCACCATGAGTCTAACGGCAGAAGGGAAGTCGCTGGACTCCAACTTTTGGCTGGGTTTACAGGCAGAGCCGTCGCCACCCCTGACACCTGACAGCCCTTCCTTCTCATCAGCCCCCTAGTCCCACCCTCCCAGTCTGTTGCTAGTCTTTCTCTGTCCTGCCAGTCAGCTCCCGAATAAATGAAGCGGAGACTTCTTACTAATTATGAAAGCTTGGCCGGTAGCTTAAGATTATTTCTAACTAGCTCTTAGAACTTCAACTAACTCATTTTTATTCATCTACTTGTGACCACATGACTGGTGGCTTTTTACCTCTTTTCTTGAATGTCCGTTCCCTCTGCAACTGCGGCAACTCATCATGAGTTTGCCCTTCTTCTTCCCGGCGTTCTCTCTGCCCCCAAAATCCTGTCTAGCTATTGATCTTTTAGTATTTTATTAAACCAATCACAACAAATATTGTCACACAGTATAAAGGGGAAATTCCACAGTACACATCTGAAGTGATCTGAGCACAGATCCGCCGTGCTCACAGCCCCAGACCCAAGTGTCATAGCACACATACAGGTGTCCCTGGATGGGAGCACACAGAGCCACGGGAGGCCACAGGAGGAACGTCCATCTCCTCTGGAAATGACAGGAGTGGGAACAGCAGATAGAAGTCAGAGACAGCCCGATTAGCCTCAGAGTCCTTCTCTGGGGAGAAGGTCCACCTACATTTAAATGATTGGTCTGATTTCCCGCTCGCCTATTGGTTGTAATGAAATCGACCCCTTACCTCCACACTGTACCAGGGAATTCCTCTCACCCCTGCGCTGGATGGGAGCGCCACACCACACTGGAACATGACACTCTGGCATATCAGTCTCCTCGAGGTAAACTGAGTCTCTCCAGGACCTGCCCCCCTAGGCTGTCAGGGTTCCAAAGCCTCCTACTGTGGCCATGAGGGCTCCTTACATAGCTCCTCCCAGGCTTATTTTCTTGGCCTCCTTTCTGCCTGGCATACTGCCTGCTCAGCTGCTGGGAAGGTCTCCTAGGATTTGACACCATCGACTTCCCTCATCCCAGAAGCAAATCGGAACCAGATCTCCAGCACACACAGGGCTGCTTTCCTTTTAATCAAGTTCCTTTGCAGTTACAGGAACGTCTTGACAGTTTGAAAGCGAACTACCAAACCAGAGAGCAGTTTGGGATTAATGGCAAATAAAGTTGTGTCAGCTTAGGAAGAGGTGGTGATTGATGAACAAGAGCTCCTCAAAGAGCACAGGCTCAATGTCCCCCCTAAAAGGGGTCCTCGTGGCACACGCACACAGGGACAGAGGCCGCCTCGATCATTAGAGAGGACCCTGCTGTTGAATTTGACTCAGTTGTGGTTGTCTTTGCTGCAGTCTGATCAGGCCCCTGCTAATTCTACACGTGGGCTCATGGTGTTGGTGCTGTTTCCCTGTTGAACGTCAGTGAAGCAGCCCTGGCAATGATACCACTGGACGAGGGTGCAGCACCAAGTCACTGATGGCAAAGGGTGACAGAAGCTTCTCTGTGGGAAAAGGAAACCTACGGAAAGAGAAGACTAGCACGTGTCAAAGCTGGTACATGTCGGCCTGCGGGTAAGGATGTGGTCGTCCTAAAATTCTCAAAGTAGTCTCTGAGAGTGGTGTGGCTGAGAGAAAAGGCTGTGCAGTGCCTGGTGTTGTGTGTGTGTGCGTGTGTGTGAGCATGTATGTGTGTGGTATGTGAGTCTGTATGTGTGTGTGTGCATGTATGCGTGTGTGTGTGTGTGGTGTGTGTGAGTGTTTGTGTGAGAGTGTATGTGAGAATGTGTGTGGTGTGTGTGTTTGTGTGAGAGTGTGTGTGTAAGTGTCTGTGTGGTGTGTGTGAGTGTGGCATGTGTGTGAGTGTGTGTGTGTGTGTGTGTGTGTGTGTGTGGTCTGCAGTGAAGGCTGTGTGTGCAGATGACCCGTGTGTGGAGGTCTAGGGCCAATCTCAGTGTTCTCAGAAATTGTCTAGCATTATATTTTACTGTTGATATTGGATCTCTCTTCAGGAAGGCCAAGCTGTCTAGTCAGCAAGTCAAAGGGGTCTAACTTCCCCTGCTCCCCAGGCTTTATGTGAATTTTGAGCATTTTGCTCTGGTCTTCCTGCTTGTGAGGTTAAGTTCTTCACCTACTGGGTTCTATCACTCAACCCTTGTCAAATTTTTTAATAAAATTAAAGTCAGCAACCCAAAAAGTAGTTTTTAAAATCAATCATTCTATGACAATGCAATTGAAAGACGTAGCCATGTGATATTTAATGGTAGCATGATAGTATTATCTTTGTTTTTATCATGAAGGCATGTTTCTATAAGAACTGAAACTTCTTACGTAGAAGAAGCACTGCGGTTTGTGCCTGCCGTGATCCTGAACCTAGCAGAGGCAGCGTCTGCCAGCAGATGGTCTTCACAGTGTAAAGTTGTATGTTCAGAACCAAGGACAAATGAAGTCCTGCAATGTAACACAGAGGAGCGAGCTCTGCCAGAAACACTCAATTCATTATACATTTGACTTTCAACTTATTTTTATTTAATGCATGTTCAGACATAGTTTGCTGTTTCCATACCTTTTATGACCCCTGCAATTTTCAGTGCAACCCACAGTTCAAGGATCTGGGCTGTAGGTGATGGATGTGCCCAGTCTTTAAGGTCGCTGGTGTTTTTACTCTGTAAGACCACTTGGGCAACACATTGAATACGTTTAGTTGGCAGAGAGCAGAGTGGCTGAATGATCTCCACTGCTGTTCTAGAGAGTTCTGATGGCCTGACCCCTCCCTTTCACTGGAGCAAGGACTAGATGCTGGCTTTTTTGCTGGTTGTAAAGTGTGTTCATAATGTAGACATAAACACAAGTCCTCTATGAGTGACTTTATTGACTGTCACTTACTGGAGAGAAGCTAGAACAAAAACTGTAGTCTTTACATTTGGGCAAATTCATTGCTCATTCTGTTACAAATGGACAAGTGAGCTGGAGAAAGCAGCTGAGGGGCTGGGCATAGTGTCTGGTTGGTTTTGAAAGAGGATAAGGAGATGCAGAGATGATCAGGTTAGGCAGAGAAAATCAACAAGAACTAAAGACATTTGTATGGCAATAGAAATCAGGTGGACTAGGGATCTTCACACTGTGGAAAGATCTCAGGGTTTTCACATTGAGAGGTAAGCATGGGGTCTTCTCACTGAAAGGATCTCAGGGTTTTCACATTGAGAGGTAAGCATGGGGTCTTCTCACTGAGATGAGCTTGAGATCTTCACACCGTGAAATGAGCTGAGTCTTCACATGGTGAGATGTGATCTCCAAGTCTTCATACTTTGAGGTGAGCTCAGGTCTTCATGTGAGGTGAGCTTGAGTTCTTGGCACTGCCTGGCTGGCATGTGTTTGGGGTCCTGTTGGAATGTCCTATTTATCCTTCTTCCTTGGCTGAGAAAGACTCAGGGCCCTCACAGGCAGCACCAAGTGTGAACACTCAGAATCTACTTCCCATGGAATAAGTAGTAAACGTGGGACCTCTGCAGACCTATGTCTCCCCAGGGTACACCAATGGCCAAAAGGAAAATTTCAGAGTATGAGCTTGTAAACATGCTTAATCCCATGTTCATTCCCATGGAAATCCATCTTTTCTTTTCCTGGGGCCCTATATCTAGATGACCATGCCACGCTACCCATGGCTTCCTCAGATTTACCTAAGACCCAGAGTCCAGACAGTGACAGCAGGATGCATCCTCCACATTCCAGGGTCGAACTTTTTCTTAGTTATCACATCATGGCCACGGATCCACGAACAGGTGGAAGTTTCTAGAAGCAAACGTGGCTACAAGAGCATTTTCCAAGTGAGGAAAACATTGACTAGGACTATGAACACGTGGAGAGCTTGCTGTCTCTGTGATGATGTAGCTCTGGCCCTTTCTGGAAGCTCCCGGCTTCACTCACAGGCCCCGATGCCCCTGCACCTACTGATGAGAGCCCTGCCAATGATGCCAGGCACAACCCGCCCCTGCTGGCTCTCCGTGCACCGCATCTGCCTCTGCCCCACGAGGAAAGCCACCTGGAATCACTTCCCCTTTCATGTTCTTCTCTATTTCCTTTGCAGCTCTAGTGGCTTGAACTGCCTGGTGCTAATGTGTGGGGTTTGACTGACGTCTTGAATGAGCTGCTAAGGCAAGAGTTTATTTTAACAAAGACAGGATTGAGGGAGGTTAGTCCCTTGCTTCACTTCCCAGTGTCAAAAAAATTTGCTCTGTTTTGATACTTGCCTTTGTTCCCTCCATCGGGGAATTAAGCCCTATGATAAACAGACATTGCAACTTGTTTCAGGAAGTGAGTGGTTGTGGCTTGACGGACGCCCCTGGCTTGCTCTAGGCTGCCATTCTGTAATTGCTGCCACCAGGCACAGTGTAAACCCACCTGCCTTCGGTTCTCTTTTTGGACAGTGTGGCCTCTTCAGAACCCTGGCGCTCACCTCTGAGCTGATTTGTAACAGCTCCCTAGCCATGTCCCCAGGCTACCTATCCTGGCTCTAAATCCCCCCACCGTGTAAAATCCAGTTGCTTAGGTAACACTTCACTCCCTGGGCTTGAGTTCTGTGATCCCCGCCCAACCTCTCTACAAGGTCTGAAGGAAGAATAGCATCGTTTACACCACGCCATATTCAGCTGCGCATCCTTTCTCCAGGAAAGGAGAAAGCAGAATTCATATGAATACAAGGGGTAACTCTCCTGTCTCAAACGTAGACTCCCTCACAGTTGCCCAAACCCCATTCCCATTTTTTTCTCTCTATCATTTAGAAGAAGGTTTTCTGATAGCAAGAAAGGGTTTTCTCTGAGTTGTGTGTGGTGTGTGTGTGTGTGTGTGTGTGTGTGGAGTGAGTGTTTTATTTTTGAGAAAAAGACATATCTCAGTTGCTCAGTAAATACAGAAAAATTGTTTCTCCATCTAGTTTCCAAACTTTGAACTCTGACCTTAGGTCAGACAAACCAAGCGTCTGACTGAAGTGCCCATGGATGAGTCCTTGTTTCCTATGACAACGGACTTGGGCTGAACTGAGAAAAAAAGTGACTTAAAATATTCAATAGTGGGTCAACCGTCTTTGCAGCAACAAAATATATAGTTGGTTTGCAATTTTTGCTGTTTTCAGCTCTGTTATTGTTAACTGTCTCACTGAACCTTTTGGGGGGACCTTTGGGGTTAGAGAAATAAGCAAACGAAACAAAACAAAATGAAAATCTAATTTCACTGCTCCTGGATTGTCACCCGTGAACAGGCTGCTCCTTTGTTTTTGCTTTTTTTGTTTGTTTGTTTGTTTTTCAAGACAGGGTTTCTCTGTAGCTTTGGAGCCTGTCCTGGAACTAGGTCTTGCAGACCAGGCTGGCCTCGAACTCACAGAGATCCACCTGTCTCTGCCTCCCAGGTGCTGGGATTAAAGGCGTGCGCCACCACTGCTTGGCTTGGTTTTGTTTTCTTGTCTATTGCTTTTTTTAAGGTTGTTTCCTTGTTCTAGCACAAAGAGACCATGCTTCTCTAAGCACAGCAGAAAAATATCAACTATAATTTAGGTTTAACCTTGTAACGCACAGGTCTGGGTTGAAGTAAATATTCTTGCTCAGCTCATTAGCTAAAGTTGGATATATCTAAAATTTGCATGCATCTCAGATGTGTAACAGTGCACACACCTTTACATGAGAAGAAAAGGAATAAGACTCTCATATTAATAAATGATGGCCCTCTCATCTGTGTCAAGTGCGCTGTTTAGTTTTAAGATGTCATGACTGATGGAACTCCCACCAAATACATCATTTTAGTGATATTTCATTTGTATTTTAATAAATAAAGCTTGCCCGAATTAGCACCCTCCATCCCCATTCTCGACTACATTTTCAATAGACTTCACATAGGAAACAATAAAAAAGAAACTTTAAATATGAATCTTTTCTATGAAATTCTATATATGTTTATGAGAGCGAATTCCAATCTTTTTATCTCCACACTTTATAAGACAGAAGCAGGTGGATCTCCATGAGTTTGAAGCCTGCCTGGTCTACAAAGTGAGTTCCATGACAGCTAGAATGGTCACAAAGAAACCCTGTCTCATAAAAAACAAAAACAAAAACAAGAGGAAAGACTTTTATTCTAAAGTTTTAGTTATACCACCCTGAAAACATTCGAGTACACAAAACCTGACATACTTTCTCATGCAAGTGGCTGATACCTTCTCCCTTCCTTTCCTGTGTGCCGATTCTTTTCAGACTAGCCAACTGAGTAAGCCTGTGAGGTTGTACCCCAGCCAGTGGGGGAAAGACACAGACTCTGCTTGAGTTATGCTTGTGTGTTTAACCCTCTTGATCGATAGTAAAGTTTGCCTTGTCCAGAGTCTTCAGCTGCATGGTGGTTTCATTCTTCACAAATCCAAACCTCTGTCTAACACTTCACCAGTATTCCCTAGGGTTTTCCTTCCTGACCTGGGGTTTAATCAACACTAAACGTACACTGTTTTATCCATGTAAGCACTGTTCAGAGATCAACTGGAGTCTGGGGTCTCAGTAGCTCCCTACTTAGGAAGCTCAGCCCATGGTCTCTCAGCGTCTCCTGTCGTGTTATTTGTGGGGCCTTTGTGCACAGCTCACTCCATACGTTATTATTCTGAAGAGAAGGGCGCATTCTCTGCTCCATGCTGTTGGGTGAGGTACGGAGGAAAAGCCTGCTGCTGCTGCTGCTGCAGTAGGAATCTACCACTCCTGGAGTCATGGGCAGGGCTGCCTCAAAGGCTTCCTCTCCTGCTGCCTGTGCAGGGGAACCAGGAAGTGAGTCTCTCAGAGCTGGCAAATCCTACAGGTCATCAGGCACCTGTGTTCCCTGACATATAGACCTTTGTGGATTTGGG
Organism: Arvicola amphibius; assembly: GCF_903992535.2. Classification (NCBI taxonomy): domain Eukaryota; kingdom Metazoa; phylum Chordata; class Mammalia; order Rodentia; family Cricetidae; genus Arvicola; species Arvicola amphibius. The sequence goes on along the minus strand of NC_052049.1, from coordinate 2,837,926 downwards.
GATGGGGGCCAAAGGAGTAGAATTCTTCCCCATACCTCAAAGACCCAGGACTTAACCCACTCAGCTCTGCTTTTATTGATTTCATTTTTAATTCTTCCCTTTATCTATGGTGACAATATTGGTCCCTTTTCTTCTGGTCCTGAATGGAGACTCTTTAGAGGGACAGGATGCAAGCATCCCTTGAACTCCCCTCCTCTGTTTTCACCCTGCTACTTCCTCTGGGGAGGTAAATATTTGACACTGAGATTCTCACCTACTTCTGCTTTTCAGCCCAGGAATTCCACCCTTCTATGGGCTTTCTTTGTGAGTCACACTTCCCCAAGGGCTCCCACCTTCTTCTCCTGATTCTCTTTTATGAAGGATTGAGTTGTGTTTAATCATCTAATCCTTTCAAAACACTGTGTTCCTCTCTCCACGAGCAACTCCTGACAAGGCCAGGGAGATAAGAGAGCTGGAAGCCACATCAGAGGGGCTGCGAAATCTGTTGTGACAACAGAGGGGGGAGGCTAGGACTTGCTTCATTTAGGGCTGAGCGCACCTTTGTTATGTTGCTGAGAGAAAGAAAGAGGGAAGAGGCCTTCAAGTGTTTAGCCTGTCCCCTCTGCCTGTCAATCACACTAGCTTGAGGGGAAAAAAACCCAAAGATTAAGGAGAGCAGCGGGTGGAAACTGAAGGGAGAGGTACAAATGAAGAAGGCATTTGCATAGCTCCAAGTATAAAAAGTCTCTGTCACACACCGGATGATTGCAAATGGGAGAGAGGCTAAAAGGAGGAAGGGAAAATGGCTGAGGCTAAGTCAACATGGGTAAAGGTTCTGATATTGTTTCTTAACAAGTCGGCCGGACGTCCTTTGCTCTATGTTCCTTCTCTCCTCTCTCTCTCTCTCTCTCTCTCTCTCTCCTCTCTCTCTCTCTCTCTCTCTTTCACTCAGAAAAACTTTCCCATCCCCCCTCTTCAAGGGGCTTTCTTCTATCTCCCAGCTCTCCCATCTCCCTCCCTCGCTCTGGCCCTATAACCTCTCCCTCTCTCTCTTTCCCTCCCTCTCTCTTTATTTCTCCTCTCTCCTCTCTCTCTACCCCTCTCTCTCTACTTCTCTCTACCTCTCTCTCTGCCTCCCTCTCTTCCTTTTTCTGTCTCCCTCCCTCCTTCCCTCTCTCTCTCTCCCTCTCTCCCTTTCTTTCCAATATTGCACGTCCTTTAAAGGAATAGGCATTCAGGGATTTTCTTCTGCTTGCTTGCTTAGTGAGCTCCTCATTTGCATCAGGTTGTCAAGAGTTATGACATTTAATGTTATTAATGTCACTTCCATTATTCCAGGGGATCTCAGCTGCCTTCACCTACACAGTGTAAGTGTTTCTGATTACATGACCAGAACTAGAGACCCCAAGGAGATGAGAAGCAAACATGGGCCTCTGTGCTGTGGGTAGGCCAGCCTGAGTGCATCCGGTGTCATTCACCACCATGAGCCTGGAAATATATTCACTCAGATGTCAGAAACATTGCATGCTGTGTGCAGGCACTCCCAGGCATATGCATGTGCGCGCACATACATACACACACAAATACACACACACACACTCCCTCACAGAGGATTATTTTTATTTTTAGAATTCAGTGCAAAGAGACTCAATACTTTCTATGTTCACATTTAAGAAAGTGATAAATTTACTTCCAGGAATGGAGATGATCAGAAGTCCAAAGGTGATCAGAAATCGAAAGTCAGGAGGAAAAAAACCCTAAGGCCATTCTGGAGTTTAAGAAGGCAACAGAAGTCACCAAACTCCTGAACACAGACAGGCCTGCAGTGCCCCATTTGAGGGCTCCATTTCATAGCATGGCTTACACAATACTCGTTGCCTAGCCTAGTGGACACTGTTGTTTCTCCTTAGACAGTGTCTTCCCCGGCACTGTCTGGCTGTTGAAGTCATTCATGGATCTTTGGACCTGGAGAATTTCTCATGACAGGGGAAGTCACCGTACCATGGTCACCAGCAATACTAAGAACGATAAACAGTCCTGCAGACATGTGGGTGCCTAGGAATTAAAATTAATCATCCTAGTTTTGGGGTTTGGATGTAGAAAGACCATCTCGTAGACAACAGGCACAGAACTTTACCTGGGAAACCCACGGGTAAGCTCATGGTGCCAATTAAACACAGCTAGTTATTTCTAAGTGGACCAACTTTTGTTAAAAACACATCAGGGGCAGAGTTGATTGAGTAGGGATAGCATGAGGTTAGACATAAGCAGTCTGGGCCAAGCCTAGGTTCTGCAGGACCTTTCTGTGATACAGAAGCAATACCCCTCCCCAAGAAATATACAATGAAGCATTCAGATGTGACAAGGTAACAATTGAGGAATTTGCATTCAAACTTTTTATATTTATTATATAAAAAACCTTTAATCATACTTCTAATCTTTTTCAATGTCCATAATTGTTTAAAAACTAAATGGAGAGAGAGAGAGAGAGAGAGAGAGAGAGAGAGAGAGAGAGAGAGAGAGAGAGAGAGAGGTGAGAAGAGTAGTAAAATTAATCCAGGAAGTTTCAGACATTTACTTTTTTAGCTGCTCTTCTAGAATGTTCAACACAACAGATGTAATCAAATGCTGTTTTTACTTGTTCATCTGAAATGGATAAAGCAGCCACATTGATTTGACCATCAATACAACATCCTAGCACTTACATTTTTACGACTCCCCGTGTTCTTGATAAAATAAATACTGGCCAGGATTTGACAGCAGCCTGCTGTAAACCAGCTCTCATATCTTTCCTACTTTGTGTGTGTCGGAACAGGAGCTTGTTTCTTCAGAGAAGCTTGGGAGAGTTTTGGGGGGGTAAGCTGAGTTCCCCCGTGAAGCTAGGATGAGCCAGCACACGGCCTGCTAATTGTCAGGTAGAAGAAAAACACTGGAAACACCAAGATGTGATTATTGTCTTTGGCTCACCTGCTGGGAAGCACCTTGGAGCCACTCGTCCAGGGGCTGCTGTTTGTTGTTGATACCTGGGAGAGCTCCCTTGAAGAATGCAAAGCACATAATTACCAGCCTTTAGTACAAACCCTTTTGGAGAAATTCTCAGCTAAGCCTGCTCTTTAGAGGTAAATAGCAAGGGGGCTTGTAATTACACGAGCCGCTCTGTAGACACGAACTGCCACAGATAATGTCAGATAATTAGTAGATAATTTTCTAGGTACTCCTGGCCCTGAGCACTCAACTCACAGTGAAGACAGGCAAAGCTCTGTGGCCAGCCCTGGACAGTGCTAATTGGGAAGAGGAAAGAGGTCTGCACTCTGAAGTGGAAAAAGGCATTGTCCAGTTGATGGCGGGTTGTAAGACCCAGGGCTAGATAGCGTGGTAATTGAAAGGGAGTGCACCATGGCAGCTGCAAACGGCAAAGATAAGCAGCCTTTCATCAAGGGTTGGGAACTGCTGGAGCCTGGCAGGGAGGACCTGGTGTAGTTTCTTAGCAATCACATGTGCTTTTTTTTTTTTTGTAGTAATTTTTTTTCTTGCTGGATTCATAGACTGAACTGTTAATTTGGAGAGTTATGTCTATGACAAAAACATATAATATAATTATAATTCTGGTATAATTCTTCAGGAATTAACATGGGATGTGACAGTGTCCTCAAGTCACAAGTGAGAAATCTTAACGGCATCTGTGATTTCTAGAAGGGCCTTAAGAGAGGGGCAGGTTCAGAGTGGAAAAGCAAAAACGAAAACAAAACAAAAATCAACTCAACTCAAAAAAAATCTGGGGAGAAAGCCAGGGGCTTCATGAGCAAAGTGTCCTAGAAGAGGTCCATGGCCCTTGGAGAGAGAGAGTACAAAGTTTGTTCGCGGGACTGTTAGCTGAGGACGCAGGCTACCGCCCTCTCGGTAAGCCCGTGCTTCCTGAAAGACCACACGCGTGCAATTTGCTTCCGTCTTCCTCAGTTTCCTCATCCGTACAAACAATAAAATCCGTGTCTCCAGAAGGCATTATCTGAAGGATCACAGAAGACGATGTGCACCGTGCAAACCACAGAAGCCACGAAGGAGGGGCTAAGTGCTGTTTACATCGCGATGACTGACTGCTGGAGCGGATATGGAATTCAAGCTCCAGATAGGGATCTCCCCATCAGAGGTGAGCAGGAGGCTGCTGAGAGAGTGAGGGGCGTTAAAGACTGTGAACTCCTTGACCCCGCTAGCTAGCTTCAGCTCTACTTTCTCACATTCCTGCCGTCCTTCCTCTCCTGGTCCCCTGAGCTGGCATGCTGTCTTCACTATTGTCTCCAACTCGTTCTTCTGCATGGCTGGCTGCACCCTTTCCAGAGGTTTTATAACTGGTCTAGGTCACAAAAATCTCTCGATGGTCACAGTATTCTTGAAATAATGTGTGTTAAATTTGGTTTGTACTTACATTTAACTACTACAGATAATTTGGCCACAGAAAAGAGTTTTTTGTTTTTGTTTTTCCCCAAATTACAAACACTGGGAATTGAGAACACACTGTCCCATGTGTGTGAGGGCATTGACTTTGAGTCTTAGGGACAGTAGGACAGAGGCATTCTTCAGGCAGCTGACCTCAGGAGCCAACTCCAGAGGGAAGGTAGGACAAGTCCAAGGCCCTTTCATCCTGCCATTCACAGAGAAGTAGGGGAGAAGAAGTGTCTTCTGGTGTCTGGCGACGTTCAGGGACGTCACCGTACAAAAGCTGGCCTTTAATAGTTCTAACCTATCCAATGCCATAGCTTAGCCCAACGTGCCTGGAGTTCCCTTCCACTGGGTGCAATCATCAAACACAAGGCAGACTTACTTTTCTGGTGAAATATGGGCAGTTTTACTTATGAGACACCTGTCCCCACCTGTCTCCAACGCACTGTGGACAATTTTGTGGCTACAGTCCAGCAGGAAAAGACTGCACTGGGTACAACTTACCTCAGAAAAGGTACAAATTCAGATGCTACTGAGTGGGTGTGAGTTAATACTGACTGTCAACTTGACAGATCCTAGACCGACCAGGAGACAAGCCCCTGGGCATGTTTGTGAGGCAGTTTCTAGACTTTGCTAATTGAAGTGAGAAGACACTGTAGTAGCTGAATTCCACAGGCTGATGTCCTGGGTCAGATAAGGAGACAGTCATCTGAGCACAACCATTAGCAGCTGTTCATGATGCTGACCCAACCTGACCAGCTTTTCATGCTCTTTCCACCAGGACTTCCCTGAAACAGTGGACCATTCTCTCCATCTGCCTGCAGACCAAAATAGGCCCTTCCTCTTTTAAATTATTCTTTCCAGGTCTCTTGATATAGCAGTGAGGGAGTAACTGATATCGTAGGTGTAGCTTCTCATCTTCAGAAAGTAAACACATTGTTGAGTCAGACAACCGTCCGCTGCGGATGTGTGCTGCTGAGTGAGATTACTGTGGGGTTGGGGGGCACTTTCAAAGGCTGCATCTGAGTGGAAGCTGCAGCAGGTACAGCCCCTGCTCCTGCCCACTCTCCTTGGCTGTCTGACTTCCGTGTTACTTCTGCTCCCATCACACATCATGTGGGCAAGCAGGTTCCAGAAGGACGTTCTTTGGACTCGAATGTGAGTGAAGTCCAGAAAACTCAAGAAACATGACTTGTTTTAACATGTCTGCATGCACGATGCTCACTGTAATATATGCATGCACCCAAGCTCTCATTATAGTATGCCCACATGCTCATCGCTCGCTTTAATATATCGGCATTTTCACCTCCCATTTTCATTTACCTTCATGCATCTAACAAGTTAGTATCTTATGGATGGTGGGACCATGTGGTACATTTCTCTGGCTCAGTGGGAGGCTACTCCTGCAACGTCCCTGGACCAGGGTCTTCAGGGGAAGAAAGCAACTAGAATAACATTCTGGAAATTCTTCAAACACTCAAATATTGTTATCACACCGTTAAAGGACATACAGGATGTGATATGGTTAAAGGTAAGAACTTCTGAGCACTGGGCTCTCACCAGGTACGCACCATGGCATTTTCCTTCTACGCCCACAATCCTAGCTCACTCGGTCTTTGCTTCCAATTTTCTCCTACACAATCCACAATCTACTTTTTAGTCACGGTCACGCGTTTTCTTCTGTCTTTGTTTTAGTGAACCAGAGAAGGCTAAACACTGTGTCCTCCTGACTTTTCTTCTGTCTCCCTTCTTGTAGTTTCTTGGCTTCGATGCCAGGGTCCAGATACACTGCCTGAGTTCTCAACATGGGAAGGTCTAGATGTGGAAGACTGAGCTCTACTCGGGAGCTGAGGATTCTAAAAAGACTGTGTCCTCCTAGTTATTAGTTATCTTTATACCAAAACTACATTCAGTTACAGTGTTCATGATGTCAAAAAGAACAAGACCCAAGTATTTGCTGTTTAGTGGAAATCCTATCTATTTCTTCAGAAAACTTTTGAAAGCTCCCTAGGAACTCAGTAAGACATGTAAGACCTGTTCCATTTGTGGGGGTGTGAGAAGGGTTTCCCACAGTCTCTGCACAACTTATCACTGGTGGCTGTGCCTCCTGAGTACCCTTCCTGTATGAGGGAAGCACTGTTCTCCACTGTGGGTGCGAGGACCTTGGCTCAGTGTTCAAACCATGCCTTCACCCCCATCCTCCAGGCCTTCCTTCGCATACTTCATCTTCTTTGGCAGTTGCGTTGTTCTGCCTTCAAGCAATCACCTCCAATGCTCAAGCAGGGCTCCCTGCACCTGTGTCCTTTCTGGTCATTCTCTCCATTGGAGCCTAGAAAGTGTTGTCCAGTCAATAGAGCTTCACAGGACCCATTGTCTGACACCTTGATGACTTCCTATTGTTCTCGAAAACCCATCAAAATCCCCTTGTCATCCTTGAGCCCCTATGTAGGCCAGCCCATCTCCCAGGCTCTTCATCCCATGAATTCCAATGATGTCAGTGACCTGATGGCATCATTATTCAGGTTAATTCCTTACATATTAAAAAAAGAAATAGTCTGAGCCCCCAGTTTCCAGCATCATTTTATTTCAAAGAGGTTTTAGATTCCCAATTAAGCATTATGTTGACATGAATTGCCAGAAGTTGTTCTAGGGCCCTGCACAGTCCCTTCCTGGGACTCCTCACAGTTGGTAATTAATTATAGGCTTAATTATGTGGTTACATGATAGACAAGTCCCACATCCACATCCATTGCTCAGCAATTGCTCAACAGAGGGGGAGAGTAGACGCTCATTAACGTATTCTTCTGCCACACTGTCAGGGGTTTATTTTCTTAGCGACTTCCCTGACTGCCCCTCACTCCTGGAAGCCATCCAGAGCTCCTCCTGTCACAGGATTCCAGAGTCCAGTGCCCTATCTCTCCTTGACCTTCACGGAAATGCAGAAGACTGGGCCTCAGGGTAGATCCATCTGTACAAAGGCAAAGCTCTACCTGTCCGGCTCCCGTCTGCACAGGCAGACTCTTGTCTTCCCTTCAAGCTGATCTTAGCCTTAAGGCTGTCTTCTCAGTAGGACTTCAGGAAGATCTGTGGCCGTGTACTCAGCTCTGCTCTGTAGGGATGCTGAGATGAAGGCAGGAGGAGTTGTGTGGTGTGTGGTGTGTACTCAGCTCTGTGCTGTAGGGATGCTGAGATGAAGGCAGAAGGAGTTGTGTGGTGTGTACTCAGCTCTGTGCTGTAGCTGTAGGGATACTGAGATGAAGGCAGGAGTTGTGTGGTGTGTGGTGTGTACTCACTCGGCTCTGTGCTGTAGGGATGCTGAGATGAAGGCAGGAGGAGTTGTGTGGTGTGTACTCAGCTCTGTGCTGTAGGGATGCTGAGATGAAGGCAGCAGGAGTTGTGTGGTGTGTACTCAGCTCTCTTCTGTAGCTGTAGGGATGCTGAGATGAAGGCAGCAGGAGTTGTGTGGTGTATACTCAGCTCTCTTCTGTAGCTGTAGGGATGCTGAGATGAAGGCAGGAGGAGTTGTGTGGTGTGTACTTGGCTCTGTGCTGTAGGGATGCTGAGATGAAGGCAGGAGGCGTTGTGTGGTGTGTACTCAGCTCTGTGCTGTAGGGATGCTGAGATGAAGGCAGGAGGCGTTGTGTGGTGTGTACTCAGCTCTGTGCTGTAGGGATGCTGAGATGAAGGCAGGAGGCGTTGTGTGGTGTGTACTCAGCTCTGTGCTGTAGCTGTAGCGGTGTGGGGTAAGAATGGAGGAGGACCTCAGACTGGACTCCCGGCTGTGCAGACGTCTGCTGTTAAAGGAGACAGCTTTCCTTCAAGACTGGATCGCTCATGTCTGAGCTTATTTGCTGGATGACGAGATGTCCAGTATTTTTTCTTGGTGAGTCCTGAAACCTCCTGCGAGGGGGCTCCAGTAGCAAAATCAAACAGCACAAGTTTCCCTTGGCAAAAGGGCAAAGGGAGCTGTCTGGGAACTCTGTGGGGCTCAGCAGATTGCTCTCCAGTCACTCGCTGGTCTCCAGGTCCACTACCTAAGACAGTGAGAAGCAGCCTCATGGTGCTACCGCCTACCTAGAACTATTTTTCTTCGTCTTAATGGGGAAGTTTGAGGATGAATACCTAATTAAAACCTATGCAATTAAATCTGCATAGTAAAGATCACGGCATATACTTCAGGAGTCTATGGGCTCCATCTTGCATGAGAATTGACTTCTTGGCAACTCCATTAGCCCAACGGTTTTGCAGGCAACGAGAATGGCTGTCTCATTATCAGAGATTCCCAAACTGTCTCTGAGATTGAATGTGGGGTTTAAAAGTGGCGTGCAGAAACTACTCGTTCCTCCCCAAGGGGAGAATCAGCTCTGTCTCCAACCATGCTATCTTTCCTCTTCCTTTCTTCTTCTTCCTCTTCCCAACCCTACCGCCCCCATTTCTCCCTTCTCCTTAGAATGGGGGAGAAGCACTCCTTCGATACACACGCTGCGGAGATGAAGTGTGTGTTGCCTTTTTATGCCGGAGAGTTACTAGAGACTATCAGCTCAGGCGTGAGCTCTCGCTCGAGGTTTCCGTGTTATTCCTGCCATCCTTAAATATTTATTAACTACCAGCAGTCGCTGTGCCTCCCCAAAGCATCTAATGCTGCCAACGTCCCTTTGCTGTGGGGCCTGGATTCTAGAAGCAGAGCTGACAAGCAACAGGAGCAAGGCAGCTAACAAGCGCACAAACAAGCAGAAGTGTGTCCTGGAGCAGAACCAGTGATCACCAGGCTTGGATGGAAGGGAAGCAGCTTCAGGGAAGGAGCGAGTCTGAGGCTGGAGGCGGAGGCCGAACATTCTCCAGATCCAAATGCGCCGTTTCCAACTCTGAGCCCTGACTTCTACCTCTTCCCTGAAATGAGCTGAGTTGACTCTTTGTGGAGCTTGTTCTCTTACAGGGTTCCAATTCACACAAAGACCAGAAGCTGGACTCTGATGCAACACAGAAGTTGTTGGAAGAACTGGGCCGCTGCATATAGCCCTAAAGTGGGGCATGGGACCCAGGAACCAGTCCTGCCCAGATGCTCACTCTAAAGTCTGCTCAGAAAAAGACAGAAACAAAAGGGAACTACTGAGTAAGGCTCCTGAGCTCCCAGGTTTTACGCCGTTATTTTAACTCCACTGTTTATTTTGTAGTTGATAGAACACAGGGGTGGGGCGAATCAAATCAGAAGGCTTTAAAGATGCTTCAACACAATGACAGCTTACTGCAGTGATTTCTTCCTTCTGTTTTTCCTCTAAAAGTTGGACCCAGATCTGACTGTCTAAGGTGTTATTTGTAGTTACTTACATGCCTTGATTTTTAGAACTACCAGGAGCTACGCATGCCACCTTGCTAATAATACCTTAGAGCTGGGCCCCATAAACAGGTCTTTCTTATGTCTCTGATTGTTACTGCAGGTGCAGTCCCATGTCTAGTCTGTTCATCAGCATGGCCCAGGACTGTTTCATGCCTAGAGAAGTATAAACCTGTACACTGGGTGACTCAGGACATCAACAAATGCTCATGTCCCTGGAAAGACAAGCCACATACTTAGCTGGTGCCTCCCAGCATCCTGGAGTTCTGTGTTCCTCCTGGTCATCTAGGCTTTACTTCTTCAGTTCCACAGTGTCATCCTGGGTCAGTGATTGGGAGACCACGTTCCAGATGCCTGGCTCCTGAGGCACCAGCAGCTAGTGCCAAGGTTTTCCCAACACTGAGACTGGTCAGCCTTTGTGCAGAACTCTGCAAGTCTCTGACTGTACAAGTTCAGCTCTCTCTCTCTCTCCTTTCTTTGCACACAGTCTTTGCCACCCATTACATTTGTGTTTTTTTTTTTTTTATTCCTTCAAGAGATAGATTCTGAGTAGTCATCTGGTTCAGGCAGACAGACTGGACCCGTCTCCTGTTCTCAGTGGCTAACCCAAATGAGACAGAAGACAGGCCCACTAGGGCCATCTGGGCAAGTCATTCATTCCTCTCCCCTGCAGTGGGCAATTTTAAAACGCGCCTCTTTTTGAATCTTATCCCTCTCCAGTGTCCATTCCAGCCCATAACTGGCTTGAACTGGGATTACTCAAGATTTGAGAGCTGTCCTGCAACCTCATGACCTGTCTGCTGCTCCGGATGAAACCACACAGGGCTAGCCTGAGTTTCTCCTGCTCGCATCTAGCTGCAACCTGGTGCTGTTTTAGAGAAACGAACAAAAACAAACAAACAAACAAAAAAAAAACCCTACCCATTGTGGTCAATATTTGAGATTTAAGCTCTCGGATGTTTTTATTAATTCAATTATCTTTCTATTAGTCAAAAATAAATGTGTATGTGTGTGGGTGTGTGTGTGGGGGGGGTGATGACCTAAATGGTAGGCATTACGTTTTGACAAATATTCAAGGCTTTTGGTGTTTTCTAAAAGAGAAAACGAGGGAGAAAGATAGTGAGAACAAGCACTCTTCACTAGCTAAGAGGAGATTAAAAATTAACCGTGTGTTTTCAGCAGGTTCCTTGCCAAGGGGCACGATTTGTTTTTAGGAAGGATTTCAGATAAACAACAAAGGTGTGCTGTTAGCCATCTGCATATGGACTTCTGTTTGTCCCCACAGCCTTCCCCCACACCTCTCTGGGTGTCTCAGCCAGGCTGTGACAGCCGCTGAGTGACGGTTTGTTTTGCCAACCTGTCACAGTAATCCAGTCGTTTGCTATTTAAGACAAAGTGTTCGTTTGAAAACATCAGATGTGTTTCATCATACACACCCGTGTCGGAGATGACCCTGCCAACATAGGGGCTTTGTTCATCTCCATAAATCCGACATGTAAGTATCGGGGGCGGGCGGTGGGGACATGCTGAAGGGTTTAGAGAACATGGGCTTGCATCATGCAGCAGCAAGGGAAAGAGAACACAGGGACTCCAGGCATTCCCCGGAGGTGCTAATGACTCAATGGAATGCTTCGAGTTCATGCAGAGGAGAGGATTCATCTGCCTAATAAAGTGGGTGACATTTCCTCCAGGTGAGCCCTATAGATCAAGGGATGAAGAGACCTCTTAGAGCCTACGCTTTTAAGTAAGCTTTGAAAGCGTCCTACCAGAACCTGTGCTAAAGGGGACAGGAGTCAGGATACAGTGTCACAACACAGTGTGAGCGGTAATGAAAAGCAGCCAGGGGCCACTGGGGTCAACACTGGGCCTCCTCTCCTTCTTCTTCGTGCAAGCCCACAGCTGCACCACAAAGGTATTTCAGTAGCAGTAACCCAGTCCACCAACACCCAACACGTTTATTTCGTGTGATGGAGGCCTGGCTGCCTTCTTGCACCCCTGTCTTGGGTGAGACCTGAAGGCAGCACAGGAGCTTCTTAGAAAGATCAGGGTGGTTAAGAAGGAAGCACAGCCGGGTGGTGGTGGCGAACGCCTTTAATCCTAGCACTTGGGAGGCAGAGGCAAACGGATCTCTGGGAGTTCAAGGCCACCCTGTTTCTCAAGTTCGACAATAATAAAATCATTGTTTCCCTTTGGAGAAAGCAGGGAAGCAGTGAAGGAGACCATGAGCTTGAAGACCTGCTCTTAGGAAGGAGGCTTGCTTCTCGGCTCTGGGGCTTCTCAGGATAACCCAGCAACCTCTTCTGATACTGTCGCTGGTGTGAAACTTCAAGAGACTGGGAAAGGAAGCAGACAGATTCAGCATTAATTAACCATTGCCTGTAAGGCCCTGTAGTGCTTTTTCCAAGAGATCACCAAATCACCAGCAATATGTAAATGTTTTCTTTGTCAGTTTGTTTTCCCAGGTGAAGACACTTCCTGTCTGTGACAGCCCCTTCTGAGCATAACTCCCTAGCTGGCAAGAAAATCAGAGGGATCAGGTTCCCCTAGGAAAAGAAAGAAAAAAAAAAACTGTTTGGCTTCAACTCTGAAATCACCTTGTCAGAGTCTGGAACTGGTGAATAAGACTTATTTTGGCATAGGTCACTCTAATCTATGTTAGAAGGAGTGGACTGGGGCCTCCGGTTCTCTCCAGCACAGACAAGGAACGGAAGCATCCAGAATGTTCTGTTACCTTTAGCTTTATACTTTCTCAGTGGAAGGTTAACGAAGACCCCTGTGGAGGGGATAGCTCATGGTTTTTGTCTCCTGTGTGCGTCCTCCTTGTGACAACAGTGTTCTTTCCATGAAGCCACAATAACTCCTTCCCATCCCATGCTGTTCTAACATAGTTTTCTTTGTAGCTTTTCAAAGGTGGGTCATGGTCAGCATGAGCTGGGCTTTCTATCCTAGGAACAAGGGCAAAGGGATTTCATGGGTGGTGGTCGCTCACTGCCTATTGTGGGCACATCAGCATTGTCACATAAATGTTCTGCAGTCCAGGGCAGATCCAGCCCTGGGCTTAGATAAAGCATTGCAGTCGCTCTTGGGAGTCTGTGCTGACCTCGTGGACCTGTAACTGCAGCCTGGGTGATGACAGGAGCTCCTGAGAGACAAGTCAGACTCCTCACTCATCAGGAAGACTGGCCGCCTTGCCCTTCTGCCCTGGGTCTCCTCATGCCCACAGACACAGAGGTATCTTTTAGTTAGACATCAATAGCATCAGGCCAGCCTATGTGTTCATGCATCCGGGGCTCTGACCTCCTGACTTGACCTCTAGAATTCCAGTCCTGGGTGGAGTCAGGAGGATGTGGCTCTGTCTGCTGTGTGCAGGAGAATGCTGCACAGAAATCTTCACTGAGAAGGAACTTTTCGAATAAAAGGAAGAGAAACGGGGATGCAAGTCAATGGACACTTTTAATTTAGGAGATAGTAAGAGGGCAAATGATGGGTTTTGCTCCGGGCTTCAATTTCCACTTGCATTGTTTTCTGTAGATGTTGATAGTGCCTGTCGCGGGGTTGAATATATAGGAATTGTGATAATCTGAGGAGCTAGCGTTAGCATTTGGAAAGCAGAGTTCTTGAGCTATTCAATAAGCTTTGCTGACAGGCTATAAGCCAGCTTCTACCTCCCATAGCACAGGGGAATTCACATCATTGCCTGCAATATCCAGGAACAACTCAAAGTTAAATAAAGGCTGGAAGTCTCCCCAAAATAACACCGCACACTGAGAAGCGGCCATGACCTGAGGACCTACACATGGCAGGATATGCAAAGCTGGATGATGCCTTGGCTGACCCGAGAGGCGTGCAGGATCCTGACAGCTGCCCTGTGAAGATAGTTACTCCACAAACCAAATCTTAAATAAAAGCAGAAGTTGGGACCAGCAAGAAAGGGCCAAGGGGGTGGGGAGGGTAGTGAGAAACCAATTGAACATATTACAGTGACATTATAATGTGAGAAAATGCCACAGCGAAATCTTTTACTTTCTGTGTGAACTTACAAATTTAACAAATGTGAAAAACAGAGAAGTGTCGTGTTGCCCCTGAAGCGCCGTGTGATTCATGCCTAGCAACTGAAGAGTGGGGTTCAGTCTCAGCTTTCTTAGTGGAGCTGTGATATTTAGGGGTTCTGCCCTCAGCCCTCATTTCTTCTAGAAGCAGCCTTCTGGCCACCCCTGCACTGCGGAGGTGTGCTCTGCTCACATCTACCACACAACAGCAGTGGGTGGCCTTGCTGGTTGTCCATGGACTGCTTTGGAAGTTTTAGAACTTCCAAGTCCCCTAAGGAGCTGGCAAGGCTCCCAGGACATTTTATCCAGCCCCTGGACTTTGTGCGGTAGGCTGAGGTGTTGAGGTGGTCAGAGCTACACTCTGCACTCATCAGTCGGCAGTCTGTGGTGGACATAGACCGCCAGAGTCAAGGTCCATCTGTGAATGCGGGAAGAATAACAAACAGGGGTCGTCAGGAACGAGGCGGAGCCAGCAGCACACCAATCTTTTTGGATATTTTCCCTGGGTTTCTGCTGCACTGAGAGGGTTGCTCTCAACTCCAGCAATCTCCTGCTCTGTGATTCTAGACTTAGGGCTGCTTCATGCTCCACAGGGATGCTCCCATCGTCAGTGTCTCTAACCATATCACCTGAAAGGTCATGTGTTCACACGGAGAAATTTCTTGCCCCATAGTGCCATGGTTCTTTGCAGCTCCTTCTAGCTCCTTCTCGAGGCCACACCTAATAGCACCAAATTCCTAGTCACTGGAGTTATGGCCAGAAGGCGTTTTCTGAGGTATGGGTATGCTTCTCATAGAACGGGGCTTCCCTGGAGGGCAGGGTGCTTCTTTATCATGGGAGGGAGACCAAAAGTGTCCCAGCCTGCACCTGACCATGGACCAGGTCTCTTCCTCTTTGTAAAATCCATCTCTCTGCATCAGAAGCTCATGCCATTTATAAAGACTTGAAGAATACAGGCACCTCTGCCGATTCAGGCCAGACCAACATGATGGTAACTGTGCAATAGAGCAACTTTCACGGTGATTGATATTATTTTGACTCTTCTGGGACAGATGGGAAAATAAATACAACCCAGGGCAAAAGACTATATGCATATTGTCGTTAATACCAATATAAAACACAAGTTCTCCTACTTTTTGATGAGATTCAGAATAATATATGTTTGTCACATGTGTTCTTAAGATCTTGGGTTCCACTCTAGCAGACAGGCTATGTCTGAGAACAGCCCTGAGTCCTGGTTGCCCACGAGGCTGAGCTAGCAGGAATCAGTCATTCTCCAGATCCACTTTCTATGGGGTCAGAATAAGAACCTGTGTGGATATAGTGGGAACCACTAGCCCCTAATTCACATACTGTAGGAAGAAAAGCTTGGCCAACTTCCTATTGATCCAATGGAGGCAGAGTGGCTCTCTCTAGCCATCTTGCTATGATGAGGTTTACGCCACTGACCAGGTTTGTCTGGATAGATACAAGCTTGCTTATTACAATTACAGATATCATTCCAGGGACAAGAGCACCAAGAGACCCTTGCCCAGCAGAGTCTCTGGAGTCTGACCTTGTATTTGTTGCCCAATGTGTGGTGGACCATCTAGTGCTGGCCAGACCTGATGATAATTTGTAGTTCAGTTTTGCTGAGATTTTAGAGACAAGGTGTGTATCATGGTCAAAGTAGATTACCTTCCTCCAGACCTCTGCACTTGGAAGTCTGTAAGTCAAGCTTTTGCCAGAAACCCATCTAGAAATGCTGCTTTCAATTGATTGTCTCAAAGTTCTCAATGGAGCAGGTAGGTTTCCCTGGGAGACGACGTCAGTGGGTCTGTCTACAGCAGACCTCTTGACATCAACCACATAGCCTCAGCTTGCTGTCACTTCCATTTCTCTGCTGACTGAGTCTGCAGCACCCTCAGTGTTCCTCAGTTCAGGTCCTCAGTGGGACAGAACTGGCTGTGGATGCTACATCCTTCTCAACCCTGTGAGAACATGGGTCTCTGGGATCCTGGCGTGGTGGTGGTCTCGCAGCTGGAAAAGGATACTCTTCCTAACACACTCCCTCTCTAAGCTTCTCAGTCTGCCTCTATCTCCTGTTTGTGGTTTAGAACCTTAGTGTTAGGGTTTGAGTCTACCAGCAACTCTGACACTGAACTTCAATAACTCAGGGCCCTTGGCAGCATGGGCAATCCTTCACACAGGGAGAGTCTTCCGCAGCCAATCTCCTCCTGGCAGGGTGGACAATCCTTCACACAGGGAGAGTCCTCCCCAGCCAATCTCCTGGCAGGGTAGACAATCCTTCACACAGGGAGAGTGCCAGCGGCCCCATGTCCTTATACTGAAGTTTCCTCTGGTGTCTGCCATGCTCGGGATTCTGCAGGTGCTATTCTGTGCACTGTGCACTATTCTGTTCCCTTCCTTTGGTGCACACCACACTGTGCTCCAGAGCCACAACTGTGCACTGGGACCGCTAAGATCTCTTCTGTGCCCATCTGGTTGCCAGCAGAATTATATCAGAGACATTAAACCCTTAGTACAAAGCCCGGCTCACATGCTGTGTGCTCTTACTGTCATATGAAACCAAACCCTCAAAACCACTTTACCCCAATCACTCATCAAGGATGAATTACCGCATGGGTAATTTAAGTGGAAAACTTAATTTTGAAGTTATTTCTGAAAATATCTCTTCAGATCTTAAATATGATCTGGTAACATTAAATTAACATCGCATAATCTAAGAAGTCGGATTTTTTTCTTAATCTCTTGAATTCTATCTCTGAGTTATCTCTTCATTCAGCCAGTGGGGAGCTGGTCTTGTCGGGTCTGGGACTCTGTGAAAGGATGTTATTTGCGTGTCTGAGGCTTTTTGTGGAGAGGCGGGTGGCTTGTAAGTGGGTGGCTTCTGCAGATACTCAAATCTAGAGATCACGGGGTTTTCAGTGTTCTTATAGGAGAGGGTAGCTCTGGTGCCTTATCTCCCACAACCTTGCAACTTTCACGGAGGGCCTGGATTCTCTTCCCAACGGCATTCATAACTGTTGGTTAAAAATAATAAACATCTTGTATCTTGGAGTCTTTCCTGCTGTGAGGTTGGTTTGAAAATCTGGGGACGACAACTAAAATTCCAGACAACAAGGGCTCCCAAGAATGGGCTGGAGAGTAGCCAATAAGGATGCCTTGTTCTGTGGCCATGATCTCATGTCTGATGACCATGTCTCATGGTCGCACCCCATGGTATTTCAGAAGGATTTCCATCGTCTTGACATGACTGACAAACCACATGCTTCTCAGTTAAAAATGTAATTCTTCGCATGAGAAGGTTGAACTGAACACAAGAAATGATTGAACTCACCCGCTAAGTCCATGGTAGGCACTAACTTCTCTGCTGGGCTTTAGATTTCTGTAAGCACAGTGCAGGAGAAGGTCGACCTGGGCATCCTCAGGATGCCAGAGTAAGGACCGCCCTGTCTTCCAGCGTTTGTAGATTGAGATGCACGGAGTTCTGCATGCAGGCGGCTTTGGTTCTCATAGCGTTCCCCTTTCAAGCTAAGATATGGGGTCCAGAGCTGAACAGCACTCCGTTTATCCTGAATGGTTGATTGACAGTCACCTTCCACAAGTCCATACACTTTCTGCCCCTAGATCTCCAAGGATCCCTTCATTAGAGGAAAGGGTATTGATGAGCCTACCTTTCCGTCGTGCTAAATGCTACCATGTGGACCTTCCCATAGTCCTCTTGGCCTATCCTGAATGAGGGGACTCTGTCTTGCAGATTTTCACTGGGTTAGGCCCTGGCTGCCCTGCTGGCTTAAAGTGGGGCAGAGCCTGTTAGCTGTTGTTCTGAGCTTCTCTCTCTGTGGTCTCTTCAGAGTTTTCAATCACAGGGCTTCTCTCTCTTTCACTGATCAATCCAGACAAAAGGGTTGGATTCCAGAGAGGTATATCCTTTTTCTATCACCAGGAAATGGGGAATTCTGATTTTGTGGAACTCAAGGAAGCCCCAAGCTGTATGGAATCTAGGAGGTCTTAATGACCCTGGTGATAAGTGGGCTTGTTTGTTTGGGTTTGTTTTTGTTTTTTTAATCAAAGTACAAGGAGACACACATAGGTGCGTGTGCGCGCGCTCACATACACATACACACACACACACACACAGAGAGAGAGAAAGAGAGAGAGAGAGAGAGAGAGGACTTAACCCAACTGCAATAGAAGAAAAAACTGATGGTCATCTCTACCACTAAATAACGTTATAATCAGAACAAGCCTATGTTTTAAAAATAGAATACAAAATAATTTTGTTCTTAATTTTTTTGCCCACTTCTCTTTTTGACTGCATTTTTGTTCTTCTGTTTCCACCCTTCTGCAGCGGCCAATTTAGCTCACAATAGAAACCAAATGCATCTTTGAACATCTAAATTTACTTTAAACTGACTCGGCAGAAGGGGACCTCCACAGTTCTCCTAGCCGCAATATTCCCGTGCCCTTTCGTTCCTTAGAAGTGCTTATCAAGACGAATGAGAACCATGCTGTGTAATTTCAGAGATGAAATTGCTTTCTGTCCAGCTTTCCCTCAGTGTTTTCAAGGTCACCAGCCACAGGGAGCCCCCCAGCCCTGTTCTGGGTCCCCATCAGGCAACATTAGGCTCGCCTGGAAGAATTGGGGATGGAGAAGTGTTTTGTTTTATTTTCCCCTCCAAACAAGGTGTGAAATTTCTACTTATTCCCATGTTGTTGAGCAAAGCTAAAGTGTCCAGAGGATGGATAGACCCTACCATCCTGAGTCCCTCGTAGCATGGTCCCTAAGGTCACACATACTTATGTGCCTGAGCCATAGGGAGGGAAGCTGGGAGCACCTCAAGACCAGTGCCTGCAGAACAATGCAGTGTACAGAATAAAGTTCTTCACTGCCCTCAACCTCCCCAAATGATGCTTCCCTTAGACATTGATAAGACAACAAACTTCTTTGCTCTGATCGCCCTCTCTGTCCACCGTGTGAGGAAAGGTGTGATCTGAGGAGACACCATGACAGTTGGAGGAGCCGCTTGTTGGTTCCTGGGTGCTCACACAGAAACCATATTAATTAAATCACTGCCTGGCCTAGCTTCTTATTGGCTAACTCTTATATCTTAATTTAACCAATTTCTATTAATCTGTGTATCGCCACAAGGCTGTGGCGTACTGAGAAAAGTTCCGGCGTCTGTCTCCGAGGGGGCTACATGGCTCTTCCCCTCTTTTCCCCCAGCATTCAGCTTAGTTTTCCCTGCCTACCTAAGTTCTGTCCTACCAACAGGACAAGGCAGTTTCTTTATTCATTAATGGTAATCACAGCATATAGAGGGGAATTATACATCACCTCCCCTTTTCTATTTAAATGAAAAGAAAGGTTTTAACTTTAACATAGTAAAATTATATATAACAAGTATTAAGCAAGAATTACAACCACAACATTCATATCTACTTTATCCTCTATCATAACTAAAGAAAACTATATTACTATCTACTCTTCAACTCCATCAAAGACTCCAGAAGGATATAATATTACCTAAGTAAACAGGAAATGTAAGTTGTAAACAACTTCCAAAACTCTAGAATTGACAGAGATATCTCGCTGCCTGGACAATCAACGAAAGTTCTTCTGTACCACTGGGGCATCCATCTTCAGCCTACAGGCCCATAGTATCTAGCTGACTTTTCCACGATGCAGGAAATTTCAAAGACAGTTCTGCTTATATTAGCAGTTTGTCATCATTTTCTTCTGTGTCCTACAGAATGTCTAGAAGACTCTTTCATGAAGCAGGAACACTGAAGGACTGTCTCACCTTTAGGCAAGTCATTTCTCTGTGGGTCCTGTATGTCCAATTTTTATAGCATACCATGAAGCAGTCTAGGCAAGAGCAGTTTCTTGCCCAAATAGCTAA
Organism: Arvicola amphibius; assembly: GCF_903992535.2. Taxonomy (NCBI): domain Eukaryota; kingdom Metazoa; phylum Chordata; class Mammalia; order Rodentia; family Cricetidae; genus Arvicola; species Arvicola amphibius. Next base: position 2,818,220 of record NC_052049.1, on the reverse strand, counting down.
CCAACTCCATAAGGAGCCTCTTCAATGCCCATCTTCCTCTTGAAGTAATTGGTGCTGCCAGGAGCAAATGTGTCTCATTGTCATGAAAAGTTCTAACTTCTTAAAATGTTTTAAATGTCATATTCTGAATGTCTCTGAAAGGTTTGAATACCTAATTATCTGAAATACATCTCTGTATATCTAGAAAATCTAACTAACATGACTGCAAGTTTAACTATTATAGATGACTATCAACCTATATTTCTTAATTATATATTACATTTTTAAATGAGCTACACAATTACAATATCTTAACCAAGAGCAGAAATATACATATAACAAACTTGACCTAAAATTTGTATCAATAAACTAAGATCCATACCAATGCAAATCTCTATAGCATATCCCCCTTTTAATATAAACAAACATTTATAAACAATATTTGAGAGCCTGAGGCATCTTTTCATGTTTTGATATCTTCTTCAATTTCTTTTTTTTCAAAGACTTGAAATTCTTGTCATCAGGTCTTTCCCTTGTCTGGTTAGAATTACATCAAGATATTTTATATTATTTGAGGCTATTGTAAAGGGTATTAATTCTCTAATTTCTTTCCTGGCATGTTTATCATTTGTATAGAGGAAGGCTACTGATTTTTTTGAGTTAATCTTGTATTCAGCTACTTGACTAAAGGAATTTATCAGTTATTGGAGTCCCCGGTAGAGGTTTTGGGGTTGCTTTTCTATTGCAGTAGTTTATGAGGGTAAACAACCTGAGTAAGTTTAGTTGCTTGCTACTTGCTTTATCCAAGGCTTTCCAAGTGCCCAGACCAGAGGACCAGAAGATAGGAATGAACCAGCTCCTGCTTAGCCTCTAGAATTCTTAGCCCAACATCCACTTGGTCTTGCACTGCATGAAACTCACAGGTGAAATTGGCTTGATTCTTCCGTTCATGTTTCTCTTCCTCAAGCATTGACTAAATTTTATAACACCAGGAATTATAACTGTAATACACAACCGAATAAACAAAACACAATGAACGAAAACATATTAATTCTCACAAAGTTTTCTATTGGTGTGGGTTCGTGTTGGTTGGTTGATCTCCAACCAACTCGTGTGGGTTTGTATGCCACAATATTTACATGGAGATCAGACAACTCTCGTAGAATTGGCTCCTTCCTTGCTTCTTCGTGTGGGTTCCTGGGTTTGAACTCAAGTCATCAAGCTTGTGCAGCCAGCCCATTTATTCACTGAGCCATCATCCTATCATCATAGAATGGCTTGTCTTTAAGGCCAGTCACATATTGTCCTGTCTTTGTGTCGAGCTACTGGGAAATCTAGCATGTCACTCACAGGAGAGTGATTATCATTTCACAATGACCTGGCCTTTGGGTAGATTTTATAGCTCCATGAGAGAGGTAGTCAGAAAACAAGCTTTTTCCCGATTATCTTTTCCTGAAATATTTAGTGACCTTTTAAATAACGAAGTGCTTTTGTCTACAATAATATTTTCTTCATCTTTCCTGTATAAGGCATACTCTCTTCCAAGCCTATTACATCAGTTGTTTGCTCTACTTGCTTGCAAACCCTCACAATGATATTACTATTATTAGACCAGTGGTAGCAATTACTAACATTGTAGTAACAATAATTAGCACTCGGCTGGTAGCATAGAGGAGAGTCGCTGGTCTCCAATCAATGCGGGCCAGTTGGGAAAACGACCAAGCAGCATAGGTCAGAAATTGTGGGTCTGGGCAGAGACTCAGAATGGCTACTTTCCTTTCAAGAATGTGGCTCAGTCACTTTCAAGCACATCACTAGCTCTGAAATTTGGGTCCTTGGGTGCATGCACTCTCTGGAGACTGCTGCGTTATTGAAGTACACCTGCATAGTCTGTTGAAAAGGTAAAATGAAAAGACCTGAAGGTCACCCCAAGTGATGCTCATTGCTCAGCATCCCTCTTTTGTTCCTTTACTGTGTGTGTGTTCCTTGATGCAATTTTCAGAAAGGTCTACAGCGCATGTGTCAAGTTTGCTGGAGAGAGAACAGCTGTGCCTCTTCTGAGACACAGTAGAGACCCCCAGGCTCTGTTCTGCTTTAAGTGCTTTTGGTGGCAGTTGGAAGCACTGCAGAGGGAACCCAGGGCTGTGTGTGGGTCCATGTGGACTCCCTCTCTGGACTTTCCTTCCTGTTTGTTCCTGCATAGATTTCTTCTGAAACCAGGATCCTCAGGTTAGGGTCCAACAGCACAATGTTAGCTCCCTGGGAACATCTTGGCGTCCCTGTGAAGGAAGTGGGGATAGTTTCTCTTTAATTCAGAAGGCCTACCTTAAGACTGACATGGTAATCTCTCCCTCAGACAGCTCATGGCTTTTCTTCTCCCTGCTTATAAAACTGCATGAGCAGTTAAGGATGGAGCTGGTGTGGGAAGGTTTGACTTTTTAATCAGAGGCATCTTCTGTCTTTTGGAAGGATGGAAGCTCCATTCTTGGAATCCTCCCGGCCCTCACTTCTGCTCATATGAGCGGAACAGCAGTCAGGAGCAGGAGGTCCCACAAAGACCCATCTCCTCTCCTGGGAAGACTAAGCCACAGGAGGAAAAAAGGGATCATTTGTTCCTTACTTTTGTTCCTCTACACCCCTCTCCCTAAAACGAGTGATGTTTCTATTTTGTTTTTTTAAGCTCCTGTCTCCTGGTTTAGAGCAGAAGTGTATCTGTGAGGGATAAGCAGAACGTAGACAATGAAGGCCCAATGTCTCACCATCCACGTTTTGTGTGATCACACAGGGTTACCAGTGCACACAGACCATTCAAGAGGACACAACTTCCTATGCTGTTTTAGCTTACATTTATACACTTAATACTAGACTGCATATATCTTTTAATGTTTAAGACGCAGAAGCAAATAGCCCCTCCATGTTAGAGCCTTTATGGAAAGGCATCATACGGGCATTACCTAATTTAATTTAGTGGCAAGCCCTTTATTGACTCACATTTGCTATACGGTTATTCACATTTTAATCAATGTTGTCACAAAATCACTCATGGGCATTTTCTGAGAATGTGCTCACAAAGGGCAGCTCTCCAATCTCAGATTTTTCATGTCTAAAACTATGCTTTATCAAAATAGCTCCACTTTGAACGCGTTGCTGATCCCAATACAAGCCACACACACAGGGGTACTCAACACTTCTGTAGAGGCATCTAATCCTGTTGTGAGAATTACACTATGGTGCTTGCTCCTTCTGTAAAACCTCGACAAGGCTCTTACAAACACATGTATCACCTTGAATGTCCCTTGGCTTAAATACCAACAAGGTTGAAAATTTTACCAAGTGTTTTTCTTGATTTTTGAGCATGAACTTTCATTTTTTCCCTATAGCCCTGTTATTATCTTGATATACAGGTTATCACGTGTAAATTACTAAGAAAAATGTAGGGACCACATTAATATTTGTCACTTGGAAAAGACTGTTTTCATTTGCTCTGGAGTCTTTTCTTTTGCTTTAGAGTCTTTTGTAACAGATAAGTACATTTTTATTCTATATTTTTCTCTATGTTGGAGAAGGGCATAAACCTAAGTCATTAAAAGCAGCCATCACTCCTCCAAGAGTGCATATACTCATTGTTTCAATAATTATTGACTTACATGTCTAAAAATTTTGATTATTGCCCACTGTAAAAGAGAACATCTGATTTTGAACATTAAATATATGACTTATGTTTTCATTTTGCATTTTTTCCTACATAAAGAGTGAAGAAGGCCAAATGTTACCCACCTTTCAATCTCCTGGTGTCCAAAGACCTGGCTGAGCAAGCCTCAGCTTTGGCCAGGAAAGGCTCTTCCTACTGTGCAGCAGGCAGTGGGCGAAGTGATTCCTAACTGGACAGTGTGCTGAGAGAAGGAAGCTGAATATCCAACTCAAAGAAGGACGCTACACAAGGCTCAGGGGACATGGAAGAAGGGGAGGTAGAAAGAATGTCAGAACCATAGGATGGCGAGCAGTGCAGGGAAGTACTGCCTCACGGACACAGCATGTCTAATGCATGAATAAACGCACTGCCCTGTGTCCATGTGCACAATATCAACCAGAGGACACTCCCAGAATGGACGGTGAGATGACCTCCAGGCCCCACACCATACGGGGAGCTATTGGCAGTCGATAGACTCTGGGGCAGGAAAATATTACTCTTCCTTGGGGATGTGGCCATGGTAGGATTCCCCCGTTCCAGTGGACAGCTCCCCACCCATGCACCCGTGGGCAGCACTAGCTGGACTTAGTGAATTAGTTTTTAAAGACAGGAAGTTGGGACAGAGTTTCTGCTCAGCACTGGGTCTGTATTTGCCAGGGCCCATTTTAGAACCTCAGCTCTATTCTTGGGGTGCCACCACCAGGACACCCACATCACATCTTCCTGTTGTGTTGAATAGAGTCAACATACGTGTTTCTGCTTTCTGGGGTGTGACATGTGTTCTTTCTCATACTTCCATACATCATTTTCATTCCCATTTCATTATATATTTTATCCTTCTTTTCTAGATACATTGTAGAACAACCTTGTGTTTTAAAACCTCTGGTGCCATTCTGTTTAGAAAGCCTTGAATTTGTGGAAATAGGTTGTGGAGAGCTGAGGTTCTAAGGAATACCAATGCTCCATGCAGGAAGCAGCTTTCCTCGGCACAGACATTAATATGCTTCAGTGTGCAACACAGGTCTAAAATTTATTTGATAAGACAAAACACACAAAAATGGAATACAAACATATCTGTAGCTAACGAGGCAAGTTGTGCAGGTTTCAACTTCCAGCCTAGACCACAGCTACTGTCAACTTTCTCAGATGCGAGGCTGGGAAGCTAAGTTCCAGACCCAGAGACCATGACTTCCTTTCTCTGAAGAGTATTCCATGTTTAATCCATTTCTGATGAATTAATGGTTGGAACTGTGAGCACCTCTGGGTAGGAGTGATGTTTCATCTGCCCATGGCTGCTGGTCACGTGGGGTTTCCTTTCATTTAGTGGAAATTTGCTAAGTCTTGCTGACTCCAGGGCTGCCTTGCCCTCTGTCTTCCCTTTGTCTATAGACCTCATCACCGTGTAAGCTTTGATTTTGTCTTTGCTAAGTCCTGAAACTTAATACAAGAAAATTCTAATACATTTAGCCTGGACTCATACAAACCTACCATTTTGATTCTCCTGTGTAACAAGATTGTAACCCCACTGTCTTCTATTACTCAATTAATACCCAAAGCAGGGAGATATAGCTTCCTGCTAGATATCGGGGCTAGAAGCTGAAGCAGGCAACGGAAACAGGAGCCTGAGCCCTGCAGTTCCCAGACTCCTTGCGTGCAGGACTGGGGTGGGGGGCAACACCCCAGGCTGGGAACAGGGACTACAGCGACACACCTCAAGCAGGAGAAAGGGGTCTTGATGAATCCTTTGATGAAAGTCAGTTTTCCACTGCTCTTCCCCATATCTGAAATCTAATGGTATCCCAGCTGATGGCTACTAAGGTGTTACAGCTGTGACAGCTGGCCATGCCAAGGGCTTTGTCCTTGGAAGGTGGAACAGTTTCTGTCAGCGCTGGTCTTCCTGCGAGTCCATGCTAGTCTAGTCTGCCTGGCCAGCTACCTGGTCCTGGACTCTGTTCCTGAAGTTAAGTGGAAGCCACACCTGCTGTGTCTGAGTCTGGCCAATCATGACCATAGATGACCTCATGGACCCTGCTATTCCATCAGCTGACAGGAAGGACAGTCTCATAACCATGGAAACTGAGAGGTGAGTATGACAGGCCCAGCGGCTGCCAGGCAGACTGTGCTGAGCTGAACTACTCGGAGGGTGTTTGCCCTGCTCCACGTTGGGGCCTGGGCTATCTCTAAATGTTATCCGTCTGTGCACTTACATGTGTGATTCTTTAAAAACTGTAGTAACGAGATTTAAAATACCTGACCCAGTTAATCAGGGCTAGAAAACCTGTGGCTAAGGTGGTCGGGTTCCAGGAGCAAATCTACTCCCTTGATTCTGCCTGACTGACTCCTGGTGTCTTATCAGCACGCCTGATACTGTGCCCGTTCTGAAATGGCCTTCTTCTGAAGTAGCTCGCCATTAACAGAGAGATCCACATGGCTCAAGGTGTAGAGAGCCAGCGACTACAGGATGTTCAGCCCCAAACAGGACATCTATACCACATACACCTTCCCAAGTCTCAGGGTTTATTGTGGAAGAAGAAGGTGTAGGGGGATGGCAAGAGTCAGCGGTGCTGCGTGGGCACAGGAAAACTGTTTGCTGAACACAGCTGCCTACTTGCCCATGGGAGCTCTCAGCAGCTGTGGCAGCGTACACAGGACCTATGCAAGCTCAAGCAATCCAGACTTCCAGCCTGGAGGGGGAGGAGAGCAGGAAGTCCCAGCCCTAGCTGAGGAACTCTTGGTGGTAGATGGCTTCCAGGAGAGGCAGGGCTAGTTTTTTAAGGGCTCCCCTGGTAGACAGACTATAGTCAGTGACTAGTCACACATCCAGGAATGAACAAGCAGCGCAAACCAGGGCTTGGTAGCACACACATGGGTGCACATTCACATGTGCGCGTGCATATGGGCACATGCATGTTTAAGGACACAGAATAAGGTGGGTAAGGGAGCTGATGTGGCCTTGAGAGGAGCTGGAAGAAGAATGAATATGACAAAACATACAAGGCTTGAGAATTTCAACAAATTAAGATATTTAAAAATGCTACATATTAAAATACATTTTGAATTTCTGAGAAGTTGCAAAAAGGATAAGGATAAAGAAATGAAAGTGGAACCAGGGGAGAATCTAATTCTAAGTTACCTGGGCAAGAAGCCCCCTCCACGCTCCAGCTTAGGGGCAGTTTTGGCTCTCAATGGAAGCTGGAGAATGGAAATGAGAAACAGAAGCAGCAGCTAACGGAGGTACAAGGACCCTTGTTCTGAATGACAGTTCACGTGCCATCACATAAGAGGTTTTTGTGCCCTGCGACTGGGTCCCCATCTTCCTGTACAGACAGACAGATGCAGGTCACACAGCTTGCACACAAACACAGGCTAAGTTACAGGTGTGTACTGGAAAGAATGTTAGACAAGGAAAGAGTTTGTAAATGCCTTACCTCACTTTCCAGTGTCGCCCTGGTTGCTCCATCTGTGGTCCTGTGAAATCCCCAGCCGACGACTCCTCTATTCCTAAGTCCTCTGGATTCAGCTGTACTGTATGTTGTCTTTGTCCCTTTGGTTTTTTTTTTGGGGGGGGGGAACCCACTACCCAGCTTCCAAATAAATTACACACGGAACTTATTCTTAGTTGTGAATGTCCGGCCTTAGCTTGGCTTTTTTCTTGCCAACTTTTCCTAACTTAAATTATCCCAACTCCCTTTTGCTCCTGGGCTTTTATCTTTCTCTATTTCTGTGTACCTTTTTTCTTTCCTTCTTGCTCCATGACTGGTTGGGTGGCTGGGTAGCTGGCCCAAGATGTTCTCCTCTCCTTGTTCTCTTGCTCCTTCTTGTTTGTTAGTTTCCTTCTATTTCTACTCTCTGCCTGTCAGCTTTGTCTATCCTTGCTCCTGCCTCGCCATTGGCGTTCATCTCTTCCGCACACTGCACCCCCGTGTCTGTGCTCTGTGCGCTGGCACCCAGTTCGCGAGCTTCGGGCAAGGGGCTGGAGGTTAAAATACACAGATACACACAGACAGAGAGACAACGACACGGGTCATCCTTGAATTCCCCAAGAATGCCCCCTTTATTGTGTTCAGGGGCAGATTATATAGAGATAGCCACGCCCCAGCCAAACCCACCAGAAACCACTCTGCCATCAGGAACTCCTGAAAGTCTCGTGCTCAGAGCAGCTGTAGGCACTCAGATCAGGGGATTACAAGAAATTCAGGATCTGGGGCCTCTCTGCTCCCAACACATCTCTTTATTAAAACCATCAGGTGTTTTAGACAGACACGTAACACAGATTTACAGAGTTAAACAAATGCAGCATAAACAAAAGTCGCACGCCTGAAAATAATATTTCCCAACACAGCTGCATTCCCTTTAACAGTTGCTCTGTTGCTCTTCACACAGCCAGACTCCGTTACACACCTGTGGCTTCTCCCCACAACTTTTGTGTCCTGTGGATGCTGCTGTCCCCCAAGCAAATTTCAGATCACTCCTGCCTCTGAATAGTCTCCCCTTCTCTGCGACTCTACTCTCTCTTCAAGGTCAAACATTGCCGGGTGCCCCACATGGGTCTGACCTAGTCGCCATACACAAGACACACTCAAAAGTCACATCACCCAGTCTCTAACTATCACTGCCTACATTCACATTCTCAAGGATAAAAAGAATAAAAACACCCCAGAAGAAACAAAGTTTCCAATGCACAGAACTTCGGTGTGG